>NC_132840.1:6273750-6587500 GCF_048164855.1 Canis lupus baileyi | reverse complement strand
GAGGGAGAGGGAGAAGCAGGCTCTCCACTGAGCAGGGAGCCCGATGTGGGGCTTGATCCCAGGAATCCCTGGGATCGTGACCTGCGCTGAAGGCAGACGCTTCACTGGCCAAGCCACCCAGGTGCCCCACACAAAGAATTTCTACAAATGAATAAGACATGTGCCAGCTGTGCATATTTGGTGAAAGACTATGAAATGGTGAGGGAACATGTTCAGACAGAGTAAGGAATACAAATAAATGACTTGTACACAAAGGAAGAAATGTTCACCTCAGTCATGCTATGCTAAGAGAAATGCTCATTGAGATCTGTGATGTCAACAACTAACTTTGCCACAAAAGCAAGACAGATGATGTATGTTTTCTGTTGGGAGTTCATAGCCCCATATGAAGTAGTCTTGCCCCAAAACATAATGAAGCGGAACCTAAAATTGAAATCTGATCAAGCCTCTAGAATATAAATATATGAATATAAGTTTACAGGCATCCTGGGAGAAACAGTTAAAAGACACCAGGTGGATGTAATCAGCAAAGCCTAAATTCTGAGATCCTCTCCACAACAACTAAACTGGTTTCTTCTACATAAAAACAAAATTGCAAGGAAAATAAAAGAGGGGCAATGGAAGGCTGAAGGCTAAAAGAGATACATTAAAAAGACTGACAATAACAAATGTTGGTAAGGACGTAGGAAAACTGGAACCATCACAGATTGCTGGTGAGAAGGCAAAGTGGTGCAGGTGCTTTGGAAAGCAATCGGGAAGTTCTTCAAAAAGTTAAACACAGAGTTAGCATATGACCCAGCAATTCTACTTCTAGGTATAAACCCAAGAGAACTGAAAACATACATCCCCACAAGAACCTGCACGTGAGTGCTCATAGTCTAAAAGTGGCAACAATCCAAATTTATAATAGCCAAAAAGTGGGAACAATCCAAAATGTCCATCAACTGAAAAATGGATCAATAGAATGTATCACATCTACACAATGGAATATCGCTCAGTAATACAGAGAAAAAAATACTGGACATGCTACAACGTGGGTGAACCTTGAAAACCTATGCTCAGTGAAATAAGTCCATCACAAAGGATCACATATTAAATGATTTCATTTATATGAAATGCCCAGAATTGGCATATCCATAGACATAAAGCATATTGGTGGTTACCTAGGGCTCAAGTTGGGGGGAACAGAGGAATCAATGTGGTGAACTCTGTGTATAAACTAAAAGCCATTGAATTGTACACTTTAAATGGGTGAATGGGAAAAAAATGGGTGAATGATATGCTATGTGGATTGTATTTCAAAGCTGTTCTAAGAAAAGAAACACATTTACCAGTTTTCAAAGTATGGACCTTATTTGAATCCTGATTAAAAAAAAAAAAAAAAAAAGCCTGCAGGGCACCTGGGTGGTTCAGTCAGTTAAGCATCTGCTTTCATGTCAGGTCATGATCTCAGGGTCCTGGGATCAAGCAGCTCTGCATCGAGCCCTCCATCATGCTCCCTGCTCAGTGGGGAGTCTGCTTCTCCCTCTCCAATTCCTCCCTGCTTGTGATCTCTCTCTCATGCTCTCTCTCTAATAAAAAACAAAACCCTGTAAATATCACTTATGAGATCAGACAAAATAAGAACATTTGGCTAGATATTTGATTGCATTAAGAAATCATGATAGGTTTTGTTTTTTTTTTTTAAGATTTCATTTATTTATTCTGAGAGACAGAGAGACATAGAGAGGCAGAGACACAGGCAGAGGGAGAAGCAGGCTCTATGCAGGGAGCCCGACGTGGGACTCGATCCCAGGTCTCCAGGGTCACGCCCTGGGCTGAAGGGGCACTAAACCACTGAGCCACCCAGGCTGCCCCCATGATATTGTTATATATATATAATAGGCCTTTAATAGGCCATTAAAACTCTACAGATGATATCATGTGTGAGATTTGCTTCAAATAATGGTTCAAAGGAGACAAAACTAGGTTGCTCAGGTCTTGATAATCGTTGAAGGTAGATCATGGATTTAGTGGGTGTGTTATATTACTCTACTATAGACTGGAAACCCTTTGGTGCTGTGTGACCGCAGGCAGCCCCAACCCTCTCTATCCCTCCAGGTGGTGCAGGAAGGTAAGCAGTCAGGCTCTTGGTTCCCCTGGTGTCATCTCCACTGTCTCCTGCCTGCCTGGAGCTTTCCTACTGCAGGTTTAGGTTCTTCTGCAGAATTTGGCCAATCTGAGCCTGGTTCCATAATAAATTTTATTTGTAAAATAAAACAAAACAACAGCCTCAAGGATCTATACTACCTCCAGATCAGAGACAATACAGGATGAGGAACTTTGAAGGTAGACCCAGAAAGCGAGTCCTGAAAGCAAGGAGGAGCTTTCAGGATGGGCAGTCATGCCTCCCTGCATTTCCTCATGCGGTTCCCTTCACCTAGAACAAAGGCCGTTCCTTCTTTTTCTTTCTTTTCTTCTTTTTCTTTTTTTTTTTTAAAGGCTTTTATTTTTTTATTTATGATAGTCGCAGAGAGAGAGAGAGAGGGGGCGGAGACACAGGCAGAGGGAGAAGCAGGCTCCATGCACCGGGAGCCCGACGTGGGATTCGATCCCGGGTCTCCAGGATCGCGCCCTGGGCCAAAGGCAGGCGCCAAACCGCTGTGCCACCCAGGGATCCCCTTTCTTTCTTTCTTTCTTTCTTTCTTTCTTTCTTTCTTTCTTTCTTTCTTTCTTTCTTTCTTTTTTCTTTCTTCCTTCCTTCCTTCCTTCCTTCCTTCCTTTCTTTCTTTCTTTCTTTCTTTCTTTCTTTCTTTCTTTCTTTCTTTCTTTCTTTCTTTCTTTCTTTCTTTTTTCTTTCCTTATTCATGAGTGGCACAGAAAGAGAGAGAGAGGTAAAGACACAGGCAGAGGGAGAAGCAGGCCCCATGCAGGGAGCCCGATGTAGGATCCAAACCAGGACCCCAGGATCATACCTTAAGGTGAAGGCAGACACCCAACTGCTGAGCCACCCAGGTGTCCTGGTCCTGGTTGTTCCCATTTCTACATCTGTGGGGATCCTGATAGGGCACCACCTCACGGAAGCTCTCCCGGGTTCCACCATCACAGCTTACTGCTCCCAGTCTCCAGCCCCCGAACACCCCACGGGGCCTGTGACTATAAGGACAGTGAACACAGTCACTCCGGTTTTGAGGAGAGGGCTGTGGGTATTGTGGAGGGGCTGCCGAAGTCTCTCGACCCCCTTCTGAGGAAGCCCAAGGGGGGCCGGGCAGAGGGGAAGCGGCCATGCCGGTGCCTGCCTGTCTCCGGGTTTTGCATGTTCAGTCCCACTCCCCTGCCAGACCCACTTTTTCCTTCCCAGCTCGCCCACCGATTTCCCTGCTTAGATCACCTGTCAGATCCACATCAATCAACATGCTTGTGGATAAGGCCAGAGTCAACAGCCACTCACAAGTTCCACTGAGGACAACTGAGCAATGTCTTTCCAAGTCACAGGCCTACCCCTCTCCCCAGTAACTTGTGGTCTACACACAGTTCCTTGCCGGGTGGGCTATCTGTCCACGTAACTCACTGTGGCCACTGGCCCCCACTGCCTGAAGGTTGTTATAGCAAAGGATGCAACCTGTTGAAATGTCCTTGAGTAGAGGGCAGTTACATCAAGGATGCTTCCTCCTTGAAGAGAAACCCTTCATGAAACAGGATGAGGAAGCTCTACCATGTGAGGAGGTCATTCCTGTGTCAGGAAGTGGAAAAGCCGTGTGCCAGAAAAGGAGGGAGTTTGTGACCATTTAGGTGAAAACCAAACCAAAGATGAATGAACACATCCATTCTTGGGCAAACTCCTGAGTGGTGTGTAGAAGGCCCTGGGGATCCTAAGGGTACCTATGAAGAAGCCAGGATGGGATGGGACAGGAGAGGGTCAGACATATCACCTGCATCCTCTCTTATTATAGTTTCTCTATTTTTTCTTTTTGAATGTGGGGGCAATCCAAATATTAACATTTTTTTCAAGGGAAGTATCAGCAAGGCCTAGCAAATCATCCCGCTGAAAGGTTTCCGTGACCTCTGAGAGCCTGGTGAACAGCTGGTAAGAGCAGAGGCCCCTGGGGGTGGGCCAAGCCCAAGGGATTAATATGGATGTCTCTAGGGCAGCAAGGAGGCCTGGGAAGCAAGGAGGATAGCTGGGTCTCACAGGTAGAGCCATTTGGGGTGAGAGGATCACTGGTAAGAGGGGGTGCAGGAGCTGTGCAGGCCGCAGGCATAGTGTCAGCACAGCCTCAGCTACTGATCATAGCCAGCAGAATCCAATCCAAAGTTGACACAAAGTGCAATCATCTTTGCCCTGGAGGCCAAAAGGTGCCCTTGGCCCAGTTGGGTACATGGGGCTTACGGGGGGGGGGGGGGGGGGGTATGATAGACATACAGGGGTGGGGGCTGGCACAGCTGGATTCCCCGGAAGCCAGTAATCTTGACCCGGGACCCTTTGGAGGGGCGCTCAGCAGATGCCAGGACGTCCCTCTGGCCAAGGGGGCAACACTTAAAGCCAAACCTCGGCAGGAAGATAATTACTAGTCATTTTTCACAGGCAGCACCAGCTCCACCACAAACAGTAAGAAGGAAATATCCTGAGTTGTGCCCCCCGCTCCCACTGCCTCAAGGCACTGCTCAGAGCTCCGGCCTCCCTCACCCCTCCATACTGTGTGACCTCTGCTGCCCCGACTCTCTCTGCACCTCGGGGGGCCCACCCAGGGGTTTCCAAGCATTGGGGCAGGTGCAAGCACGTTTGTCAGCACCGCGGTTTTCCGCCGCCCCCTCCCTAGGGTCCCCCCCTCCGCCCCGGCCCCAGGGCCTTCCCTCCCGCAGCCTCAGGTCCCGCGGCTGCAGAATCTGGCAAGTCCGACCCGGCCTTGCCCCCCAGGGAGCCTCACCCCGGCCCAGGACTAGGGGAAGCAGGAGCCCACAGACCACGGCGCTCAGCCGCGCGCGAAACCCGTCCAGCCGCATCGCGGGGCGCACTCCGTTCACCCGGACTGTCCCCAGGCCCCACCGGCCGCAGCTCCGGGAGTGTTCGGAGTTTGGACCGGGCTGGGAGTGGGCGGGGCGGGCGGGGGCCCGAGCGGGGGGCCGAGCGGGGCGAGAGGCCGCAGGCGGAACCGAGGCCGGCAGGCGCCAGGCGGCTTCCCCGGGCCCGGCGCCCCTTGGGCTTCCCAGAAGGGGGCGAGGGCCTTCGGCAGCCCCCCACAACGCCCGCAGCCCCCGCCTCAACCGGAGCGACTGTGCTCCCTGCCCTTGGAGTCCCAGGCCCCGTGGGGTGGCCGGGCGCTGGGGAGGGGCGCTGGGCGCTGTGGTGCTGGAACCCGGGAGCGCTCCCGGGAGGAGGTGCCCCACCGGCCCCCACAGATGGAGGAACGGGAACGGCCTTTGTTCCCCGTGAAGGGAGCCGCGTGGGGAGGTGCAGGGCGGGGTGACTGTCCATCCAGAAGGCTCCTCCCGGCTTCTGGGTCCACCTCAAGGTCCCTCGGCCCTGCGCCCCCTAATCTGAGGGTCTCCGTGGGGCTCCTCCCTCGTCACGGCTGCCTTCTGAAGTGCACTCATGGGTTCAGGACAGCGGAGCCCAGTCCCGCGGCTCCCTCCGCACCCCCGCAAAGGTGGAGCTCACGGCACGCATCCGGCTGACACGGAGGGACGGGGGGGGGGGGGGGAACGCCAGGAGGCTCCGAAGCGCAATAAACGGCGCCGGGAGCACCTGCCCGGGGCCCCAGCCCGCCCGCCGGCGGACTTCGCGGAGGAGGCGGTGCCCGGGGACACGCTCTTTACGCCCCCGAGAGCCAGCCGCGGCCTCCGCAGCTCCGCCGCCCCAAGGGCTCGGACGGCCCCGCACGGCTGGGGGGCCTCTCTGTGAACGCGCGCTCTGCGTCTCCCCGGGTTAGCGAGCGGAGGGCACCGCGGCCGCCGCTCCCCGCGGAGCCCGGGCCCAGCGCGGCCCGCGCAGCATGTCCCTGCCGCGACCCCGTCGCCCCGCCCCGCCCCCTTCCCGTCCCCCGGAAGTGCTCCGGCTACAGCGGAAGTGCACGGCCGCAGCGGCTTCGCCATGGTGGGCGGCGGCGGCGGGGTCGGGGCCGGCCTCCTGGAGAACGCCAACCCTCTCATCTACGAACGCTCCGGGGAGCGGCCGGTGACCGCGGGCGAGGAGGACGAGCAGGTTCCAGACAGCATCGACGCGCGCGAGATCTTCGATATCCGCCGCTGCCGCGCGGGCGGGCTCGCGGGGGCCTGGGAGGGGGCTGAAGCGACGCCGTCCGCTAGGTGGTGGAGTGTAGCAGCCCCGGGCTGTCCCGGCGGAGGGTTCTGAGTGGGCCAGGGCACAGAGTCCCTTTTCCTTCACTTGCCACATCTGATTCGCTCCATCAATGACCCGGAGCATCCACTGACACTGGAAGAATTGAACGTAGTAGAGCAAGTCCGGGTTCAGGTGAGTCACTCACAGCGTCCGAGGGGGCGGGTGGTCCGGGAGAGTCAGGAAAGCTCATCTGCACCAGGAGCCTGGCGTTCTTTCAGCTCAGGGACTCGTCAGGGAATCCTCGGAAGGGGAGGAGGGAGGGATTGCTGTGCCCATTTTATGGACAGGGAAACTGAGGCCCATAGAGGCTAGACGATTTGCCCGAAGCAACGTACTAAGAAGAAGGGAGTGCCTTCTCACGAGATGTCGTTCTCCCAACCAGGTGAGCGACCCCGAGAGCACGGTGGCCGTCGCCTTCACACCCACCATTCCACACTGCAGCATGGCCACCCTTATTGGCCTGTCCATCAAAGTCAAACTTCTTCGATCCCTTCCCCAGCGTTTCAAGGTAAATTGGAACTGAGCCCCAGGGGTAGGACAGGGGTGAGCTTCTGCTACGGAGGAAGACATGGACATCACAGCGAGACCTGCAAGGATCCCAGCTGGCAGTGATGAAACTGGGAGGAGCCCTTCCAACTGAATGGGACAAGTATAAAGGCCTGAAGTGGAAAGTGCAGAAGCGTAGTGAGTGTGGCAGGAAAGGGAGTAGAAAGCTGTATATAGATTTGGAGCCGTGATGGGGCACAGGCAGGCCTTTATGTCAGCGGTAGTCAGCCAGTTCTTTGGATAGAGATGGAGTGGCTGTGAGTGGGGTTGGGGCATAATGGACGGTCCAGAGTCCACAGTCACAATGAGGAGGAAGGATCAGTGGACGGTGGTGAGTGGGGGAAAGGGGGCGAGGGGGTAGACAGGTAATAAGTGCTCAGACCCCACCTATCTCCCCCTCCCAGATGGATGTGCACATTACACCAGGGACCCATGCCTCGGAGCATGCAGGTAAGTGTGGGCTGATGTTGAGGCATTGGCCCTGAGGTTTCCCCCTTGCCATGGTGGTTTGTAGGGCAAGATGGAAGGAGAGGAGCTGAGTGCATGACTCCTCAGTGGAGTGAAGCCAGCTTAAGTCTCCTGTGCTTACCGTGTTCTTCCATTCCTGCCCTCTCCCTTTCCTAAGTACACAGGACCAGGGTCCTTGATGGTACAGGGGGCAGCAGACACGAGGAGCTGGGTGGGAGGGATCATTGTGGGCTCAGGTGGCTTGGGTAGCTTGGTCAAGTCCTGGGGTCCTGGAAATGAGGTGACAGGAGATTAGAATGAGTGCATATCTATATACACACAAGGGTTAGACATGGGGCTGGCTGGCAGGCTGTCCAGAGTCTAGCTTTGATCTTCCTTCTCTATTCCTTCCTTCTCATCCAGTGAATAAGCAGCTTGCGGATAAGGAACGGGTGGCAGCCGCCCTAGAGAATACCCACCTGCTGGAGGTTGTGAACCAGTGCCTGTCAGCCCGCTCCTGAGCCTGGCTTTTTGCCCCCCCCCCCCCCCCCCGTCACACCCAGGGCCCATGGCCTTGTTTTCTTGAATCACTGACAATGAGGAACTAACATTTTGCATTTTGTAATAAACTCTTAATTTATACTCATTTCCCAGTGTGTCTCAGAATCTTTCATTTTGGGTCATTCCGCGTTTGGGAGGAGATGGTGATCATGAGTGCAAATTCCTATACGGGTTGGGTCAATGAGATGTAGTGCGTTTTTAAAATTTCTCCCAGTGGTGTCATTAAGAAAAGTTGCAAGCATACAAAAAAATTGAAAGATTAGTGTAGTGAACACTCCTGTATACCCATCATCTGTATTCAAATTGTTAACATGTTGCAGCATTGGCCTTATTTGTCTATGCATAATATAAATATATTTGAGAGTAAACTGCACACACATGACCCTTCACTTTCTAAGTATTTCATCCTGGTCTTATAAGAGTAAGCCTGTGTAACCACAGTGCTATTATCTGGCCAAGAATGGAAAAATTCCCTAATACCATCTAATGTCCAATCATTTATAATAAATTTCCACAAGATGCCATTTAGAGTTGTTTTTTATTTTTTTAAATATTTTATTTATTTATTCATGAGAGACAGAGAGAGAGGCAGGCTCCATGCAGGGAACCCGACATGGGACTCTATACCCTGGGCTGAAGGTGGCGCTAAAGCGCAGAGCCACCTGGGCTGCCTGAGTTGTTTTTTAATCAGGCTTTGGGGCGCCTGGGTGGTTTAGTTGGTTAAGTGTCTGACTCTTGATCTCAGATCAGGTCTTGATCTCAGGGTTGTGAGTTTGAGCCCCACATTGGGCTCCATGCTTAAAAAAAAAAAAAAATCAGGCTCCAGTGAAGCTTTATGCATTGCATTAGTATCTCTTTATCCTCTTCTAGAACTATCCCCACTCCCCATCTTTTGATTTTTCTTGACATTGACTTTTTTTTTGCACGGATTTTATTCACTTACTAATGAGAGATCGAGAGAGAGGCAAAGGGAGAAGCAGGCTCAACTCAGGACTCAATCCCAGGACCCCCGGATCACTACCTGAGCTGAAGGCAGGTGCTTAACCGACTGAGCCGCCCAGGTGCCTGACATGGACTTTTTTGAAAGTCAGATGAATTGTCCTGAAGAAGCCCTGCAATCTGATTTGCTTCTTTGTCTGCTATGTTTCCTATAAACTAGAAGTTGATTGAGTTCAGGTTTGAGTTGATTAATGAGAACCTTACCCAAGAGTTTCGTATGTATCCTCTAGCATCCGCCAGCAGCTGTGTGATGCCTGCTTCTCACTGTTGATGCTTGATCTGGTCCCCTGGTCAGGGCAGTGATAGCAGATTTCTCTGCTGAAAGGACCCTGAAGCACCTTCTCCAGCAACATCCCCAGAGATGTATGTCACTTCGGGTGCTGAGGTCTGGGCCCTCTGCCTCTCCCACTGTTCCCAGAGCACAGTTGGTCACTAGCATGGACCATGGGGCTTGGATCTGGGATCAGCCAGTTAGGAACTACAATGCCGTGATTCCCTGCCTCTGTTTCTTTCTCTGAGGATAAACAAGGATATTAAGTCTGCTCTGGCCACTTCATCCCAGTGAAGGCCAGATGTGATTGTGGGCAGAGACTTCCAGAGGCTCTTTGCAGATCTGTGGAGGGTTGGCTGACACCAAGTCTATCCTGAGAGGGCACTGGCTGAGGGCTTTGCATATACTACCTAATCGTTCAATCCTCCATCCAGCCTTGCGTGGCAGTTGCTACCCTTTATTTTCCCTATTTCACAGATGAGGAACCGAGCCTCCGAAATTAAATCAGTCCCAAGACCTCCAGCCAGGGAGTAAAGAGGAACCTAAGCAGGTTGGCCCATACTCCTCAGATGGCAGGGGGCGCTGTTGCCTGGACGGAAGAACCTAGCTTCCCCCCTCCCCCCCACAGCCACCAGCCCCCAGTTCCAGGAACGAGGGGCTTCACCACCCAGTGACCAAGATCTGGCGGCCCCTGACTTAGGGAGATGAAGTTATCAGCCCATGTTGCCCAGTTTCTTCATATGTAACGTGGGCATAGTTGTGACACTCACTTTGGGACTGCTCTGTGGAGATTTAAAGTGGATCCCGACCCATTCCAGGTGATCTTCCAGGCACTTTACCCACTTCCCATAGATGTTCATGTTCCAGAAAGGCAAGATGACTAGCCAGGGCCACTCAGGCCCAGGGAGCATTCCCAGCCCCCTGTATCCAGCTGTGGGCTTCCCCATGTGTGTACCTCTGCACTGACAACCCCAATCTGTCTAAGGTGTCTGTGGTGTCTGTGTTCAGCTGGGGGTAGGGGGTCATGGGGGAGGTAGGTGTCACTGAGTCATTCAGCTGGCCCTCCTGGCAGCCAGGCCATGGTGGGCAAGGGATATGAAGCTGCTTGTGTCACAGCTGGTGTATCAGATAGTCCCCTTGTCAGTATTGACTCATCTGTGCGTGGCTCCTGGCTGTCTGCAGGGACACCATCTGTGAATCTGGGCTAGTGCCCAGGGTACTTTCTGGAACTCCAGCTGTTATACATGGGTATGAGATAGGGGTGAGGTTTGAGGTCTCTGAAGCCCTCTGTCAGGTGTGTCTGGATCTGCTATTTCTGGCCTGTGACTTCTCAGGCTTTGGTTACCATGTCTACAAAATGGGAACAACAAATCATAGCTGGTGAAGTTGACCCAGGGATTAGATGACATGTATGAACATGCCCAGCTGTGTTGTGCCCACAGCACAAGGGCCTGATACACAAAAGGTACTAAGTCCAGGTCAGTGAGATGAATAAGTGAATTGAGCCTTTTTATTTATTTTTATTTCTTCCTAAGTAGGCTCCACCCCAGTGTGGGGCTTGAACTCACAACCCCGAGGTCAAGAGTCACATGCTTTACTGATGGAGCCAGCCAGGTACCCCTGAATGAAATGAACCCTACAACAAAGGAACTGGGGTATTGGGGCTGTTGTGTGAGGAGAGCTGGGGATATACTGAAACCCAACCAAGTTCCCTCTGCAACCCTTTGCTACTAGAGGGAGGGAGAAAGGTATGGGGTCCCACAGAGGAAGGGTGGGTATGGAGGGGAGGGGAAGACTATCTGCATTGCCCCTCTCCTGGGCAGACCACTGTTTTGGAGACAATAGAACACACAGGAAAGAAGAAGCAGGATGGGGCCACAGATTCATTCAATCTGTCCCATCCAGGCAGGGATGGTAAAAGTGTTCTTACTGAGATCAGACTATATGCCAGACCTGTGCCAACCACTTTGCCTCTGCATTTCATGTTTTTATATTTTATAACAACTCCCATAAAAACATTATCCCTGCTCTGCACAGGAGGACGCCGAGGCTCACCCAAGATAAATGCGCAGAGGTGAAACGGCTAGCAAGTGGCAGAGCTGAGATTTGCAGGCTGGGCTGTCCTAGGTGTGTTCCAGACTCAGTTGCTCCTTCAAGCTCAGCCCAGAGGGCCGGGAGGACCAGGAAGTGGGAGTGGGGATGTCTCAAGGTCATGTCCTGCTCTTGGTTCCTGGGCCCCTGGTTATACCTAGGCTTGTGGTGAGTGTGTCTGGTCTGGTGGGGAGTGCCTGGGGCCTGACTGGCCCGTATGCATGCAGTTCCCTTGGCAATGAAGAAACATACTGAAGTCAAGAGTTCAGATTACTTGAGGGGAAACCCAGCCCTAATTCCTTGCATGGCTCCCTGCTGGGAAGGGTCGGAGCTCCAATGCATACCTACCTTCCTGCTGGACGGTCAGGGGTTATTTTCAATGGCAAGGTCATGGCTGAGGTGGGTAGGAGGGGCTAAAAACAGCTCAGGCCAGGATTCCTGATGGGAAGTGGTTTGCTGGCTCTTGAGACTTGTGTCCTGACAGGAGGCTCAACCTACAACTCCCTTTTGCCACTGGATCTCATCCAGGAAGCTAGAGTCAGTATGGGATTGCCCAGGTCCCCAAGACCCTGGGGCTGCAGAAAGGACACATGTGGACAGGCCACCCCTCAGTTTCTAGCCCTTGCCTACCTTGAGGACCTCAAGGCCAGAGGGGCCTGCAGGAACCCCCTCATACTTACCTAGCCAGACCCTCCTCACTCCAAGGCCCTCTCAGATGTTGCCAAGGAAACTGATACAGCAGCCAGAGAACCCCACCCAGGTCTCCATGGCAACCTACAACAGCCCACTAGGATCTCCATTGGTGATGTCACCTGAGCCCTGAATGGGTGCCCCCACCCCCACCACACTCATCACAATCAAACGTCAGAGTCTGACAGCAGATCCCTGTCACAAAGTACCTCATAGCCTGCCTGCCCCCAATCCTCACACACCCCAGACATGAGCAAGCTGGGCACCCTGACACCAGGAGAGGAGGCGAGACCCAGGAGCCTGGAGGCAGAGACACGTCTAGAAACCAAGCTCCCCTATTACATCTCCTCCCCTCTGTGCCGGGGCACCCAACCTAGTTCTTTTTTTTTTTTTAATTTTTATTTATTTATGATAGTCACAGAGAGAGAGAGAGAGAGAGAGAGGCAGAGACACAGGCAGAGGGAGAAGCAGGCTCCATGCACCGGGAGCCCGACATGGGATTCGATCCAGGGTCTCCAGGATCGCGTCCTGGGCCAAAGGCAGGCACTAAATCTCTGCGCCACCCAGGGATCCCACCCACCCTAGTTCTAAGGAGCAGGTGAGCTCTGGGCAGTGGGGGCACCAGGTGGTGGCTCATCCTACCCACCAGCCCCACCCCTGCCCCAGCTATACTCTACACCTATGCTCCGCCTAGATGGGAGTCTAAACTTCCGGGCCCTGCCTGCCTATACCCTGCCCTACAGGCCCAACTGGGGCTAGAGGGAAGGAAAGAGACGTCGAAGACTCTTCAAGGGGCTGAATCCGGCCCTGACTCTGGTCTAGTCCCACCCGTAGCCACTCTTGCTGCCCTCTGACACCTGTCTGCCAGGATTTCCCCAACTTTGGGCAAACTCCAGCCCAGGAGCCGAACCACCAGGAGCAGAAGGGCCAGGGCCAGGGCCAGGTATTTTTAGCAGAGTTGCTGGCAGCTGTCTGGAGGGTGCTGGGAGCTGAGGTGGTCTGAGTTCATGCTCTCCCTTCTCTGGGCTGGTATTCCGTCCCTCAGAAGCAGGGCGCACCTCCACCTGCAGGACACTGCCAGAGCACCTCCCTTCCGGGACCCCCTCCCCAGACAGCTCCCCGGGCCTCCAGGGGCTCACGGTGAAGGTGACAGTGACGGTGACACTAACGCTCACCCTGACCTCACCCTGACCGGCTCTTAGGTAGAACCTTGTACTTCCCAGGGCAGGCGGGGAGTAGGGGGGCTTGGCGCTGAGGCCTCTAGGCCCAGACTGAGGGTCCTCCGGTTCCAGCTCCCATACGGGTCTGGGGGGGCGGTGTCCGTAGCAGAGGAGGGTGAGGTCTGTCCAGCCGGTGTCGGGGGCTTGCTTGGGCCCAGGCCAGGGCTCGCGGGGAGCAAAGGGGGAGTTCACTGTTAAAGGGCCACGGCTAACTTCCCAGAGGGGCGCTGGCACAGTGGGCGGCGGCTTTCCCCCTTGACCCCCAGTCCAAACCCCTCCGACCCAGCGGTCAACGCAGCTTGGCCCGCCCAGTCCGGTGGGGCGGGTGTCGGTGGGTGCGGGGTCCCGGCGGGGGAGCGGGGATTCCCCGGGGTGGGGGGGCCCGACACGTCAGCCCCCGCAGGCGCGGGCGCGGGGGCGGGCGCGGGGGCGGGGGCGGGGGCGGGGGCGGGCAGACGCTTAAATAGGCAGCTCGCGAGCGGGACCGCAGCGGACCGAGGAGGCGGCGGCGGCAGCGTCGGGCGTCCCGCGGCTCTGCGAGGGGACCGCGTCCGGGCCTGGAACCTTCTGGCCGAGCCCGCGCGCAGCGGGTGGGTGAGCGTCCCGGCGGGCCGGGCGGGGGGCGGGGGGTCGCAGCGCCCGGGGTGCGGGGGGCAGCTGGGAGCGGGGCGCGGGGACCCCCGGCCGGGAGGCTGACCGGCCCCCCTCCGCCCCCCAGACGGCGTGGGGCGCGATGACCCTGAACGGCGGCGGCGGCGGGGGCGGCGGCGGGGGCCGGGAGCGCGAGCGCCGTCGGGGCAGCTCGCCCTGGGGCCCGGCGCCCCCGCTGCACCGCCGGAGCATGCCGGTGGACGAGCGCGACCTGCAGGCGGCGCTGGCTCCGGGCGCCCTGGCGGCGGCGGCCGGGCCCCGCGCCCAGGGCGCGCCCCTCGACTGGCCCGAGGGCTCCTCCGAGTCGCTCAGCTCGGGGGGCAGCGACTCCGACGACAGCGTTTACAAGGTGCTGCTGCTGGGCGCGCCCGGCGTGGGCAAGAGCGCCCTGGCGCGCATCTTCGGAGGCGTAGAGGACGGGCCTGAAGCCGAGGCCGCAGGTGAGCGGCGGGCGGGAGCATTCACGGGGGGGTGGGGTGGGGGTGGGGGGCCCGGGGAGGGAGGACCGCGTGCGCTCGGCTGGGGGCCTGGACCAAAGGCGCCACCTGCCGTGGCCTTCTGAGGCACTTTCAGAATCCTGTGTCTGCCTCCCCATTTTACAGATGGGGAAACCAAGGGAGAAGGAATCTCTAGCCCTTGGTGTGTGTGTGGGGGGGAGGGGGCGGTGTTGGGAAGGCCAGAGTAGAAGGCCGGGGCCATACCTAAGACAACTCTGTGGGATGGGGATAGGGCATCCCTTCCTGCCAGGGCTGGCAGAACACAGCCAGAGGGAGTTTCTAGAAGAGGCCTAGGTGATCAAGCCTTCCAAAGAATGTGATGGTCACTATTTAACTCAGGCTACCCTGGGGTCCAGGCAGGAGGTGGGCAGGGAACGCGGGAGTGGCAACTCCAGCCGTCACTAGCTTGGGGAAGAGGTGTCTAGGTGAGGGTCAGGCACACCATGCCCTCTATGCCCCGCTTTCCAGTCCTGTCATTCTGTTCTCGTATGGTGGCCATCAGTGGAGGGAAAGGTTGGGGGGGCTGTGCCCTAGAGTTGGAGGGTGTGGCCAGAACAGGAAACCTGGCACGTGGTGCAGGAGGGTGGCTTTTGGCAGCCAGCGGGTAACCTGACTTCTGGTCTCTTGCCTAGGACACACATATGATCGGTCCATCGTGGTGGATGGAGAAGAGGCATCACTCATGGTGTATGACATTTGGGAACAGGTAGGCTGTAGTCTGAGACCCAGGGCAGGGTGGGAGGGGTGACCTGGGGATAAGGGCCTGCTGAGAGTGACAGCCTTGTAGCCTGGGCATGAGAACTGTTGGATAGACACGCATGTGTATGTCATCCCCAGGACAGCAGCCGCTGGCTCCCTGGTCACTGCATGGCGATGGGGGATGCATACGTCATAGTGTACTCAGTGACGGATAAGGGCAGCTTTGAGAAGGCTTCAGAGTTGCGGGTCCAGCTGCGGCGGGCACGGCAGATGGACGACGTGCCCATTATCCTTGTGGGCAACAAGAGCGACCTGGTGCGCTCTAGAGAGGTCTCCTTGGATGGTGAGCTGGGAGTGGGTCGGAAAGAGGAACATCCTGGCTGGGCTGTGGTCCATTCAATCTTGGCTCAGCTCAAGTCCCTGGGGATCATAAGTGGCTAAAAATGTTCAGGAAGAAAACTTGAGGGGGAGAGGGGGAAAGCTGCTGCCCTCCCACAGGACTCCCAGAGGGCTGAGAGGGCTGGGGGAAGGACCAGATGCCCTGGGGCAGAGGAAGCTGCTGGGCACGGAGCTGGGCCACCTCAGGGCTATCTTCTCCTGTGGCCTTTGGCCTGGGCCTCATAGATGAGGGTTGAGGAGAGTGCAGGAAACGGGGCTAGGAGGTCAGAGCATGGATTCAGGGCCAGGGCTAGTGTCCCGAGTGTGGGCTTGCCCCTGGGGAGGATCCACTCCTCTTTGGTTGAGCATTCTCCTCTGTGGCCCCCAGAACTGAGTCCCTTAGAGGAACCTAGCATGACTTGGTGATATTTTCCTCCCAGTTTCACTGATTATTCATCAAAGTATAATATCAAACCATGAAATACTAAGGTGCCCGGCAAGTTCTCATTCTCTTGTGTTGACTACTGCAGCATTTCCATTTAAGTATAAGACTTCAAATTATTTCAATAAATGAGTTTCCTTTTGTGGGCCTTTGTGAGCTCCTCAGCCACAGACACATTCTGCCGGTTGGGTGACCCAGCAATGCATTGGATCCTTTGTACGGGAGCTGGGTCTGTGTTTCTGGGGACCACCCAGAGCCCCTGACCCTTCCTTCCCTGGCCCCCAGATTCCTGAGTGGTAGCTGCTGTGGGGTGGCTGGGATCTGAGTGGGCTTCTCACCCACTTGGCCTTTGTTTACTGGAATGTGTCTGTCCCCACCAGAGGGCCGGGCCTGTGCCGTCGTCTTTGACTGCAAGTTTATTGAGACATCAGCAGCGCTGCACCACAACGTCCAGGCCTTGTTCGAAGGTGTCGTGCGCCAGATACGCCTGCGCAGGGACAGCAAAGAGGCCAATGCACGTCGACAAGCGGGTACCCGGCGGCGAGAGAGTCTGGGCAAGAAGGCAAAGCGTTTCTTGGGCCGCATTGTAGCACGCAACAGTCGCAAGATGGCCTTTCGTGCCAAGTCCAAATCCTGCCATGATCTCTCAGTGCTCTAGACTTCACAGGCACATGCTGCGTTGTGCATACAAATGGGCAGTTTGGTGGGCTGGCCCAGTCAGCTGCCCTAGGTGCCTCAAGGCTGGCTCAGACTCTGGGCATACTCCACCTCATGGTCATGGACAGACAGACAGTGCTGCCCAGGCTGCTCCCAGTGGCCTTCAAGAACTGGGCGCACAGCGATGCATGTACAGGCCCGTGTGTGTCCCCCAGCAGCAGCCTGAGCCCAGCCCGTGGGGCAGGCCTGTGTGTGCGGACAGGACTCTACCTTTCTCCACACTTGGGGTGTGCATGCTCTGGAGGGAGGCTGTTCAGTGCAGTGGTTATTTGTTTACATGCAAACTTTTGTAATAAAGACTATTTCCTGATAGATAAGGGCTGTTGACTCTGTTTCCTCCCGATAGGGGGCTGTAAGAGCAGGAAGTGTTTCCAAGGTTGAGGGTTGGGGCTTCTCTGCCCTACCCTAGCATGTGGCCTTGACTATCCTAATATTTGGGCTCTGACATAGCCAGCTGGAGCAGAGTGGCAGGTGTGGGTTGTGACCTGATTGGAGATCCCAGCTGCCAGAGGAGACAAGAGCCCCTCCCAGCCCACTATCCAGATTTTTCTCTTGCCCTGGGGCCTGGCATTGCCCAGCTGATAAAGAGTTCAGGCACCCCACTGTATGTAAGGGAAACTGAGGCTGTCTGAGGGACGATGCCATGCCCCAAGTCCCATGGCCAAACGAGAACCCCATGTCTCGCTTCTGGGTTGGTATCTCCATCCTGCCTCCTCCCAAGGGGCTGGAAAGTTGCTGAGGTGGGATATATGTGGAGGACTTCAGACCCCCTTCAGCTGGGCCAGGAGGAGGTGAGTGGCTGGGGCTGGGCTACTGAGCAAGGGGCCTCATTGTTCTCTCCTCTTGGAGGGGCCAGGCCAGAGCATCCCATGCCCAGTACTGGCTCATGTGGTCTTGGCAGGAACAGATCCCTGGAGCCCTCCCTGCCTGGAACAAGAGGCCTTGCCTTTGCGTGGGAATGTGTGCATGTTTGCCAATAGCTGGAGGTGGGTCTGTCTCCTCACCACCCACACCACGCACAGGTGACTTCTAGGACTTTCCCTACATTGTTTCGGGAATGAGTATTTCCACTTGGCAATGGCAGATGGGGCACTAAAGCAGTTGCCTGAGGTCACACAGGTAGAAGTGGCTGAGAAGGGATTATAAGGGAAAGGAGGGGAACTGAATGGGAAAAATTAGGGAGATAAATCATGAGACTCCTGACTCTGGGAAACAAAGGGTTGTGGAAGGGGAGGTGGGTGGGAGGATGAGGGTAAATGGGTGATGGGCACTGAGGAGGGCACATGATGGGTTGAGCACTGGATGTTATACTATATGTTGGCAAATTGAATTTAAATTTTAGGGGATCCCTGGGTGGCACAGCGGTTTGGCGCCTGCCTTTGGCCTAGGGCGCGATCCTGGAGACCCGGGATCGAATCCCACATCGGGCTCCCGGTGCATGGAGCCTGCTTCTCCCTCTGCCTGTGTCTCTGCCTCTCTCTCTCTCTCTCTCTCTCTGTGACTATCATAAAAATAAATAAATAAATAAATTTTAAAAAATGTGTAAAAAAAAAAAAAGTGGCTGAGTAGGGACTGGTATATAAGTCTGCTGGTTCCAGAGCCTGGAGGCAGCCTGGGGCAAGGCCTGGACGGTTTCTGAGAAGGTTCTGGGCAAGGGTCCATGCATTTCCTCCCTTGGTTCAATTTATTTATTCCACAGGCCCCTAGGAGCTCTTGCCATGTGGTTAGAACACCAACTGCACTTGTTCAATGGCAGAAGGTGTCACACCTGTCTTGACTCACCCACATGTCCCCCAGGGCAATGTTAACTGCTCAAAGCTGCTGTCGCTTCCCACTCCCGCCCTGCAACATACTTAGAGGCATGCGGAAGGCATGGTTTTCTCAGAGCAGGTGAAGGTCCTGAGGCCTGAAGAAGAATCCAGGCCTTCCTGGCTCTGCTACTTATTGGCTGTGTGAGCCTGGGCAAGCCACTCAGTATCTCTGTGCCCTAATGTGTGACGTGGGGTCAATGCCCCTTCAGAATGGAATTGGGGGAATAATGAAGGCATATGCTTAGAGCAGTGCCAGAGACTCCTGCAGCAGCCGCACAGTGCCCTGCTCCAGGCTGGAGTGCCTGGGGTGCCTGAGTGACACTGAGGTAGGCGCTCGGCTTGCGGCAGACAAGGCTAGAGGCAGCTCAGGGTCCCCCCATCCTCCATATGGGGTGGAAAGGACTCAGGGAAAACCATGGGAAACTCTGGGACAAGGCTGCGCTGGCAACGGGATCCCTGACCCTTCCCACACACACCCCTTGCCGTGGACTCCCAGACCCCAGAAGCTTCTCTGGGCTCCACTTGGCTGCCCTCAGTAAGGGAGGAGCCTCTAGCAAGCCCTGCGATTCCCTCAAGGTCACCTGAGCTGGTTCAATCTTCTCTTCCTTCTCAGAGGCACGAGACGGCCCGTTGTCCCTGCCCTGTCCGTGCCAGCAGCTAGTATGAGCCCTCGGGGGCCTCAGGGGATTTCATGGGCTGCTGTGCCCCCACACTGGTCCCACTGGTGGGTGGTCTGGAGCCCCACATGCCCAGTTCAGGTCATCTTCGTTTATCCTTCAGGTGCAACCACCAGCTCCTTGTTTTTGACCCAGGCAGAGGCTGCCAGGGCCAAGCGAGGGCAAGGTCACTACTGGGTCCCTGAGACCTGTCCTGGAGGGGTCCCAGGCTGATGGGAGAGACAGACAGTGGCAATCTGGTGTCTCTTCTGCTCTGCTAGAGGTAGCACATGGCATGGAGTAGAGCGTATTCCCAGAAAAGAATCCCAAACAAACCTGAGAGCCCAGGGAAGGTTTCCTGGAGAAAGAAATATTTGAGCTGAGTACTGAAGCCTGAGCAGGTGCTCACCAGACAGATGAAAGGAAGGAAGGGCCTCCCAGACTAAAGGGACAGAGTGGGCCAAGGTAGAGCTGTGGATGCTGGAACATGGTGGGGAGAAGCAGGATTGAGTCTGGAACCATAGAATAAGAAATAGTGTCCAAGGCCAGAGGGCCAAGAAGTAGCCCCTGGGCTGTATAGGAATGGGCGGGATGCCAGGCCGATGATCTCCCCACCTCCCGGGGCTGGCAGTCACGGATGCTGAGCAGCCCCCAGCTTTCCAAAGTCAATGAGTAACTTGGGGGCTGGGCAGGGCCAGGCCTGCTGCTGTGGGCCCAGTGCTGTTTTCCACTCCTGAGCGAGCGTGGCCGGCCCGCCTACCTGCTCAAGTGTCCGCCCTGCTCTACCCCACCCAGCCGGCCCCAGCGCTCCCTGGAGAAGCAGCCCTCTCGCCCGGCAGCTGGACCACGGGAGCCTGCCCTAGGCACCAGCGGGTGAGGGCGCTCGAGCGGAGGGGTGAGCAGGGCCGAGGCTGGGGTTGGTGGCGGGGGTAGGAAACACCCGGCCCCGTCCAGGCCTTGTTCGGGGAAGGAGTCCCAGGAAAGGCTGGAGTGGCCGTCCGTGCTCTGCGTGCCCAGTTCCGTGCTGAGTGCTGGAAAACACCAGGATGAGGGCAGGGCTCCTGCCCTGCGGGGACTCCGTGTCTGAAGAATGGCAGTGGGTAGAAAAACAGGCCCCAAGACCCTGAACCATGGGTCCTCTGTTCCAGAAGGAATGGTCCTGTGGTCAAGTCCCGTGTGACCTTGGTCAGGCTTTGCCCTTCAGGCCTTGCCTGCAACATGAGGCAACCGCAGGAAGTGACCCTCAGAGTCATCAGGGTCTTTCCAGTTCAAACTTTTGTGATACTCAGGGCTGCTGGGCTATTACCACTTTGGGATCTCTGTAAGAGCTGGGGAAGCTATGTGGGGAAGGAGACAATCAAACTCCCATGGAGATCCCCGTGGGGCATGAGCCAAAAGGCAGGAGGGCAGGGCCTGGGGGCCTGAGTGGGCCTGGGTGAGGAGCTGCAGGCAGCGGGGAGCCACAGGCTCCTCCAAGGGGAGGAAGAGGCCATTCTGTCATGAGGTGCCTCTGGCTACTGGTATGGAACAGGCCGAGTCAGGGGAGAAGGGTGGGAGGGGGTTGGGGACCATGTCCAAATGGGTGTGATGGGGAGAGGCAGCTCTGAGAGTATGGAAGGACAGGGGACAGGAGGAGACCTGGCCCCCTTTCCTATAGTGACAGGTAGTAGGAGGTCCAAATGAGG
Source organism: Canis lupus baileyi (assembly GCF_048164855.1). Lineage (NCBI taxonomy): Eukaryota > Metazoa > Chordata > Mammalia > Carnivora > Canidae > Canis > Canis lupus. The sequence continues at coordinate 6,566,820 of NC_132840.1, read as the reverse complement.
AAGGGACATTTGTACCCTATGGGGACTGGGGAAGTCCTGGCTAGGCTGAGTGGGGATGAAGGGAGGGATGCTCTCCAGGAGGACAGTAATGGGAGGGACCCTCTGCCCACTGATCCTGGCTGGATACTTACTGCCATGTCCCTCAGGCCGGTCCTCACCATGATCCCCACCTGGCTGACGCTGCTTTGCCTCTTCATAGCCCAGGTGAGCTGGGTCCTGCTCATCTCCTTCAGATCCTGGCCTTGGGTGTTGGCATCCTTGTCCCCCACTCCACCTGGACCAGTTGCATTGACCATAGAAGGGACTCATTGTGGGAGGGTGTCCAGAGCTGCCTGTAGGCCTGTTGGGGGATCAGGAGGTGAAAGGCCAGAGGGTGGATGGGCTAAGGGACAGCCAGGCCCATGGAGGGGCCAGAAGTCCACCTGTGACAGGAACGTAAAGCCTGGAGACAAGGTGAGAATCCTCCCCCAGGTGTTCCCTGAGGCCCAGCCTGCAGACCTGTATGTGGAAGTCCCAGAAAACTATGGTGGAAATTTCCCTTTGTACCTGACCAAGGTGAGCTTAAGAGCTGGGGTGGGGGGGCCTACCCTCCCCCCAAATTCTACTTCCCCTACCTCTAGCATTTCTATCTCTTTCTTGCTCTGCCTCTCTCTTCATCCTGCTTCCCAATCGGTATGTGATATAGTGTAAGTGACTAACAAAATTTCAATTCCAGAAGAAAATAGAGTTTTAATAAACTATTGGTGGTGGGGTTTTGAGCTTTAGAAAGGAGGTCCAGGGAGTACTGGGGAGCATCAGGAACAGGGGAAAGAGCTCTGGCTTTGCATCTTGGGCCTGCCGTTTACTGGCTGTGTGACTTCAGGCAAGCGCTGGCCCTCTCTGAGTTTCAGTTTCCCCCCATTAGGTGGAGGGGCGTCCCCCGGGCCTGGTCCCACTGCCTTTACTTACCTCTGTTCTCCCCTGCAGCTGCCACTGCCCCCTGAGGAGACTGAGGGTGAGATCGTGCTGTCAGGGAACCCAGGCGTGGCCGCCGAGGGCCCCTTCGCTGTGGATCCAGAGTCCGGCTTCTTGCTGGTGACCAGGGCCCTGGACCGGGAGGAGCAAGCGGAGTACCGGCTTCAGGTATGACAGGCCAGATGTGGGGGAGAACAGTGAAGGCCGGGCAGGGCGCTGACGGGGTTTCCTGCCAGGTCACCCTGGAGACTGAGGCTGGACACGTCCTGTGGGGCGCACAGCCTGTGCTTGTGCGTGTGAAGGATGAGAACGACCAGGTGCCCCGCTTCTCTCAGTCCGTCTACACCTTTCAGCTGAGCCAGGGCACCAGGCCCGGTGAGTGATGAGAGAACAGGGAGGAGAGTTGGCTGACCGTTGGTGTAAGGACAGGGCAGCCAGGGTCCAAGCTGCCCCCTTCCATTTCTGTCCCATCCCACTGCCCCCCACTCCCCGCAGAGTCCTCCAGTCCCATCCACTCTTGGCCTCAGTTTGCTCCTCTACAAGGTGGGGTGAAAAGCTATGGCTCACCTCCAGAGTCCTGATACGATGATGGGTATGGAAGGTGGTAGCAGGGAGAGACGGGGAGGCGTAGGACTCTCCCTAACCCCTGCATCCCTTATGTTTTGCCCTCTCCACCCACACCAGGCATCCCCTTCCTCTTCCTTGAGGCTTTGGACGAGGATGAGCCAGGTACAGCCAACTCAGATCTCCGATTCTACATCCTGAACCAGGCCCCAGCCTGGCCTTCCCCAGACATGTTCCAGCTGGAGCCTCGGCTGGGGGCTCTGGCCCTCAGCCCTGAGGGTGAGCCTGAGCTGGGTGTGATGAGGGGAAAAGGTCAGGGAAAGCTGGGGAAGGCGGCAGGTGAGCTTAGTAGTAGGATGGCTTGGAGCTTGAGAAATGAAGAAGAAAGTGTGTCCTTTTTTTTTTTTTTTTTAAAGATTTTATTTATTCATGAGAGGCACAGAGATAGAGGCAGAGACAGAGGGAGAAGCAGGCTCCTGGCAGGGAGCCTGATGCAGGACTCGATCCCAGGACCCCGGGATCATGCCCTGAGCTGAAGGCAGACACTCAACCACTGAGCCACCCAGGTGCCCCCAGGAAAGAGTGTTCTAGGCAGAGAGTGGCAAGGCAAAAGACTTGAACCATGCATGGAGAGAAAAAGTGGTGTGAATGGAATACCTCAGCCCTACGCTCTGGACACCCGAGCCTAAGGAGTGAGGAGAGGAGTGACATGAGGGGCTGTAGCCTATGATGTTGCTGGGAGACCTTTGGGCTGATTGTAAGGGAGACCTGGATCTGGGAGTTCAGACCAGAGGCACAGGATGGGGGTGGAAAGAAAAGCTAACCATACATCCACCGGCCCAGTCAGCCCTTCACCCACCTACCACCCAAACACATACACACCCCATCTATTCAAATATCTATCCAAACTAGCCCATCCACACACCCAACTCCCTATCCACATACCTAGTCAACCATCCATTCACCCAGCTGGTCATCTACTCATCTACCCATCCACGCATGTATCCCCCACCCTCATCCTAGTCATCTGGTCCATCAACCATTCATTGTGTAGATAGATATGGAAATGACTTTGCAAACGTTCAAGCCCTGCTTGGGTGCTCACTGTGGTGCTAAAAGTCCTTCTCACCCTTGGTCCAAGAGAGTATCCTGAACACCTGCCACACGTTTGGCTTGGTGATTTGGTGCCTTGTTGAGAAGGAAGCCCTGGACTCCTGCTCAGCTGACCACTCTGCCCCTTCTAGGAAGCACCAGCCTAGACCGGGCTGCAGGAGGGCCCTACCAGCTGTTGGTGCAGGTCAAGGACATGGGTGACCAGGCTTCGGGCCACCAGGCCACAGCCACCGTACATGTCTCCATAGTAGAGAACACGTGGGTGCCCCTAGATCCTGTCCACCTGGCAGAGAATCTCAAAGTTCCATACCCACATCACTTCGCCCAGGTGAGTAAGTACCTGTCAGTCGCTGAGTAGCCCCAGGAATGGTACAGCAGGAATCTCAAGATTTGGAGGGTAGGTCTGAGGCCAGCCTGACCCCTGCTCCTCCCCTACCTATGTTCATCCCTCTACTGTCCCCATCAGTTCCCATCATGGAATAGGGTATCCAGGGCCCCGAGACCAGGCCCACAGCTCCTCACCGGCTACCCTCTGGCAAGCGTGGCCCTGGGGCCTGACCTGACCTTGCCCCAGGCTTCCTCAGGGAGAACAGCTGCCACCTCCCTGCTGCCATGGGGATTGTCACCTAGGCTTGGAATGTCTCAGACCTCCTCGAGGAATGCCCTGGGGTCAGGCCCAGCTCAGAGGCTGGAGAGTAAAACAACCTGGTCATTCAGCACTTTGAGCGGGGACCAGGCTTGGACCAGGGCCACCACGGACTTACTACAATAAGTGTCCCAAACAAAGGGGCCCTATCTGGACTCCAGGGATGATAGTAGCTTGCCTGAGGTCCCACAGTAGCAGGGGCCCAGGCTCCCCACCCAGGAATAGAAGAGCTGACATGGGCTGCTCCGGCCCACCTCCTCCCGGGGTGCCCTTGTTCTGTGTCCCACTCCCAGGTCCACTGGAGTGGGGGAGATGTACATTATCACCTGGAAAGCCAACCCCCTGGACCCTTTGATGTGGATGCCGAGGGGAAACTCTACGTGACCGAGGAGCTGGACCGAGAAGCCCAGGCTGAGGTGAGGTGAGGGGGCAGCCAGGAGCACAGGCTGAGGGAGGCCTGGTCACTGTCCGGTTGGCTTCTGGGGGTATCCCGTCCCCCACAGGCACTGAGGCAGTGGAAGGGCACCCGGAAGAGCCGGAGCTGGCCACCAGAGGACACCTAGACCCAAGCCAGCCTGGAGCTGCCCGTGGGCTTCATCTGAGGCCCCCCCTGCCCACTTCAGTTCCTGCTCCAGGTGCAGGCTCGGAATGTCCGTGCTGAGGACTACACAGAACCTCTGGAGCTGCGTGTGGTAGTGACGGATGAGAACGACAATGCGCCTGTCTGCCCGCTGTGGGACTCCCCGATCAGCGTTCCTGAGCTCAGCCCCCCAGGTGGGCCATGGGCCCGGTCAGGGGATGCGGGAGGGTGGAAGCCCTTACAAACCGTCCCATCTTGCTCCTCTCTGGGATGGGGTCAGCCTCGAGCCCCGTTAATCAATGTCCCTACCTTCCCACAAGCTCAGGTTTGGTCCAGCACGGAAGAGGAGTGAGGCCTCCAGATTGGGCTGAGGTCCCACCCGGGGGGGTGCTGTCTTTGCAGGCACCGAGGTGACTAGGCTGTTGGCAGAGGACATGGATGCCCCCGGTTCCCCCAATTCCCACGTTGTGTATCAGCTGCTGAGCCCTGAGCCTGAGGAGGGAGCAGAGGGAAGAGCCTTCGAGCTGGACTTCACCTCGGGCAGCGTGACCCTGGGGGATGCCCCGCTCCGAGCTGGCCAGAACATCCTGCTTCGGGTGATGGCTGCTGACCGAGGAGGAGCCGAGGGCAGTAAGTGCCCTGCTGGGGACCCAGGCTCCCTCCTTCTCTCAGGCTCCCTCTTCTCAACGTGCCCTCTCCTGCCTCAGGCCTCAGCAGCACATGTGAGGTGGCTGTCACAATCACAGATATCAATGACCATGCCCCCGAGTTCGCCACATCCCAGGTAAGCAGGAACAGGAGAGGACACCTTGGGAGGGCACCGATGAGGGGCTCACGGCCCCTCCCCATCTCTCCAGATTGAGCCTGTAAGCCTCCCTGAGGATGCACAGCCAGGGACTCTGGTGGCCACACTCATGGCCACCGATGCCGATCTTGAGCCTGCCTTCCGCCTCATGGACTTTGCCATTGAGGCGGGGGATGTAGAGGGAACCTTCGGCCTGGATTGGGAGCCAAACTCCAGTCACGTCCAACTCCGACTCCTCAAGGTAAGGGGCTGGCAATGGCGGGGGTGGGGGGGCCGCACATATACCCACATTCATGCACAAGTGTGCCATGCCCTGGCCCAAACAGTGACCCAGACCCCATTGGTTCTAGAACCTCAGCTACGAGGCAGCTTCAAGCTATGAGTTGGTGGTGGTGGTTCGAAATATGGCTGAATTGGTGGGGCCAGGCTCAGGCCCCGGAGCCACAGCCACAGTGACTGTGCTGGTGGAAAGGCTGGTGCTACCCCCCAAGTTGGACCAGGAAAGCTACGAGGCCAGTGTCCCAGTCAACACCCCAGCTGGCTCCCTCCTGCTGACCATCCAACCCTCAGACCCCATAAGCAGTCCCGTCAGGTGAGCCAGAAGCCCGGCCCTTGCCTGAGCAGGACCTCCCCTGCTCCCAAGGGAGGACCCCAGGGCCTCAAAAGGGACTCACATTATCTATGGTCTGGAATATTCCTCAAACCATAGCTGATGCCAAAGCTGTGATTCCCGAGGGTGAGTCAGAGCTAGATGAGTTGGATAGGGCATGGAGAGGAGTGTTAGGGCTCCATCCAAGCTCAGATGATGCCTCCCATGCTGTCCTGGATGGGCCCCCCCATTTCCTTCCATGACAGGGTCTGTACCCTGGCCCCCAGGCCCCTTTGTGGGGTGATCTGAGACTAGTGGAGTTGAGTCAGGTCCCCCAGGCTCTGATAGATACCCCCCTCCACAGTACCCATGATTCAAGCCCTGTCCCTCGACAAGTCCTTAAAGCTGGGAAGAGAGACTAGGCACCCGGGGCACTGCTGCCCGCCACGAGTCACGGAGAGGATGTGACACTTGAACAGGTCACGTGGCCCTGGGGGGGCATCTCTGAGTAAGGCCCCATATATGGTCCCAGTGCCTCCCTGCCCCCCATCTTCTCTGGGCCTCAGGTTCTCCTTGGTCAATGACTCTGAGGGCTGGCTCTGCATCAAGGAGGTCTCGGGGGAGGTGCACACAGCCCGGCCCCTGCAAGGGGCCCAGCCTGGTGACATGTACACAGTGCTCGTGGAGGCCCAGTATGAAGGTATGGCCAGGCAGGGGTGGGGCTTCTGGAGGCAGAGTAAGCCTCAGGCCGAGGGAGAAGTGGGCAGGGCTGAGCTTTCTTCCCAGGGTCCTTTCTGGCATCCGCTGCCCCAGGCAGGAAAGAGGAATGAGGGCTGGGGCCAGTGTCCGTCTCTGAGATGCCTGGCCTCTGCTTCCCCTCTCAGGCCACCCTCTTCCCTGGACACTTAATAGTCCTCCGACCTTGCCCCTTAGTCCTGGAGGGCCTCTCAGGCTCCAGACATGGGCTAGGAGCAGAGGCTGTGGGCCAGGAGGTGGAAGGAGTGCCAGGGGCTGCGTTATGGCAGGTGAGCCAGGACGTGAGCCCGAGTGGGACACTGAAGCCAGATATGGAGGACTCCGAATGCCACGTTGAATGGATCAAAAGCTGGCCCAGGGGTGGGTATGTCAGAGGCAGGTGTCCGCTCTGGGCTGGGCTGTCCTGTGGTGGACGACAGGCTCGGCAGAGTGAGCTCACCCACAGTCAGGGCATCCCGACATTGTTGGGTCCTGATGCCAGCAGTTGGTTGGGGGGGGGCAGTGAGGGCAAGCCTGGCATCCAGAAAGCAGCAAGGCCCGGCAGCCATTGAGATAGTGAGGGGTGCAAGGCGTCCCTTGAGGCAGAGACAGGGGCGAGGATGCGGATGGGGATGCGGAGGAGGGCCGGGTGGAGCAGGTGGCAGACAGCGGTGGGACCGCGGGCTGGGCGCTAGCTCAGCGCTGCCTCTTCTGCAGATGAGCCGACGCTGAGCACCTCTGCAAGCCTCGTGATCCACTTTCTGAAGGCCCCTTCTGCCCGGGCCCCAGCTCTGAACCCCGTACCCACCCGCCACCTCTGCACACCCCGCCAGGACCACGGCGTGGTTATCAGCGGACCCAGCGAGGACCCTGACCTGGCTGATGGGCATGGTCCCTACAGCTTTGCCCTTGGTCCCAACCCTACGGTGCAGCGGGACTGGCACCTCCAGGCTCTCAACGGTGTGTGGTGGGGAAGCACCAGAGACCATGGCCGAAGCAGGACGCAGTGTGAACACTCAGAAATGAGATGCCCTTGCACTAGGCGGGGGGGGCTGGGGTGTGAGCCGGGCCTAGGGCTTATCCAGGCTAGTGACTGTGGTCCCTGCTTATGGTCCCCCAGGCTCCCACGCCTACCTCACTCTGGCCCTGCACTGGGTGGAGCCACGTGAACATGTAGTGCCAGTAGTTGTCAGCCACAATGCCCGGATGTGGCAGCTCCAGCTCCGAGGTAAGGCCAGGGCTCTGTGTGCCTGCAGTTCCTGGGGGGCCCTTTGGGATGCAGGGGGAGGGGCTGGGTATGCATGCCCACAGGCTCACAGGCTGTACAAATGCCTGTGCGTGCCTGCTCATCTGTGGCCAGGCACCCCGATGCATGTGCACAGAGCCACCCCCCCAACACACATAAATACACATGTGTGCACGAAAACAGATGTTAGCCGGCTGCGGTGAGGCCTCCCAGCAGCTGGAGAGCCTGCCCCCACGGCCTTTATCTTCCTCCCCCGCCCCCAGTGGTAGTGTGTCGCTGCAACGTGGAGGGGCAGTGCATGCGTAAGGTGGGCCGCATGAAGGGCATGCCCACGAAGCTGTCTGCAGTGGGCATCCTCGTGGGCACCTTGATGGCGATAGGTAATGGATGCTGGGCTTGAGTTGGGGGGGGGTGGCCGGAGTTACAGCCTCCAGATGCATGGCTCCCTGTCCCGTGGTGGCCCCCGGGGCTGGAGCAGGAACCCCACAACTCTCCTAGTCATCATCATCATCGATAACAGCATTGACCGTTACGTTATTACACGCTGACTGTGTAATACAGGATTATTGCACTGAATGCTCCTCACAAACCTGAGGTAGTTGTGGCATCTCCCCATTTTCCAGATGAGGTCACTGAGGCTCAGAGAAGTTAAGTGACTTGTCTGAGGTCACACAGCCAGAATGTAGCAGAGCCCAGGTCTTTCCAGCCTAATCGCTTTAGTCCAAGCCTCCCTCTTTATCCCCTTGATTTCTTTAGCCCTCTAGATTTTTCCCTGGCTGGTATTTTTTGTTGTTGTTTCTAGTACAATGCTACCATGTGCCTTTCTCTCAGAGTCCATGGGAACAGCTCACTGGCTCCCAGATGATTCCCACTCAAACTGTTCCCCAGAGAAGGGGACTTTGGAGCCTGGGGTGGCCTGGGCAGCTGCAGGCCAAACAATCAGGCTTCTTCCGACACCAGGACCACAGTCATTTGCAGCCCAGCCGTGGGGATGCTGTCTAGGAAATCTTGATTCCTTGTTAAACGAATACCAATGGCAGGTGATGGACAAGTCTCCTGGCCCCTTCTGAGAGCTGATCCATCCCTCTTGGGCCTCTCAGGCATCTTCCTCATCCTCATCTTCACTCACTTGACCCTGGCAAGGAAGAAGGACCTAGATCAGCCAGTGGACAGCGTGCCCCTGAAGGCAGCAGTGTGAATGGTCCAGGCAGCCCCAGCGGAGAGCTTGGCCTCTATCTCCATCGGAGTCCACTGGGGGAGGGCCCAGCACTGCCCATCAATGGGGCGGGGGGCGGCTAGGACAGATAGAGCCCCTTTACCTGCCTGGGGGTGGAGGCAATGTCACCAGACAAATCTGTAGAGCCTGAACACTGACTTTATGGGCTGCCCATGGGAATCCTCCAAAAGGTGACACATTTGTCCAATAATAAAGCCTCAGAGAGCAGGGCATGGGCTACACCTGTATCTCGGTGTCATGTACGTGTGTGCATCACCCACGTCAATCTTTCCCATCTCCTGCTGCACATAAAGGGTCTAGGGGATTGAGGGAGAAGCCTGGGTCCCTTGTGAGGAGGGACATGGGGGCAGCATGTCAGCTCTTGGTAAAAACTTGAGGTGGAGGGAAGGTTGGTCATTTCTGTGGGATTTGGAGCCGGCGGCTGCAAACCCTGGATGGGTCAACCCTGACTAGGCGAAGGTTGAAGACTGCGTCCTTGAGAGTGTATTCTGTGTTTCCTGGGACGTATGTGCTAGGGGAGGGCGCCCGTGAGTCTATGTCCTGGTTTGTGTATGAGCACGCAGCTGTGTCTGCATGAGTTGCCTGCATGTGGGTGGGCAGAGGTCCCACAGTCTTAAGAGGGGTCTATGCAGGAATCATGAGAGTCTAATAGGGCTGGAACAGGAGAGCTGAGGTAGGGAATGGGTCCCTCTGCCCCAGCACAGGCCCCAGCACACCGCTGGGTTTCATCCACAGGATGGTGAGTACATGGGGGTGGGCTCTGCAGACAGAGAAAGAGCAATCACTCAGAGGGACAGGAACCCCCCTGGCTCATCCTGGAGCTTCCCCTGCCCCGAGTGAACCCCTTCCCCTGACCAAGGGTAAGCCATGGCCCTGGTGCCCTGTTGAGCCCTGACCATACCTCCAATTTTTGGCCCTTGACTGACCCTAGACACATGCTGATCCTCCATGTACCCATCCCAATGGTCTCTGGGGAGCCAGGGTGGGACTTGCCGTCCCAGGCACCCTGAGCTGATGATGGTAAATCACGGGGAAGGGAGAAAAACAACCTCTGTGGGGCCCAGGCCCTATTTTTAGGAGATAATCTCTCCACTCCTGGCAGATTCTGTGGGATGGGGGCCAAGTCCAGCCAAGAGAGATGGGGTGGGCATCCTGGCTGGCCTGAAGAGTCTGAGAGAGTCACAGAGGATCCCCTGAGGCTGGTTCCAGCCATCCTGGGCCCAGCTCTCTCTCTCTCTCTCTCTCTCTCTCTCTCTCTCTCTCTCTCACTCTCTCTCTCTCTCTCTCACACACACACACACACACGTGAGTTGCTGACTACTGCGGTCTAAGCAGAGCTTGCCACCCCTCTCCCAGCTCCAGTAGAGGATCCTCTACTCAGCCTGCATCCACTTAGAAGTCTCCAGGGTGCAAAGCTCTTCAAAGGTGGCATCCCATCCAATCTTCCCACCAACCTGCGAGCACAGGATTAATGGCCCCTTTTGCCAGTGGAGTTTCTTGAAAGTCAGAGAGGTTAAGGGCTGTGGCTGAGAGTCTTGGAAGCAGAGCGCAAGGTGGGACTGTCTGGCCAAGATTTGAGTTACTTCTCCTGAAGCATCCACAGCCCTAAGCTGGCCTTTGCTCCCACGAGATCCCTCAGAAGGGCCTCAGAGATCAGCAGGCCAGCTCCTTCTTGTCAAGTTGGGAAAGTGAATCACGAAGAGGTGAAGGGACCTTTCCAAGTCCAGCCAACCAGTGGGATGCAGCACCTACCAGGGACCCTGGAATCACTCTGTTCTCTGGGTCTTTATTCTGGTTGGATGGATAGTAGATAGGTGGGGTGACTGAGTGGATGGATGGGCAGGTTGGTGGATTACAGATGGGTAAATGGGCAGATAGGAGGAGGGCTGGTAAGCAGATCAGTGGGGTGCCAACAAAGGAAAGAGTGGACGACAGGACACCAGGGCAAATTAAAGCACCTGCCCCAGTTTGCAGGCTTTTTTTCCTTTGGCCTCCAGGCCTCAGGCCATGCTCTGATAGTGTCAGTTCTGGGGCTGGCCATAAGGTCCAGAATCCCCAGGGACGTAGATTCACTTTCCCCCAGAGTCTGTGGACATAAGCCTCTCCTTGATCCCCAGGCTATTCCATAGAGGAAAGTGAGGGTCGGGTGGGGGCGTGGCTTCTCCTGGGTCTCAGAGGGAGAGAAACACAGAGCCGGCACCAGTTTGTGGACAGGGCCGTGGGTCAGTGAGTGCTAGTGGACTACACTGGGGACGTGGGCCTCATTCTGCAGACAGGCCCTAGCTGCTAAGGCATGGTGAGGACTAGCTGTGGCTCACTGTGGGTAGAAGAATATGTGATCCATGCTCCGCCCCATCTTTGCTGTGTGTTCTCAGATGAGTCACTTCACCTCTCTGAGCACTGGTTTACTTGTTTCTTTGTTTTTTTAAATTTTATTTAAATATTCTTGAGAGACACAGAGAGAGAGGCAGAGACACAGGCAGAGGGAGAAGCAAGCTCCATGCAGGGAGCCCGATGTGGGACTCGATCCCGTGCAGACCCTCAACCACTGAGCCACCCAGGCGTCCCTGGTTTACTTGTTAATAAAATGGGCCTCACTAAAATGGAGTTGTTGAGAGGACTACATGAGGTGATCCCCACAAAATGTGTCTAGCACAGTGCCGGGCACACAGTAGTTCAGCACCCATGGTTTTCCCTTGTGTGCAGACTGTGGGGGTACCTCCCACAGGTGCCTACAGCCACTTGTTCTCACATTCCACCCCATGCGGCTCAGGCTTTAGGGAGGGAGTATGAAGGGGCACCCCAAGTCTAGCCCCCACATGGTGCTGCTGGGTGACCCTAGGCAAGACACCCCCTCCAGCCTTGGCTCCTTGCCAGCTCTAAAGCTCTCTCTGGGGGGATGCCGAGGGGTCTCACAGGGTTCAGACTGGTCTGGAGCTTCAGGGAGTCACAGGGTCTGCCCCAGTGGGGAGCTCATGCTCCCCCTCTCCCAGGCCCCTTTCAGAGGCACAGGGCCAGATCAAAGGGACCCAGCACTGAGGATTGGGAGGCAGGCTTGGAAAGAATGTAAACATGAGGATATTTTTAAACTTTTTCCAGCCCCAGAGATTAGGGCTCTTGAAGGGAAAGGCCCAGAGGTCGGTCCGGCCCTCACTCACAGCCTGGGGACCTCAGAGACTCCCATCCCACCCACAGCTACCTGTACCCACCCCAGGACTCTAGCTCGGGCTAAGGGCAGTTCTTCCTCTGATCACATCTCCAGGGGTCCTTGCTATCCTGGGAGAGCAATTTTCCCATGAGGGGACCGAAGAGGTGTGGGAGGACCCAAAGGACTTCAAGCATTGTGGGGGCCTAGCTGGCAGGGCTAGTGTTGAGCGACGAAGCTTGGAGACCCCGTGGTGGCCCTGTGACTCCACCAGACACACACACACGTGTGTGTGTCTTGTCAGTGTGTAAGTTCACGTTAAAGTCTGGTCTGCGTGGTGTCACAGTGTGTGAATGTGCCGGGAACCCTTCCCTTCCCTAGCGTCCCGGACCCTCTCCCCAAGACCGCTTGGGTCTTGGGTGGATGGGGGTCGGTGGAGGGTGAGGCTGACAGGAGGCAGGCTCCAGGGGAAGATGAGGAGGGCAAGGGGGCTGGGAGCAGAGGGCTGAGGAGGCTTGGGGGAGGGGCTGGGTCCGGGTCTGAGCCACGCGCGAGTCAGGCTGTGGGAGTTCCAGGGGCCACTGACGTGGTGGTGGGGGCGGGAGAGGCTAGATCCCCCCCAGGTGTCACAGTGACTCAGGGACGTGGACACAAAGCTCCCCACATCTCCCCACTCTGGATGTCATGGTGACGCTCACCCTGGTTCTATGACAACAGCCTCTTCCCTCCGAGTGATGCCGCCACCCTCGCACACTCGTGCGACACAGTGGAGCACACCCACGGGAGTGTCATAGGGAGACTCACAGAGGAGACTCAGTCACAACAGGCCCCCCTACCTTGTGATCATATACCCCAGGGACTTCCCACACCCTTACCCCATCCACATCCCTCTGACATCCAGTCAGAGGGTCGGAGTTCATGGGGGTATTCGATGGCCAGGCCAGGCTGTGGTTACCAGGAGGCGGAGGGGCTCTAGCCCCAGCGGAGGCCTTGCTGGATGTTTGCCATGTGCCAGGGAGCTGTGGCGCCGCCTTGTCCTGCTTATGGACCCAGAGGGGACAAGTACGCAGCTCCAGGTCGCAGCTCCTCAGTGGAAGGCAGGGTGCGGGGCGGGCATCAACAAGGTGGCCCGCTGCCTTCCGGGTCCCGTCCACTGGGGTGGCAGAGGCAGAGGATGAGGCCTGGTGCTGGCTCACAAGATGCCGAGGGACTTCAGGCCCAGGGCAGTGCGGGAGCTGGATGGGGCTGGAACCATGGCGCAGGCGCCCGGGTCCTCGCCTGAAGATGTCGCTGTGTGGTCCCTGAGTGCATGCCCAGTGGCAGGGGCTGTTGCTATTCTTACCTACTTAGTGGTGGCCACAGGGTCAGCGATAGTGGCTGCATGGGAGGGAGTCATGAGCACCAGCCCCTTATCTGACACATTCTCTGGAAACTTGGCAGGGGCTGCCAGGCTTTGGGGGGCCTGGTAGGGGCCCGGTGGGATGGTCACATGGACTGGCTGGGGGATGGGCCCTTGGGGCGAGGCCAGCAGAAGCTGCCTCTCCTACAGCCAGCCAGGCCCCAGCAGAAGTGGGACTTCCACTGGGACTCCTTCCCATGGGGTCATCAAGACGGCAGGTCATCCTCCGCTTCCTCCCCAGTCGCGGGGAGACACTGCGTTGGGCTCCCGGGTGAGGAGGCAGGGGCTGCCTCTAGGAGAGCGCTCGCGGCGCCACTGTCCGCCCACGTGTGGCTGTGTGACCTCGTGCAGTGGCTTCTCCTCTCTGAGGTTCCGTTTCCTCACCCCTTTCCTAGGCTGCCCTAAGAATGACAGGGCCAACAGCGGGGATTCGGCGGGGGCTGCAGCTGTGTGTGTGCACGTCTGCACGCGAGCCCGGGGTGGGGGGAGGCACCAGGAAGGGAAGAGGGAGGCGCCCAGGTCCCCCACCTTGGACACTCCCGCCTCTCGGATTTTCCATTGGCACGTCGGCACCCTCTCCCCCAAAATAGGCCCCAAGAGCCGCGTGCGACAGAGCCCAGACGGAGGGGGCTTTTTTTAGCTGCCCTTTGATTGTCAGCTCGCCAGCGGCCGCTATTTCCAGCCCAGCGGCTGCAGGAGGGCCCGGCCGGGGCGCTGGGGGCTGGGCTGGCTCCTGGAGGGCCTCCCCGGCCGCCCGCCCGCGCGTCGCTGAGGCTGCTCTGCCCACCTCCCGGGGAGCTGCTCTGCCCACCTCCTGGGGAGCTGCTCTGCCCACCTCCAGGGTGCTGCTCTGCCCACCTCCGGGGGCGCTGCTCTGCCCACCTACCGGGTTGCTGCCCTGCCCACCTCCAGGGAGCTGCTCTGCCCACCTCCGGGGAGCTGCACCCGCCGGCTGGCCGCGAACGCCACGGAGGGGGCGCCCCGCCCTCACACCACGGGGGAGCTGCTGATTCACGTTGTCATTCCAGCTCTGCTCTTTCTTGCTTTTGTTGTTACAGTAACTTTTTTTTTTTTTTTAAGATTTTATTTGGGGGATCCCTGGGTGGCTCAGTGGTTGAGCACCTGCCTTTGGCCCAGGGCGTGATCCTGGAGACCCGGGATCGAGTGCCCCATCAGGCTCCCCGCATGGGGCCTGCTTCTCCCTCTGCCTCTCTGTCTCTCCTGAATAAACAAATAAAATCTTTTTTAAAATTTTATTTATTTATTCATGATAGACACACACACACAGAGACAGAGAGAGAGAGACACACACAAACACACAAACACAGACAGAGGGAGAAGCAGGCCCCATGCTGGGAGCCCAATAAGGGACTCGATCCTGGGTTTCCAGGATCACCCTCCCCTCCAAAGGTAGGCGCTCAACCACTGAGCCACCCAGACGTCCCTACGGTAAATTTTTTATCAGTTTTCCTTCTAGCCTTTCTTGTTGTTGTTATGTTGCTGAGTTCAGCAACCTACACACCTGGTTTCAGCAGAAAGGAGCCCCTCTGACTCGGCTGGGGTGCCCCCCTCTGTGTATTCTGGACCCCTGAGATCATACATGACCTTTCAGAATGTCTGTGGTATGCCCACGGCTTCTGTCATCTCAAATGCCATCGACCCCTACTCCATAGGATTTCAGGGCCCCAGATTCCAAAAATCAGGTTCTAGATGCTGGATACCCAGATGGCTCCTGCACCTGGATTCTGGAACCCTCTGGCTGGAACCTAAGGAAATGGGCTTGTTTCTATAGTTAGACATGAAGAATTTTCCAGCTGTTCAAGTGCAGAAGATTTGACAATGGGTCACGAGGAGAAATGAAGATGCTCTTGGCCTCCTGGTCATGGTGGGGGTGGGGGGGAGTGGTGTGGACTGCCAAGAAGACGGGAAGAGCAGATGGGGTAGAAAGCCAGATTCTGGGAAGTGGCTGGGAAGGGAGAGAAAGGGAAAGTGGCTAAGCCAGGCTTCCCACTTCCCTTCTGGGGACATTTCCCAGCAGGGCAGCAAGGTCAGCTAGGGCTGGGGGTCAGATGTTCCACCCTCACCCCAAGTGGTTTCCTGCACAAGGTGAGACTTCCTTGTTACCCGAAGGACAAAAATAGGTCCCAGGTGATGGCCAGTGATCCATGCCCAGAACCACCAGGGTTATTCTGAGAGTGGCAGGCACAGAGCCAGGCCGGGCTTGGTCAAGTGGGACTCAGCTAGAAGTGGCATCCTTGGCCTGTGGGCTCACCCTGCCCTTTCAGGAATCCTGAATGGGGTGTGGGGACTGGAGCCATCTGCAGGCCGACCCTTGCTGGGTAGGCTTCGAATCCTGTGTGACCTTGGGCAAGCCACTTGGCATCTCCAAGCATCAGTGTCCTTGTCGAATGATAAGGACCTCGATCACTACCTCTCAGGGTAGTTGAGACAACTCTGTGAAGCTGACAGATGGTGCTCAATAGATGTGGGAATCTGCATTTTGGCTCTCCCAAAGCACAAGCCCAGGGGTCCAGAAAAGGCAAGGGCCTTGTCTGCATAGCCCAGCCGCCATGGGCCTCATACCCACACATCTGAAGGAGTCAGAGTCAAACACAAAAGCTTGGAAGGGCTTGTGGGGATTTTCCAGGAAAAACTCAATCTAGCTGGAGAATTCCATTCCCAACCCTGCACCCAGGGCTTGGGCTAAGGAGGGGATGCCCTGGCTCATTCTGGTTCTGTCCAGCTCCTGCTTCTTGCCTGCAAAGCCCAAGCCAGGGTGCCTCCAACCATAATTTTTGCTGTTTGCCTTGGAGAGTGAAGGGCCTGAGGCTCCGAGGTCCCACTCAAGGCCCTGGGACAGGACAGTGCTGGGCTCACAGCTGTCCTCCCCTGACCCCTCATCCCTCTTGAGGATCCAGCATGTCCTAGCATTTTTCCCTGGAGCCAGTTCTTGCCCTCAGAGTTACCCCCCAATGGGCACGGAGCAGCCAGCGTGGTGGACTCTGACTTGGGGAGAGATGGCACTTGACCCAGCTCAGGGGGTGGGAGTTGACAAAGTCAGGCCCGAGTAGGGAAGGGTAGCCAGGCTGGGACGAGTGCCTGGGCAGAAGCTCAGAGGACTGGGACATGCTGTGACATTACTGTGACATTTCCGTGAGGCGGGAGGTTTGAGGGAGTCTGTTGGACCAGGATGGGAATGGAACTGAACTCAGTTATTTGCTGAGCTGGAATTGGACCCCGGTTACTTTCCCAGGACTCTTCCTTCACAGCCACCCCCACCAGGGTTTGGCCAGGAACTGGGGTGGGGGCAGGGTCCTCTCCGTGGGGAGGGCCAGGCTGGCAAATAGGAATCTCAAGATGTAACAGGGTGTTACAGCTGGGCCCAAGGGGACCAGGTGCAGCTTGCCACCAGGTGGCCACACTCTGGGATATTTCTGAACCCACAGAATCACTTTCTGCCCACAAAGATCCCCCAGGAGTTACAGAGCACCAGGGTCTCCTGGAAGCAAAGCTTTTGGAGACTCCCAGCAGGGCCCTGGGTACCCCCTGGGGCCCAGTCTGTCATTTTATCTCAACTTCAGCCTAGCACCTGTCCCCTAACCAGCTTCAGCCACCATCTCCACCCCTGCGGAGGGGAATATGGCTCCCCTCCACCCTGCAGGCTGGCGCCAAGGTTTATGAGCCAGTGCAGAAGCCTCTGAGAGCCATACGGGTGGAAAAAGTTACCCGGTTCTAAATCAGCCAGCCTCTGGGTGATCTCATCCCCTTCCCAATATAGTCACAGTCCCCTCCTCCACTGCCAGCCCCTGGCCCGTGGGCTAAGTCACGAGGGAGCTGGTGGAGGGGTGTGTGTGAGGGCTGGGGGGAAGGCTTCCAACTTGGGGTCACACTGTACATACTGTTTCATAATGGGATTTCCCACCCCCCACTTACAGTATTTACATTTAGCAATTTCCTGTCTAATGATAAAGATCTTTCACCATCACTTTTTTCACTGTCACTTTAAAGTCCACCAGAATCTTTTGTCCAGTATGTTGGACAAGGACATGTCAGTGGTATCCACTTTCTCTTTCTTACCAACACCAGTGCCGTGGCCATATTTGTCCACCCCCCCAGGCAGCAGAAGCTGCCGGCTTCTCTCTCTCTCTCTCTCTCTCTCTCTCTCTCTCTGATGTCTTCTGACAGGTGCCAGGCAAGAAAGCAGGTTTTACTGTGTGGCTGAAGAGCCCTGGCTCTCCCCCAAGCCAGAGGTGCCAAGCCCAGGGCAGGGAGGGGGATCAGAGACCAGTCCAGGGCCACGAGGTCAGGAGAGCAGGGCAGCCTGTGATCTGCCGGTGCCTCCTGCCCGCTGGAGGCAAGCAGCTCCTCCCCCAGTTTCCACCTGCTCTTGCCCTCCCGACCCCAGGCTGGCTGGGGACACAAGTGAAGGCCACACACAGTGTCCTTCCTGTGTTGCATCCCCACCGCCCCAGCCCAGGCCGAAGCAGAGGCCTGGCCTCAGGGTGGGATCCCTCACGGTCCATCCAGGGTGCATCTTGCCAAATGTTCCTCTGGCTTCTGCTAGAATGCTTCCACGGACAAAAACAGCTCACCGCTTCCTGCTAGGCTTTAACTCAAGGGAACAGATAGGGCATTTTTTAAAAAATCAGATGAATAGACATTCAACAGAATCGCATGATTGCTTAGGCAATCACATGAAAGCGAAGAGAAGTTTTGTAGTCAGATACCAGAGTTCAAAACTCAGCTCCACATTTACTAGTTTTGGGACCTTGAACACTTCAGTTTACTTTCCAGGCTCAGTTTCACCACCTGTAAAGTGGGTTCATAATACTTGCTTCATATGGTTGTGAGATTTATTATGAGGGATTGGTTCATGTGCTTATGGAAGCTGAGAAGTCCCACGCTCTGCCCTCTGCAAGCTGGAAGCCAAGAAAACCAGTGGTGTAAGTTCCAGTAAGAGTCCACAGGTCCGAGAACCAGGAGCACCGGATGTCCAAGAGCAGAAGATGAATGTCCTGGCTGAACAGACAGTGCATTTTTCTCTTCTCTCTGCCTTTTTGTTCTATTCCAGCTCTGGGTGGACCAGGACCACCGACTTCTTCACTCAGTCTACTGCTCCAAATGCTAATCTCTTTGGGAAACACCTTCATAGACACACCCAGGAGGAATGTTTTACCAGCTTTCTGGGCATCCCTTGGCCCAGTTAGGTTAGCACATAAAATTAACTATCGCAACCCTCTATCAAGTTACCAGTTACCAAGATTCCTCTGTACACTAACGTCAATCCCCAGTGTCACAGTTCCTAAGTTCAGCCCAGGTTCAAGAGGAGGAGAATTAGACCCCACACCTTGGTGGCAGAAGCAGTGAAGAATCTGTGATCATCCTTAAAATTCTAAAAAAAAAAAAAAAAAAAAAAAAAATTTTATATAAAAATAAAAAATAAAAATAAATAAATAAATAAAATAAAAATAAAATAAAATAAAATAAAATAAAATAAAATAAAATAAAATAAAATTCTAACAAGAAGCAAAAGTGTGTGTGTGGGTGGAGGGGTGTTCCAGACTCCCTCCCAGGGGTGACCAGGGGGCAGCCCGCACTTGGAAGAGGTGACCTTGCCTTGTGGAGGAAAGACCTCTTTCTCTTCTCTCATTCCTTTCTGCCCGTGTGCCTGAGGGGCATAGGGAGGAGTTGGAGAAAGCTGGGGAGGATTCTGAGCTTTCTTCCAAGGGTCAAGGGATATCTGGAAGGTACATAATATTTGAGTCTGACCAAGATCACTCTGGCTGCTGCGTGCCGGGTGGAGTTGACTGGAGGGGGCTGTTGTTTGGGGGTGGGGTGGTTTGGACCGCCCTTGGGGCCCGGGCAGGGGATGGGGCAGGAGGAAGTAGACTCCAGAGCTACTGGGAGGCTGGCTGTGGTGGCTGGCTCCACGGAGCAGGAAGAGGACGTGGGAAGGGTTCAGAGGTGTGGGGCAGTCCACAGAGGGAGCACGCACATTGGGGGAGCCTGGACGAGGGGGCAATGCCCCCCCCCCCACACCCCTAGAGCCCACCACCTGGCCCTGGCTGTTTGGGACTTCCGCAGCCCCGTTCCCATAAAGCAAGGCTGAGTGATCACAGGACGGGGTCCTCCCACCCTGCACTCATTCCAGCCCCAGGGGGGTCCAGGGACTGGTGAGGCTCCCTGAAGGGTGTCCCAGGCTGCAGGCCCCAGGAGCCCCTGCTCTGGCAGGGCTGTGCCTCAGGGTCTCCTCTCTGAATACTGTCCTCCCACTCATTCCAGCGGCAGCTGGCACCAGCGTGGCTGGATGGTGACATCTAGAGGCAGCCTCCTGTCTCACGTTGCTTCTCTGCAGAATCCCACAGCGAAGGGCCTGGACTGGTGGTGCCAGCCGAGGGCTCCCCATTGGTGTTCCCACCATGTCATCCTCAGGACTGAGTGACCAAGCCACCAGGCAGAGCTCAGAAAAGACCCAGCTCCTCTGTCCCTCCATGCCAAAGCCCAGCTTGGAGTCAGCAAAGCCCCTGGAGCCCCACGTGAACCTATGGATACCCTCCCTCCCACAAGCCAAGGACACGTGGGCTTGATGACATCCCCTACCCGTTGCGCCACTTTATTTCAGAGGAAGGGTCATCCCAGCCCTTCAGCCAGCCTCTTCTCACGGAGCCAGCCCCTCACCTCCACCTCACCATTCAGGCCCATCCTGTGTCCTGAGTCCCAAGTGAGAATCCCTCATCTCTCCTTAGAGATGCTTTTTAAAGCCACTTGTTCAGGGATCCCTGGGGGGCTCAGTGGTTTACCGCCGCCTTCAGCTCAGATTGTGATCCTGGAGACCTGGGATCGAGTCCCACATCAGGCTCCCTGCATGGAGCCTGCTTCTCCCTCTGCCTGTGTCTCTGCCTCTTTCTCTCTCTGTGTCTCTCATGAATAAATAAATAAAATAAAATAAAAAAACACTTGTTCATGTCCATCTATCCACATCCAGAGCTTTTCTGGTACTAGACACTCCTTACCCCTTTCCTCACACCTTTTCACACCACACTCACAGTTTGCCTACTACTTCTCTGACCTCTCTGTGGGTGGTTCCTCTTCATCTGCTCCCCCCTTAATCATCCATCTATCCACCCACCCCTACCTTCCTTGTTCATTCCAGGACAGGGGGCAGACCTGATGTTACAGGAACAGAGTGGGGAGGAGAAAAACAAGGACAAATGCCCCAAAGCACCTGGTTGTAACCCTGCAAGGAAAGTGAAGGGATCTGCTTTCCAAGGCATCTGCTGTGCTGCTCCCCCCTTATACCTCCAGGCTGATGAAGAGCAAGCCATGCCCACAGTCCTTTCTGAAGTCGCTACATGGCCTTGCTCACTCTATCCCTGGAGACCACCCCACGGTGTCCGCCTTGCCCATCCAGCCACATTTGGCCACCTCCCCCTCAGCCGTCACTGCACTCTCATCCCTGCTTCCATAAACATCCCAGAGCCCATCCTCAGACCCACAGGATTGGACCCTGTGCTTCACTCCCCTTGCTCCTTTCCCTGCACTGGCCCGTTCCATCACCAGGGTGCCCAGTGTCACGTCTCTCAGCCCCCCACCACCGGAAGGGGCCATCCCTGGATACCTCCGGGTACCTGGGCCAGGGCACACAAGAGCCAGAAGAGAAATACTTCGCGGAAGGATTGATGATTTCTCGTTTGTGCAGGGTGGACTGGACAGAGGAGCAGTTGGTAGCAGACATTCTTTCTGTTTATCTGCTGTAGGGAGGACAAGGTTGGACAAGTGAGGGCTTTCCAGAATCCTTAAGGCAGAAGAGTTAAGAGAGCAGGTTTTGGGAGATTCCTCCACACACCACTTTTCCAAGGCATGAGGGAAAGTAATGTGTTCTGGCCTACTTATCCCCTCTTTGTTCCTCCCAGCCAGGCAGTTTCCCATATAGAACGGATAAGGTCAGGAGCTAGTGGAACAAAGACACTCTGACCCATAGAAAGCCAGTAAAGATTCACCCATTCCAGAAGGAGCTGCTTGGAGCACCGGCCACCCACGATTCAGAGGGCCACCAGCCTGGGAAACCACTGTAGGGCATTTCATAGCATCAAGTAAAACAAAAACAAAAACTCTAGATGTGAAAGAAACAGCATAAATTTATTTCTTCCCCCTGGAAGGAGTCCAAAGAGCTCAATTTCTAAAATTTAATTCTCTGTTTCCCTTGTATTTTTTTCCTTGTATTTTTATCGTGTTCCAAAATGATGGGATATTGGAACGCATGTGTTAAGTATATCTAGCTTCTCTTCAGCACCACCTACTTCTCCATCCCATCCCCACCCACCCTGGGCCAAAACTGTACAATGAAAGGGTTTTCATGCATTATGTTCATGCATTATGTTCCCAATACTGGGGCCAGTATTGGGACAAGAGGATGGACGGTGGACTTAGCTCAAATCCTGCCCTACCACTGTGTCAGCAGCATCTTTTTCAGTTTTGGGGCTTGTTTTATGATATCAAAGAGGGAAATAGCTCCTCCTATTATCTCCATCAGACCTCAGACACTCCCTTTTCCATGTTTCCCTCCCCCAAATCTGCTCCTCTTCAAGGCCAGACCAACCACGCTAGCCCACTAAGTGTAAATGACTTAGTAGTTGGATTGCATATTAAGAAGCACCCATAGGGGCAGTCCTTAGGCCCTTTATCTCTCCAGATGTAGGGTGATAGAGCTCAGGTTCTGAGGGTGAGGTGGAGGGGGGGTGTCTTCAACCCTGGAGGTAGCTGCCTGGAACATGTCCCCTAAAGCTGGCTCTGCATTTAACACAAGCTGGTTTTGTAAGCTCAGTTAAATAATATGAACCCCAGCAAGTCTTGGCACTGAGTGTGTGCAGACCCTCACAACAAAAGCCTTCACTTCCGTTTCCTTCACTTCAGGTCCACGCACACACGCTTAACACTGAATGAGGACTTCCTGTGTGGTCAGCAGCCATCACAAACTTGTAGAGAAAACTTCTTTAGGGCAAGGAACCTTGAATAGATTAAAATCTTCCATGGCTAGGTAAAGGTGGTGAAATAAAGACTGGTCTAATCTAGTACTCTAAGGACTTAAAGAAATTAATATTCAAACCAAAAGAAACCAAATTTCATTTTGCCTCTTTTATTTAAAGTTTCATTTAAATATCTCTAATAGTCAGAAAATCATTGTCAAATAAGAACATTGCTATACAGCTTAAAATACAAATGTCAGCAAATATTAATGAACATGGTTAATAATTTTTCCAAGTAAATGCTTGATAAGAAATATTTTCCAGGAAGCAAGTTAAACATCAGCTGCCCCAGGTATGGGGGACAGAGCTTCAGCCTGTTTAGGAAATGGTGGCACAGCAGCCCATGTTCCCTCCTCAGTGATACACAAGGCGGCTTGCGTGACAATTGTACTGCCAGCCTTCATAGCCCAGCTCCAAAGCTACACTGGGGCTTCTTCTGCCAGAGGAAGGAGTCATATACAGAGACAAATGCACCACTTTAAGACGAAGCTAGGATGGCTCCGTTCCAGCATACTCTGGTTTAGTCTGGAAGTGAAGGCCTCCCAAGAACTGTCAAATGAAGATAGGTTACCAGGAACTGATGGACAATAGAGTCAAGCCAGACTCATTCTGAACACATTTTCTTGTTCCCTACAATTCGTTATTCTCTTCTTTAGCTGACTCAAGTTCAAGCTGTTTATATTTCACTTATGCACAGAAGGTGCCAGCTCAATTGCGTCTAACCTGAACTTTTACCCAGCGTGTCCAATGCTAAAGATCTTTTAGGCCAATCACACTTCTGGGAAAACAATGTTTATATATTAACATACCTCAAAGTTCACATTTTCATTATAACAAAAACAGTTTCTAAAAAATAACAAATGAGCTTTAAGTTACAAATAATGTCTCAGAAAACTGAATCTAACTCGACCTAGCATACTAGTTTTGAATTTAGAACTAATACCATCTTCTCTATCCATTTTGGCTAATCCCCAGAATCAGCAGAGTTGTGTTATTTATACATAAAACAGTATCTATATTATGCCAATATTATCAAAGCTTTTTACCTAAACTAATATGCAACTTAAATAATCAAAGCATATTTTATTAAAGTTACATCCAAAATATTAAATGGTCAATCTTATTTTTTAGTTCGTTTTGAAGGTCTCAATATTGAAGTCTATTTTTTAAAAGATTTTATTTATTTATTTATTTATTTATTTATTTATTTATTTATTTATTTATGAGAGACACAGGCAGAGGGAGAAGCAGGCTCCCTGCGGGGAGCTCGGATGCAGGACTTGATCCCAGGACCCTGGGATCACAATCTGAGTTGAAGGCAGACGCTCAACCACTGGGCCACCCAGGTGTCCCTCAATATCGAAAGCTTTACATAAAAGATATGATAGATGCTTTAGAAGACTGACAAATCCTACCAACCCCTCTCACATTCCAGCGTCCTCACACACTAGCCCATGTGTCTCAGAAAGGCCAATGACACCAGAGATGGGGTCAAGGAGGCAGACATGCTGGGGCTTAACCAGGAGACTTCTTGGAACATTCAGGGAAAGAGCTGAGAGTTCACAGTGGAAAAAGGCAGACAATAAACCGAACCTTCTTTCATCTTGATATACCAATTAGAAAGCAGGAAAAATACTGGGGAGAGAAAAAACACAGATATGCTTGAAGAAGCAGGCGGGAAGTCTGTATTCTTTCAGCTGTCCCATGAGTTACTGAATCAGATGCATTTTATGACCTACGCGAGGCTCCCCAACAGGATTCAGACACTGTAATCCTGGTAAATGCTCCGAGGGTGCGCCAGAGTTTAGCTGGCATCAAGAACAAAGAATGTCAGACAAGCAGTCTTCAGCGCTAGCAACAAACTTCCATGCAAACACAATAGTAATGATTCACGTTTTATTTCTCAGTTAAGATCTAGATCAAAAGGAACACTAATGGTTTCAGAATAAAAAGACCAAGGCTGAGGTGCTCAGAGTAGAGATGAGGCCCCTCTCACTAAACAGTTACACCAGAAAACAGACCGGGGAATGTCCCCAGGCTAGAAGTACCCCAACACGGGAACGAATGTCACCAAGACATGAAAAGTCAAACTTCCTTTTCTTCCCATGGATGGCACACAGTGGTGAGATGAGGAGAAGGATCAACTAACATAGTGCAGAAGACAGAAATGTTAGCTTTGTGGGACTGTATTTGTGTTTCCATTTAAGGACACATTTCCTGTTGTTTAAATGCCATCACAATTCACGAGAACATGAAATTCATTCCCTGAGTAAGGGTGCACGTGGTTTAATTTGAAATAAACACAAAGATGTGCTGCCCACAGAAGCTATTACGGGTCACATTTTTATTTTTGCCCTGACTCCTATACTAAATATGGTCTGGTCCCCGAGGAGTAGCCGTGGCGGTTCAGGTCACAGTTTCAAAGCAAGTGTCCCACCTGACAAATCTCACTCTGCCCGCCCTCTTCGTCACTGCCTCTCAGGATGCACACGGGCAGCCCTGGTTAGTGTCTGAAGTCCTTCATGTTTTCACCTGTCCAGACTCGGGCTGAATCTTACGTCCACAACCCACCGCATCAGCCAGTCCTGCCCACACATCAGTCACAACTACCACACGACGTGATGGATTACTCCTTCCCTGCCGCCATCTGAAGAGGGAGACTTCCTCCAGGACAGCACTGCACAGTCAGCAGCAGCAGAGGTAGGAGGATTAGGTGGAATTCACAGAACATTGAGGGGTATAATCAGAAAACCTAAGAGCTCTAAATAACCTCCCACCCAGAGGCTAGGCCCCAGAGGGTATTCCATTAATGCAGGGAAGGCCAGGAGTTAAGGCGTAGACTGAAGTTCCCTCCCAACATGGCTCAAGGTTCAAGGGGTGGGACACAGTGGAAGGGATCACAAGCCGCACAAGTGAATTCAGCTGGTCCAGAGGCCTAGCTGCCCCCCTCCCCAGCCACCTCCCCTCAGCTGAAAATCAAGACAAGTCATTCCAAGCATGCTTATAGCAGGCCCGTTTGCAAGTCTGAGAACTCAATTTTAGAACAAACTAAAACACTACTAGGATGCAGCATCACAAAATATTTGCACAAGTATAATCACACACAAGAGTTAGAATATTGCATAGAAAAGTATTCTAGAATATGCTTTGTAAACCTGTCTTAGTAACTTAAAAAATAAACAAAACTTCCCTTCATAGTCTAGACGTTCATGACTGTGAATTGAGGAAATTGCCAGGTTTGCAGATCTTGTGGCACAACCTTAGAAAATCCTGAAGTTCTTCATATTCTTAGAACAATGACTAAATTTACCCATCGAAGGCTTAGCAACAATGTCCTTATGCAGAAGAGGTGACCAACACATACAAGGACATGAAATCATTATTACTGCTTTTAAACCAAGGCTGGTTTTTTTTCTCATGTCAGTTTGTTATTAAGCAAGCTACATCTGCCTGCCTTTTTACCAGTAAGGACTAAAGAGCCAGTTTAAGAGTAAGTGGAAATATCTTAGAAAAGCATTTAAGTTAATCTTGGGCATACAGGAGACTCTTAACCCCCCTTGTAATAGGCATCAATTGAGTCTGAGTTAAAATACACCACAGTGACAGTGATGTCATCCCTGTACATCCTTGCCAGGTCCTCTGGCAGTGTCAACATCGCTGTCAGCCGCTCCGGCTCCATCTCCCCATACTCATTGCTCCCTATGGCGTGTCTGATCAGACGTGTGGCTGCGTTCTGGTCAGCTGCACGGAGCCCCTGGGCTTTCCTTTGCAGCAGCAGGCTCTGCATAAGGCCCAGGTTGGCAGGTCTCTGGGCCAGGTCTGGCTTGTGCCGACCTGCTTCAGCCAGGTGCTCCACCACCAGCCTCACTACTTCCTCATTGCCCAGGACATCCCACAGGCCATCTGAGGCCAGCACAAGGAACTTATCCTGAGGGCGCAGCCGGTGGTAGGTGACCTCAGGCTCGGCGGTCAGGTAGGGTGGGGTATAGTAGTGTGGAGGCGTGAACTGGTAAATGTTGAGGGCCTCAGTGTCAAAGCCCCTCTCCAGGACACTGCGCTGCAGCTCTTTACTCCACTTCAGCTGGACATCCCCAAAGGCCCTGCAGGGCATGAGGACGCCCAGCAGTCTGTTGTCCATTATGACTGTCCTGTCCTCTGATTCAGGGTGCTCTCCCTTCAGCCGTGACAGCTCAGCTGGGTTCCAGGCATTGTGGTCACAGGTGAGGGGCAGACAAGACCACATGCCATTGTCCTCCTGGACCCCAAGGACAGCCCGACAGTCACCGGCGTTTGCCACGTGCAAGTGAACTCCATCAACATGGGCCACGCAAGCTGTTGCCCCAGAGAAGGCGACCTGGAGTGAAAGGTTCCTTGTCATCTCATCTTCCAGGGGGGCCTGGACTTCCAGCGAGATGTCAGAATCCAGTCTCTGGAAGGAGTACATTAATGCTTCCTTAATGTTGAGTCCCATTTCCATGTGCAAGTCAAGTAGCTCTTGCCAGTAGACTCGGAGGTGATCAAGATGCACTGATGTGACATCCTTGTAGATGCTGTCCCCTGGGTGCTTGAGCCAATGCAGGATGGGCAGCAGGGGCTTCATGCTTTCCATGGCTCCCTCCATCTGCTCCAGGGTCTGCTGGGACATCAGTGACACTGCCATGTAGTAGAAGAGCCTCTCACTCACTGCTTGAGCACACGCGTGGCCACCGTGACCATCAAAGATGCCAAACATCAGCCCATTGGTCTGCAGGCAAGAGGCGATACCTCGCCGGTCTTCCACTGGGGAATTGGCAGCCAGCTGGTTGCTCTCAAACCGTAACACCGAATTTGGGACTCCACTGACAAGGTCAAGAATCTTGTGGGCTGACTCTCCTGCTCGCAGCACTTCATTTACCTGCTCAGGGCTGAGCTGCAAGTGAAAATCATCTTCCTCTGTTGAAGTGTGTCTGTAGGCTTTCTGCAGAGCAGAGCCACTGCAAGGGCCAATGCTTTTTCTGGTGCCTAGTACCTGGGAAAAGAGTCTCAATCTTGATTCGTTTCTATTTGAGGCACACCTTGAATATAAGCGTCTGCCCCCCTGTAATGTGGCAATGCTGTTCCTTGCAGAATTTTTTAAGATCCAGAAGGGCAAAGTACTTGACATTATGAAACTATACCAGCAAATGTGTTCCTTCAGCAAAAGGGGCTTTCTTTAAACCTGAAAATTAGAGAGTTAAAGAAAGCTCAAGTTTAATTTCTTAAAAACACTGACTTCTGAAAACATTTGCTACATCCTAAACAAAAGTGATTTAAGATAAATTTTAAAAGAGTTGACTAAATTAAAAATACTTAAGCAAGTCTCCCTACCTCCATTACAACACATAAGTAACATTCCAGAAAATGGGGAAAATATGCTCTCCACTCCTAAAGAGCCACTGAAGGCTTTCCCACAGACCTCACTCATTCCTCACAGCGAACCCAGGGCCCCCTCTTTTCTTTTTCTTCCCAAATCCTTTCCCTTGCCAGAGCCCGGTGTCTCGCTCCCATGTGCACTCTCCCCAGCAGACTGTGTTTATTTAAACATCTGCTTCTCCACCATTCTATAAGCTCCATGAATTCAGGAAACTGGGCTCCCTTACTCAACAGTGGCTCTCCAGTGCCCAGCCTTATACGAGGCACACAACAGGCCCCCAAATACTGGCTAGATATAACATTTCCAGGGGCCCAATAACACACCAGGTATGACAGTAGCTAACATCAGACATACTGTTTCACCTGCCTGAGCGCCAGTTGTCTGACATGATGAGGATACTAGCCCCATGAGGTTTTGTGAGGATTTAATGAAATATGACCCTTCTGCTCCAAAAGGTCATTGTTAGTTTTATCACTAGGTGACTCCTCTAATCATTCTGTACACATTTTTATATACTTGAAACCACAACTTACAATGTGGTTTCCTTTTTAGGAGCATTTTATTCATGATAAATACATTTCACGGGTGTGCATGGATCCCCATTTTGGCATAAAAATCTCAATTTACTTAACTGTTCTCTCGTGTTGTAAATTTAGAGGTCGTTTCCCCTGGCTAACATTTATGAAACACCAAACTGCACTGCCCTACACACCAACCTTTTTCTTACTTAGGCTTTAACCCACTTATTTCCCAAAGGCGCAATCAGTAGGTCAAAGGGTGTAAACTCATGTTGCCAAACTGATTTCCAAAAGGTTCACATTTGCCTCCACAAGGACATGAAGGGAACAGTTTCCTAACACCTTCAAGAGACTCTGGTGGTATTTTTTTCTTAGACAAAAAAAAAAAAAAAAAAAAAAAAGAAAAGAAAAGCTGCTCTATTTTCTCGGGTGACCTCAGAGGAGCGTTTCCTACGTGTTTCTGGATTTCGTTCAGGAGCCCTGCCCTCGCAAATTGGTCTGTTGGGGGCACTGGGGGCTCTCAGACCCGAGGCCCGTCCTCCTGCCCCGGCCGGGCCCGCGGAACCTGGAGCAGGGGCGGTGGGTGACACCGACCGAGGGCGCCTGGCACCTCCCACCCCTCCCGGGCCCTGAAGAGAAACCAGGCAACCGGGCCCGACGCGAGGCGGTCGGCCCAGCCGGCATCCAGACGATTCCGGGTCCCTGAAGACACCAAACAGGCCCCGAGTTCAGGTCCCCCACAGCGTCCTGGGCAGGGGTGCCTGCCTCTCCGGGCTCCACCAAGCCCGCCTCCCTCAAGCCCGGCGCCGCCGCCACATCCCCGAGCCCCAGCTTCCCAGCCTGCAGAACGGGAATTCGGTCGAGGGGCCGAGCTCCCGGGGGTGCTCCCGGGGCCAAGGCGGCTCGCGCGGACGCCCGGGTCCGCCGCCAAGGGTCCTTGGCAAGGTCCGGAGCCCACGTGGCGCGCGCGCGTGGTGGGGTGACCGCGGCCGCCGGCCCGCCCCGCCCCTCGCCTCACCTCACCTCGGCGCGGCGCTCCACCTCATCACCTGATCCAGTCCGGCGGGCCGCGGAGGGCCGGACGCGGGCGACGCCCTGCGGGGCTGCAGGAGCCCCCATCCCGCGGTCGCCCCCTTCCCTACCTCGGACCTTCGCCCCCTCTCACCAGCTCGCGCCGCGGCCGCCGGTCCGTCCCGTCAGCTCCGCGCCTGCGCACACCGCCGCGGCCACCGCCCCTCCCGCCTCCTCCCCTGCAAGCGGCCCCTCGCGCGGGTCCAGCGGGAGAAGGAAGCGCCGCTCGCCAGCTCTTATTGGCTCGCCCGCGGAGGCGGGCCCTTGACGGACGGCGGGGTTGCCCAATGGCTGAGGAGGACGAGAGGGCAGGATCCGGTTTCTCCCCACCCATCCCCTCCAGTCTCCTGGGCTGAGCAGGTGGGCTGAGCGGGTGGGCCGCCTGCTCCGCGGGGCACTCAGGGGCCCGCACCCGCACCCCCAGACCGAGCACCCCTTCAATTCCTTATTGTTGATAATACCTCAGGCTCCCTCCGTTGCTTCGCCCACCAGTGCCGACCCCTCTCCCAGGCGCCACGGCCTTGTATTCCAGCCTGCGGACACTCCCTCCGGAGGCCTCGAACGCATCTTGCCTGAGACTTGCCTCCCGGCTAAACCGGCCCTTCCTCTCCTACCCTAACCCCGTAAGGGCCCACCGTTTAACCAGATAACCTGAATCAGCCTTCTGGGAGGTGTTTTGTTTTGTTTTAAGATTTATTTTAATTTGAAAGAGAGAGAGAGAGAGGGAGAGAGAGAGAGAGGCGAGGAAGAGAATCCCAAGCAGATTGGCACTGAGCCCGGGAGCCCGAGGTGGGGCTGGATCTCACAACCCTGAGATCATGACCTGAGTGGAAACCAAGAGTCGAGGGCTTGACTCACTGAGCTACCCAGGCGCCCCCCAAGCCTGGGAGTCTTGACTGCTCCCTGTCTCTACGCCCTCTCCTGTTAGTTCTGTAATCCTGTTAATCTTATCTCCCAAGCATCTCTCCAATCCACACATTTGTCTCAGGCGACTTCACTGCCCTATTCCAATCCTCTCATCCGGTTTCCCTGCCTTCAACTTCCAATGTAGCAGCTCTTCCTTTATAGAACAGGCAGTGACCTTTCTAAAACTCAAATTCCTTCTCTAAAGTATTCATTGGTTCCCCCAGGGAGCATTGGGCCTTCAAAAAAAAAAAAAAAAAAAAAAAAGACAATTACATTGGTCTGATCACCGACAGTTACCAGAAACGGTTAGTGGTTGGTAGGTTGAGAAAGGCTGAGAACCAAGACACCAGATAATCACCTTGTGGGATTTCAGTTATCTCCTGCTTGCTTATTTTTTAAAATTTTTATTTATTTTTAAGATTTTATTTGTTTATTCATGAGAGATAGAGAACGAGGCAGACACAAGGGCAGAGAGAGAAGCAGGCTGCCGGGAGCTTGACGTGGGACTCCATCCCAGGACCCTGGGATCATGACCTGAGCCAACGGCAGATGTTCAACCACTGAACCACCCAGGCGCCCCATCCCCTGCTTGCTTATTAATGGCTTTACTTGAACTCTTCTACTAACTGCGGTAAGGCAAGTGCAGTCCTTCCCTAAAAGCAAAGAAAAACAGATGACCAGAAAGGCCACTTACAGTCCTGAACATGTGGTCTTTGGGAAGGAAGATATGCTGGCTTACCTGGAGAGTGCGGCCAGCCCAAGGACATGCCTACCATCAAAGTGGACCCAAGGACGTGCCTACCATCAGACTGAACCTAAGGATGTGTCTGCCATCAAACTGCTCCTGTCAGACTTGCTTCTGATATGAATTTATACTGCCACTCACCCTTGGCCTTTTACAGAATTGTTACCAGTAAATCAGAACATGCATTATCTGTCTTCCTGGGTATGGAAGAGACAAGGCTGTTTCAGACTGAAACTAAAAATAGCCCTAAACCATTCCAAAGAAATGGGTGCAATTTTGTTTTTATTTTTCATATACATGATCCATTGGGGGTGACAAAGGGGTGACCACTTATGGGTGCCTGATGTGACTGCTGGAGACACAGAAGTGGCTGCCCCCACCACACTTTTCTGGGCAAAATTACATCACTTGGCTAAGTCTGAAACCACAGTTTTTCTAAGTTAGCACACACATACACACACACACACACACACACACACACACCAATTCCAAAATGAAAATATACCCTTGATGATTTTGTGTGCATTGGAACTTTCATTTAGGGCCTATAGCTAGCTCAGTCACTGACCTATGATGGCCAGCCCAAGAACTCCAGTGAGTCTCCCAGTGCTTCTTTGTCTCAAGGTCTTATAAGAAGGAAAAATGAAGGAAAAACGAAGGAAAAGAACTTATGTCTCCTTGAGAAAGGAAAAGCACCAGATCGGCTGTCATTTGCTTGCTGAGGAAATGTAAAAATATTCAGTTTCAGTTAAAACCAAAAGCAAATGTGAATTAAAATGAGATGTTGGTTTTTGTCCATCAACCTGAGAAACATCAAAACATGATTAGTACTTCATATCAGTGAGTAGGCATTGCCACCTAGGCAGCTGGGAGCATAAATTGAGGCTACCCAATGGACAGATCTTTGATCCACTTATTCTATTTCTTTTAGTTTATCCTAAAGGGACAGTTAAAAGTAGGGGCACCTTGATGGGTCTGTTGGTTAAGCATCTGACTCTTGGTTTCGGCTTGGGTCATGATGTCAGGGTTGTGAGATCAAATTCTGCCTCGAGCTCCACACTCAACAATCAGCATGGAGTTGGCTTGAGATTCTTTCCCTCTCTGCCATCTCCATCTCCCTCTCTCTCCCCCAGGTGTGCATGCATGCTTTCTATCAAATAAATAAATAAAGATAAAATCTTAAAAAAAGAAATAAAGGTAAAAATTAGAAATTTTCTACAGTAAATATACATATATATCACTCCATATGGCCTATCTTGTATAATCAGGAAAAAGAAGGAGGAGGAAGAGGAGGAGGAGGAGGAGGGGGAGGAGAATAAGAAGAAGAAGACGCAGCAGCAGCAAAACTGTATTTTAAAAAAACAGCCTGACCCAGGTAGGGAGTTAGATCCCTTGGATGATTCTGGCAAAATTCCCCAATTCTCTAGCGATGCAGAGAAGAGCTTCTGTGGAATGTCTGGAAAGCTGTATCTGAGGATGACCTTGTGTCAGGAGGAACTGAGGTGGTACAGCCAGTTTTTCCAACTGTCAAATCTAGAACATCAAGGCCTGATATCTGGGAGAGTTTGTAAAAACTTCAGATATCTTCTTTGCCAGTGAGCAGATGTGGAGTGGTTCTGAGGCATCAGTGCTCCCCAGTGCATCTGAATAAACCCAGAAAAACCTTCCTACTGATGTGAGCACATCTGGGCTCTCAGACGATTGTCTCAGACTGGTGCCATCCTAAATCAAATAATTCAGCTTCACCATCTTTGGCCAAGCAGCTGGCTTTTCCGGGCACTGTCTTCTCCCAAACTGACCACACACCTGGACACGTGTGTGCATGCATGCATATTCACACACACCACAGGGCCCCCTTTCCTTTATTTTATTTATTTATTCATGAGAGACAGAGAGAGAGAGAGAGGCAGAGACACAGGCAGAGGGAGAAGCAAGCTCCATGCAGGGAGCCTGACGTGGGACTCAATTCCGGGACCCCAGGATCATGCCCTGGGCCGAAGGCAGGTGCTAAACCACTGAGCCATCCAGGATCCCGGCCCCCTTTCCTTCAGAGAGAATGGTTAACAATCCCTTCAGAGCAGCAAGCTCAACGACATATTTAGCAAGTCCCAGAGATGCCAGTGACAAACAAAAGCTTGGAGATTTTTTAAAAATAAAAGTCTTGCCTCAACCCTCTTCTCAAACCTGTTCTGAAGCAACAGAGCTCACCCGGTTATCAGGAAGCCTCAAAGTGGTGTGTTAAGCTCCTAGCTCAGAGAGCCAAAACTAAAGATTGCCCTTCACTAGGGGAAGATGGGCAGACCCCTTTGGGGGGAACTCAACTGGTGTTTCTGTCTCTTGAAGGCTTCTCCAAACACAAATCAATCTCTTTCACTTGCTTGATGGATCAGCTGCACCCAAGGCTATGGTGGCCCAGGCCAGAGGTCATCTCCTATGACCACAAAATAATCGATCTTTTTGCCATCATCATCATCCCACAGCCATCTCTATTCAGACTCATTCACTGGCAGGCCCAGAATTTTCCATCAGCCTGGAGTCCTAAGCCTGACGCCCCAGCTCTGGCACCTATTTGCTGTGTGATCCTAGGCCAGTCACTTCCTCTCTCTGAGCCTCTGTAGAACTATTTGCTTGGGAAGGGCAGTTTTATGGGCCTTGTTGTTGTCACTAGCACTTCAAGCTGCCAATGACTTTCTTGAAATTTCTTGAAATGCCCTTTCTTGAAAGTAAATTTGGAGTGGGGCAGAAGAACAGCTCTAAGGGTTTGGTATGGGTAAGAGGAAGCAAGAGGAAGTTGGAAGACTGCCCTGGAGACCCCAGAAGTGCAAGCTTCTCATGCTTTCTCTTGCAGCTGCAGGGTGTGGAGTCCGCTGGATCAGCCAGCAATGGCCCCGTGGCATGGCTTGTGCTACCCTGTGAAATTCTCCAAGAAAATGAGGATGCCCAGCAGCCACTCAGCACCGCTCCTGAAGCACCCCTTTCAGGCCTAGGGCAACTCTTTGAGGGACCAGAGGACACAGTAGGCTAGGCTAAGGGGTGGGGTGGGAGTGCAGTGTCACCTGAGCAGGGGCCCCTGGCATCGAACAGGAACGTAGGGTTGGAAAGGCCAGAAAGGAGCTATTAGCTAGTACAGAACAGAACAGCAGATGAAAAAGCAGATTACAATGGGTATGTGTGTGTATATATGATAATAACGATTATTTATTTATCTATTTTTTTCTTCCTCCTCTTTTTCTGTTTGTCCATGCCTTTGCGTGCAGAGAAAAGTTTAGCAGGACACATGCCCAACAGTTAAGAATGCTTATCTCTAGGTCATAAAACTTTCACATTCTTTCTTTTCCATGTATTTCTTTATATACTTTTTTTTTCTTTTTTAACATGCAGCATGTATTTAACAATCAGGAAAATCCCCAATAATGTCTATCCTACACACTTATACGTAGGAGTGGGAGAGAAGCACAGCGGGCTGTCTTGGGGTAAAGGAGGCAGCTGGGGACAGGGGCAGAGGCCAGAGGGCTCTTTTATGTGGGGAAATCAGGCAAGGCTCCTCTGATAAGATAGGCTTTTGCAGAGAGATCTGAAGGAAGTTAGAGAGTGAGCCTGGCCTATCTGGGAGAGAGCATTCCACGAAGAAAAAATAACAAGGACAAAGGTCTTGGCCTTTTGAACCAAGGGAAGGGCTTGAATTTTATGGCCAGGGCTGCCTGCCCCATCTTCAACTCTTGGGCCAGGGCTGGAAAAAAACATGAGAAAGCGTCTCACCCATGCTTTCTGAGAGCATTCTTCATGGAGCACCCATCCTAGAAAATGTTCCAAGAGAAAAGAGTCACATCTCTCTCTACTACCCACTCCTGGAACGGATTCACAATGTATGACTTAGTCAAGGCACTGAAAAATCATGCAGGAAAAGGAATTCATCCAATTTTATTGCAGCAATTCCATAGCATTCACCATGAATCTCTTTTTTGCTGTAAAATCTAGTCACATCTGGCAGAATCCACGTAATTCGTGAGATGCCCATATATCCATTGTTTGAAGTGCAAAATTAAGTCCAGAGACCCGAACTGACTTCCCCAGGTTCCCAGGGGTCCCACTTTCAGCTTGTGGCTAAGAAGGGTCTAAGCTCTGCTCTCTGGACTTACAGCCAAGCCACTTTTCTAGAAGCTTTTAATCTGCATTTAATAGCCTGAGGGACCAGTTTGAGCTTCTCTGAAGCCAGAAGAAGAGTTCCCTTCAGGGAAGATACTCACTCTCTCAGCATCCTGTCTTTCTATTTAGTCAACTTTTTTTTTTTTTTTTTTAAAGTAAGACGTAGGCGCAACGTGGGACTTGAACTCATGACCCCCAAATCAAGAGTCCCATGCTCTACCAACTGGGCCAGCCAGGTACCTCTTATTTAGGCATCTTTAGGTAAAAACTAATTTAAATTTGGCTTTCATCTCCACCAGTGCTAACAACATATGTGTCTTTTCTGAGCCTGGTCTCTTAGTGGGCATGCAGAGCTAATGCATTGCAAACACACTCATGGAAAACCAAATATACTTTAATCAGCCAATAGCAATCATTGAAGCCTCCACTTCAACACCCTACTTCTTGTAGGAAGCTGAGAATCTATGGACTGGGTATTTTTTTTTCTTCCCTGCCTAAGGACAAGGGTGGCATTGTGGCCTCAGGATTCATTTATGAAGTTTTTGAGCGTTTTTTATACTTGCTTTTCCAAAAGACAAGAGCCTCCTCTAGCACAAGGCACCCCATGTACTGTGGCAGTTTTGGTGGCTGGTCCATGAGTCAGGCAGAGATGTAAGAACCCCAGTGCTGCCATCGACTGGATACATGACTTGGATAAGGGACCTTAGTCAAATGTAGAGTCTCTCTATCATCATCTGCTGAAGAGGGGCAGTAGTTCCCCTGTATGTTGTGGGGTCATCGCCCTCCTCCTAGCTGTATAGTGACTATGGAATGGGGGCAGAGAGGAGTATGTGAGGGTGTTGAAACAGAGCTGTCCTCTTTTCCTTCGCTCTGGAGCTATTTCTGTCTGAAGAACTAGGACCCGTCTCTGTAATCAGGACACCCCCATCCCCAGGCTATGCTGGAGACTGGGTCAAATTTAATTCAGCTTTTTTTTTTTTTTTTCACGCTACCTTCAGTTCCATGTAACTACCTCTAGGGCAAAGCCCCTGCTGTTCTCCTGCCTGGAATGCCCTCCTTTATCCTCCAGACTTTTAGCAAACAGAGAGGAGCAGTGCTGCCCTTGCCTGGGCCTCCATATGCCTTTTTCCCAATAGCCCAGTAGTCCTTGGTGGCACTAACCAGTTGCCTGCTTTGCCCAGTGCTGCAGTCCCTGGACAGCAGAGAAAGCAACAGCTTAGGGTGCTCAGCAAAGCAGGAGCACAAACAGCAGCAAAAATATTTTAAATACTTTGACAAGTAGAAAGCCGCTTTGTGAGGTTCTTTCCTAGCATGGCTAGGTTGACCCCTGCTGGTGGGTATTGACTGGGATGGACCAGGAACCAAGCTGCAACCTCACACGTGGCCACAAGGGGGCGTAAACACACTGCAGGAAGCACCTGAGCACCTCCTCACTTCCCAGAGCTGGTGGAGGGAGTGTGTCTATAAACCTGCATGTGCATCCCCCTACAATGCTCCTACGAGGAACCAACACTGTCATTAGTGGGGTGGCTGACTAATGCCTTTCAAGGGGCCTAGAGAGTGGTGACACAGGCTTGGCCAATCTGAGGTAGACCAATCCTAGCCCCAGCTCCAACTATGTGACAGGGACAAGTGTCTTAATCTCATCTGCAAAATGGGAATGAGAATGGTACCCACTTCAAAAGATCTTGGGTCAACTCATAAAATGAGTTAATTAAACGAGTCAATTCATGAAAAAAAAAGTCAATTCATGGATTGTGTTCATTGTGGGTCATGTCACAGGTACACGGAGCATGGTCTCAGAAGAGGTCCAAAGAAAGGTGCCTTAAAATATTTTGTTAGTTAATATTTTATTAAAATAAAAGTGTGAGGGATCCCTGGGTGGCACAGCGGTTTAGCGCCTGCCTTTGGCCCAGGGCACGATCCTGGAGACCCGGGATCGAATCCCACATCGGGCTCCTGGTGCATGGAGCCTGCTTCTCCCTCTGCCTGTGTCTCTGCCTCTCTCTCTCTCTCTGTGTGACTATCATAAATAAATTTTAAAAAATTAAAAAAAATAAATTAAATAAAAGTGTGATGAGAGGGTGCCTGGGTGGCTCAGTAGGTTAAGCATCTGCCTTCGGCTGGGGTCATGATCCTGGGGTCCTGGGATCGAGCTCTGAGTCGGGCTCTCTGCTCAGGGGGGAGGCTACTTCTCCCTCTCCCTCTGCCTGCTTGTGCTTTGTCTCCCTCTTTCTCATTTTCTGTCAAATAAATAAATAAAATCTTTAAAAAAATACTTTAAAAAAAGTGTGATGAGAGAAATCAGAATTACATTTACCTTCTTTATAGTTACTTTTCACTTTAGTAACACCTTGTACTGTTTTTATATTTAATTACATATGTGAGGGCCCCATAATCCTTTCAGTGTGGGGCTTAGGTGGGTTTTCAGCTCATGGAGGACCCCGTAGGGGCTGCGGCTGTTTGGGGCCCCTGGGTCTGTTAGGAGGTGCAGTCCTTGAGAGGCCCAGAGTACTTGAGCAGATATCCATGCAGGGCCAGGAAAGTGTAGGTCCTGGTGGCAGATTCTGAGAGAGGTGCTTGTGGTAGGCAGCCAAGTTCACCTGGGGTTTGCAGCCCTCCATCCCTAGAGACTAGCCTGATCCCTCGGGAGCTGGCTATGGAGAGGCCCTACTTTAGAATTCCCCATTAGTGCTCTCACTTGGGCCCCCACCTCCTTCAGGCCATGCCCTACTCAAGTTCCTCTCCCTATGGTTCTTTGACCTCCAGAAGTCCCTCTCATTTCTCCTCTAGACTTGTGGTATCACCTTGGAGAGCATTTAGGGCATCTAGGGGGGGCAGTCGTCACATGGTTGGGAAGACCTCTGGCATTCGGAGTTGTCACAAGTACTGAAGTCCTACAGGGCAGTTTCACACAGCACAAAATTGTCTGAGTCCTGCCCTACCTTTGAACATTTCATCTGGATGTTCAGACAGGTGAAGAATTGGTTTATCTTCATTTGAGCCTACAACCTTGTTCCTGTTTTAAAATTCTTTTTTTTTTAATTGAAGTATAGTTGATATACAATGTTACATGAGTTTTGAGTGTACAGCATAGCGGACAAATCTATTTATTATGCTATGCTCACCCTAAGTGTAGTACCAGCTGTCATCATATTACACTATTATAATACTATTGACTATATTCCCTATACACTATGTTTTATCCCCATGACTTATTCACTCCATACCACCTGGTTCCATTTTATTTGGAAACACAGAGTAATGTTTGCATAGTTTTAATATATGGCAAATTTTTGTACTTTATGTTGCTTGGAATTTTACCATTTATACTTAATTTGTGCATTGTTCTGTTCATAATATTTTTTTAAAAAATATTTTATTTATTTATTCATGAGAGACATAGAGAGAGAGAGGCAGAGACACAGGCAGAGAGGAAGCAGGCTCCATGCAGGGAGCCCCATGTGGGACTCCATCCCGGGACTCCAGGATCACGCCCTGGGCCGAAGGCAGGCGCCAAACCGCTGAGCCACCCAGGGATCCCCTATTCTGTTCATAATCTTAAGAGACAAAATTTCACCTCCTATGAGTTAAAATATGATGACTTCTAAAATATTGCACAGTGGATGAACACATGTCTCAAATTCAATGAGTAGATGGGATGTTTTCATGTCTGTTCTAAAAAGTACAGGAGTTGTTCACTACCTAGGAAAAGGACACTATAAAGGCAGCAATACTCATGTTTCTCTGCCTGGAAAGCATTGGTAGCTGCAGTGTTGTGAGGCTTCTGTATATGGGTACAAGCCTCAAAAGACCTCATCGCATCCTTGTGAGCTAATATTTACATTCTGATACACATATTATTTTATTGAAAATTATGTTATTTGTATATATAAACATGTAACATATAAAGGGCTGTCCTTTATATTACAACTGAGGCATTAAAGTGATTTTTTTGAAATGAAGCGTGTAGATAAATTGTATTTTCTTTGATCTTCATTGGAGGCTCATGATGGGAAGCATTGCATTTATTATTACAAAAAGTAGGCTCTGGAAACCTCACAAACATAATTATGAGCCCCAAAGCCAGAAGCTAGGGAGGTTTCTGAAATGAAAGATTTCATTTTACTTGAAGTTCAAAATCAGACAAATGTAACTTATGCTATTAGAAGTCAGGATGGTAGGGATCCCTGGGTGGCTCAGCGGTTTAGTGCCTGCCTTTGGCCCAGGGCGCAATCCTGGAGTCCTGGGATCGAGTCCCGCATCAGGGTCCCGGCATGGAGCCTGCTTCTCCCTCTGCCTGTATCTCTGCATCTCTCTCTGTCTATTATGAATAAATAAATAAATCTTAAAAAAAAAAGAAGTCAAGATGGTGATTACTTTTGGGAGGTAGGAATTTGATGAAGACATGGGTTTTTGGGGATGCTGGAAATGTACTTTTACTGATCTGGGTGCTAGTGCCATAGGTGTGCTCAGACTGAAAGTTCATTGAACATATATACTGCTCCGTATATATGTTATGCTTCAATTAAAACAAAAACAAAAAGTTAAATCACCAGTAATCAGATAAATCAGCATCACATACCTAAAAAGAATATGGGATCATATTTTGGTGATACTCCTTTGAAAAACGAAGTCTCCTTGAGGAAACACCTGACAAACTCAATTGAGGGACATCCTACTACTAACTGGCCTGTACTCTCTGACTACCTCAATGTGGTGAAAGATAAAGACAGATGGAGGAAGTGCCCAAAGAAAAGGACACCAAGGGGACTGGACAACTGGATACACATGTTATCTGGGACATGATCTGGGACTTGTCATTGTTATTGTTACAAAAGACATTATTGGGGGCATCTGGATGGCTCAGTTGGTTAAATGTCTGCCTTCAGCTCAGATGATGATCTCGGGGTCCTGGGATTGAGCCGGGCATCATTAGGCTCCCTGCTCAGCCAAGGACCTGCTTCTCTCTCTCCCTCTGCTACTCCCTCTGCTTGTACTCTCTCTCTCTCTCTGTCAAATAAGTAAAAATTAAAAAAAAAAAAAGACATTATTGGGACAGTTAGCAAAATAAATATGAATAAGGTATGTTGGTGAGATAATAGTAATGTAACAATGTTAATTTCCTGCTTTTGATTCTTTTTTATTTTTTAAAAGATTTTATTTTATTTATTTGACAGAGAGAGAGAGAGAGAGGGAGAGAGAAGAGAGAGAGAGAGAGAGAGAAGAGAGAGAGAGAGAGAGAGACTGAGCACAAGCAGAGGGAGCAGCAGAAGCAGGCTCCCAGCTGAGCAGGGAACTCCACACAGCACTCCATATGGAGCTCCGTCCCAGGACCTTGGAATTATGACCTGAGCCCAAAGCAGATGCCCAACAACTGAACCACCCAGGTGCCCCCTGCTTTTGACTCTTATACTGTGGTTATATAAGACAATGCCCTCATTTTTAGTAAATGCACTCGAAAAAAATGTATCCATATGGAGAGAGAGAGAAAGCAAATCTGATGAAGTAGGGGTCCGGTGACCAGTCTTCAGTATATTCACTGTATTTTTTTTTAACTTTTCTAAAGTCTGAAATTCTAAAATAAGAAGGTTTGGGGTAAGGGATTCTGGGTCTGCTAGCAGAACCCTAAACATTACCCATTCCCATCTCTGTTCCCATGGCTACAACCCCAGTGTTAGTGAGAAGAGGGGCAGGAAAAATAATCCCAGCCTGACATTTCCTGACATGGTCAAGTCTTGTGGGCCATAGGCACTGAGGATTCATCTCTAGGGGTTTCAGCTTACAGTAAGGGCTTAGGAAATTTGGCTGGGGTTGGTCAAGCTCTTGCCAGCTACCAGACACCGGATTTTCTTTCCTCAGCATGACCTCTGACCTCAGGGGGCACTAAAATTGGGTCAGGCGCCCCAAAGACGGTAAAGCTGGCTGCTTCTGCCCTCATCCGAGCCCCCAGGAGTTGCTGGAGTGACCACTGGCACCAGCTAAAGTAGTAACCAGGGGTCAAGGTCCCGTGTAAGCAGCTCTGTGCCTAGTAGACCAAGCTGCACAGGAGTGAGGAGCCCCCTCCAGCTCCCCTCTACTGCCCCCAGAAACCACAGTCCTCCAGATTTAGTGCTGGGGCCAGGGCTTCAAAGACTTGGCTGCCCCCAAAATATCCTTTCAGCTCACCTGCCTCTGCCGGAAATTAAACCATTAGAGCATTGCTCTCCGAGGAGAGAAATCATTTCCAACCAGTGACTTCTAAAGTGACGCCGTCATTGTATAGGTCATAGTTTGTGGTCTTGGATATGTGAAACACGTGGAATATATTTATTACCTGTAAATCATTTCAATCCAGCTCTGAGCCCCCATTACCTAGGCTGTCTGGAAATTCACCCCAGGGAATCTCCTGTCACACTCATGGGCCAAGGTCTGGGGGTCTTGAGAGGCTCTTCCGGTTCGTCTGTCCCTGACAGTTTAGGCCTAGCACCACGGCCCCTTGTAGTTTAGGGGCACATGGGGTGACCCACAGACATCCTGAGATTCAGAGCTGGCCCTCAGCTGGGCCACAGCTTGGCTCTACTTCTGGGAAATCTGCTTTCTCTCCTTCCTCAAGTCCTACCTTAGACCCTTTGGCCCTCGCACTGACACATTTTATAGATGTGGAACACAGGTGTAGAGAGTTCACAGGGCAGGCTGAAAAGAAGGCGATAAAATCATTCCCCCAGAAGGT
The DNA here is from genome assembly GCF_048164855.1 of Canis lupus baileyi. Lineage (NCBI taxonomy): Eukaryota > Metazoa > Chordata > Mammalia > Carnivora > Canidae > Canis > Canis lupus. Next base: position 6,525,291 of record NC_132840.1, on the reverse strand, counting down.
GTTACTGCCTGCCAGGGGCACTTGCATTTCATCAGGGACGGTGTCAACTAAGCACCGAAGCTCAAATGGCAGGGTTTCAGGCTCCATGACAGGCCAGCACAGAGTTATTCTGTGTAGGGGTCGTTCTGCTATGTAAGGCTCTCCCGAGGAGCAAAGAGCACTGGACCAGGAGTGATAAATGCTAGCTCTCCCACCAACTCACTTCCGCAGACCCTGTTCCCTCTTTGGGCCTCAGTTGTTTAATCTGTATGGGGGGATCAGAACAGGAATTCTTTCGATGTGAATACTCTGGGATTCCCTGGGCAGCTTATTAATCCTTACCAAGGCTTCCTCTGGCTGTAAAAGTTATACCCTCCAAACTCTACTCCTGAACAGGCAGGAGCAGTAGCAGCAGCAAGAACCCGCTTCCTAGTTCCCTGGGGAGGCCCAGGCAACTGGACAGACAGGGCAGTGTGCCCTCTGGAGACATCCGTCCTCAGAGCAACCAAGGACTTGTCACTCACAGCGGGGCTGAGAGAGGGGGAGAGGAGAAGAGAGCTCCTTTCCGAAAACCTGAGGGACCCCTGGGAGCCCAGGTGACCCTGCAGCTCCTGTGTTCCTATGCCTTTCCTGAATGCCAGTCCCAAGAGAGCAACTCAATGAGACTAAAGAGCCATCTGCTCACCCTCCCATGCCTCTGAAGACAAAAACATTTGAATTGCAGCTGAAGGGATTTAGATTAGACTCACAGACTGCCAAGCAAGAACTGCCAGGGCCCAGGCGTGAGTCCATTGCGCAGGGCCAAGGAGGGGCAGCAGGAGGTCTTGATGAATTGTACCTGCCAGAATTTGCTCTTGAGCCTGTGTTGGAAGGTGGATCCAGGCCAAATGATGCCTAGTGCTCTCTGAGCCTCAGAGAGAGAATCCTCTTCCTCCAAGAGGAAGGCTTCCCAGGAAGCCCTCCGCTCTTGCTCTAGACCTCCAGCAGCTCCTCATGCCACCTGGATATGAAGGTAAACTCCCTGGCACTTGAGGGCTCCAGAGTGTGGGGAGCCCTGTGTCCCCAGCCACACATCCCCTCTTTGTTGATACATGCTGGGTGACAGCCAGGCCTTCCTGTCTGCCTGTTAAATGTTCACTGCTGCTGAGGTTCTGTGCCTCTGCTGGGTTGCCAGCTACTTTGGCTTTGGACTCCTCTTCCAGGAAGCCCTCTCAGACTAATCAAGTTTCCTCAGCCAAGCCAGGATCCTTCTCAGGGACACTACACCTTCCCCCACCCTTGATGGTCTCTTGCAGTCAGTTCCTTGCTGAAATCTCGTCTCAGCCTTTCTACTGGAGGAATGGCAAAGGTCCTGCAGAGTGACCGGGGGCAGGGCCAGCCAGGTTGGAGGTTTCCTGGAGGTGGAAGGCCCTGACGGAGGAAGCCAATTTGGCACCGAATGTTCTGAAACTGCCCTTGTGGAGGACAGAGGCTTGGAGCAGATCTGACTCATTCCTGCCCCCACCTTGCCTGGCTATGGGCCCAGTCAGAGGGCCTATTTGGACACCTTGCTAGCAGATGGTCCTGCAAAGGGAAACATCCATTTTGGGCTGTGCTGGGCTATTAAATATGGTAGCCACTGGCCACATGTGCTGTTAGGTGCTTGAAATGTAGCTACTCTGAATCAAGATATGCTCTAAGTGTAAAATACACACTGGATTTCAAAAACTTAGCACAAAATGCAATGTAAAATATCTTGTGAATTTTTTTATATGGATGACATGTTGAAATGATAATATACCTTAGACACAATTAAATAAAATTTATTATTCAAATTAAATATGCTTACTTATTTCTACTATTTATTTATCAGTATTTCTTTACTTTCTTTTTTTAAGTTCATTTATTAAATCTCTACACCCCACGTGCGGCTTGAACGCATGACCCCAAGATTAAGAGTCATCAAGAATCATATGCTCTACCAATTAAGCCAGCTGGGTGCTCCACCCTTTTTTACCTTTTAAAATAGAGTTACTGGAAACATTGAATTACACGTGTGGCTCACATTATATTATTTCCGGTTCACAGAGAACGCAAGTTTCCGAGGTCTGGAATGACATGTGATGCAAAGCCCAGGTATGAAGGTGTATCTGCCCTAAGTTTGTGAGCAGAAGTCTCCAAAACGGATGCATTCCCCAGGCCCTGCCTCTGACTGCAGGACAAATACCAGAGCCCTCCATCCTCCAGAATCACATTGCCTTGTCCCCTTGGAATCTTGACCAACCAGCAGTTTATTTGGCCTTCAAGGGTGAGTTCGGGGCTGATGTTGTGATCCATGGACGTGGGGGGCTCCCAAGGTGTCCAGGCTGGGCAGATACTGTTGTCTGACCCCATTCTCAGGCCAGCCCCAGCTTCAGTCAAGGCCTCTGTCCTGTTCCAGGACCTCTCAGCTTGGGACCCCTTCCCAGACATCAACTCTGACAGCAATGCTGTCAGCTTAAGGTTTGTCTTGCAAACCTTCACCTCAGACCATTTCTGCCCATATCCCCAACCTTTGCTCAGGCCACAGACCACTCTCCCCACAGATGTGCACTTTGGCAGATCGGTGTCCTTTGCCAGGCTTATGGGGACCCCTTGGGCCTCTGTAGTGGTAGCAGCTGTAGAGGTAACTATGAAGTTAGGAGCAGGTTCTCTGCAGACAGAACTCTAGGAAGTCGGGTCTTTAGAGCCACCCCATCTCCTGAGAAGAGAGATGCTCTGAGAGACCCAGGGCCTGACTCTTCTAGGTTGGGAGGGAAGACTATGCCCTTAGCACAGATCCAGCGTGCTATGGCCACTGGCCTGAGCCACCAGCCCAGATCTTTTTGAGGGCCACTCTGGCTGCCAGGGAGGGCGCTCTGGGATCTTGGGAGTAAGCAGAGCCCATCTTGTCTTGAGTGCTCCACATGTCCTTGCATCGGTTCCAGGAGGCCACCTTGCCCTGGGTAAGAATTCAGAACACAGTCCTGGGTCCCTTGAGGCCAGGTTTGCTGGAGGCATTTGAGATCCAGCTGGGGGCATCCCATTTGGATGTAAAAGGGTCAAATTTTGGGCTGTAATTATAAGGAGACCACTTTTGATTTTAAAATAGTTTTAGGGGCGCCTGGATGGCTCAGCGGTTGAGTTTGCCTTTGGCTCAGGGCATGATCCTGGGGTCCCGGATTGAGTCCCATATCGGGCTCTTTGTGGGGAGCCTGCTTCTCCCTCTTCCTATGTCTCTGCCTCTCTCTCTCTCTGTGCCTCTCATGAATAAATAAATAAAATCTTTACAAAAAATAAAATAGTTTTACATTTAAAACACAAATTAAGGGGAAGGATTTAGTGGGTGAGGATTCTTGGCAGCCTTGGGATAATGACTATAAAACCAGCTCCCATTTCTTAAGTCCTTTGTGGTGCCAAGCCTGCTGTGCCACCATCCCTGGGAGGGGCTGGCCAAGATCCCTGGCACGGCCGGTAGCATCAGGCCTGTTGTTCCAACTCCACGTGGCCACCACCATGCCCATCTCTCCCTCCCTTGGGCCCAGTTTGGCACAGAGCAGGAGACTTATGGGACAGATCCAGGATCAGATCCCACTCAACCACTTTCCTACTTACCTTCCCTCAGCCTCATCATCCTCATCTGTAAAATAGGGGTGAAGACAGTTTTTGGATCCTAAGGAGAAAGTCAGACATCTGCCCCCGGCCCTTGGTCTATCTTCAGAGGCAGCTGTACTAGTGTCACTTCTCTGCTGCTGCCTGCGCTCAAGATGAGCAAACATGTCCTAAAGATATCAGCCTTCTTAAGGTCTCCCAAAACATGGAGGGAGAAAATGGCCCTTATATCAGGCCGGGGGTGCTGCAGGGGCAAAGCTGTACCTGTGCTCCCATCAAGGGTCCCTGTCCCTTAGGCCCCCCAACCTCAGCCCACTCTGGAGACAGACTTGTCCTGAGCATGGAAGTGAGAGGGGCCAACAGTGCATCCCTGGCTCAAACCTAATAATCTAAGACCCAAGTCCTCCCTCTCTTTGTGGCCTCACCCAAAGTCCAGAAGTACCCCATAACCCAGGAGTGCCCTCCTGGTAATAGTGACAGTGACAGGAGCTGTGGCAAAGTGGGCAGACAGATGCACCCCCAGCCCCTCTAGCCTCTGCAGCTCAGCCTCCCTCCCTAGGGTGTTCAGACAGGTCCAAAGGCCCCAACCCAGTGCCTCCTCAGCAATGTATCTCTCTGCTTCACATCTGCTCTCCCAATTGTCACCTTGCCTCAGTCCTCAGCCCCCTGGCTGTCTGCCGCTGGGTTACAGTGAGCTGGGTCTCTAAACCCACCTGTGCACTTTCCAGGAGTCCTCCAGATTTGGCCGGACCAGGGCGAGGCAGGGATGCACTTTGGGTGCACACTTAAAGGTGCCCACTCGCAGGCTCCTATAAATGCAGGGTTGGGCCTGGGGTACGTGCCCTGTCCTGCCCCCAGCCCTGCCTCAGGCTCCTCAGCAGCCCCCAGTGGGTCCCTTTGCCCTGGTACATTCTGTGGCTTTCCTACCACCTCTCCGCAGCTCGTCCTCAGGGTTCCATGCTGTTCCATGCTGTTCCTCCATCCTGGGCCCCCTCTTTCATATGTGCCTCTCCCCTCCAGCCCCTAGACCTCACTATTTTTTTTTAATTTTTATTTATTTATGATAGTCAGAGAGAGAGAGAGAGAGGCAGAGACATAGGCAGAGGGAGAAGCAGGCTCCATGCACCGGGAGCCTGATGTGGGATTCGATCCCGGGTCTCCAGGATCGCGCCCTGGGCCAAAGGCAGGTGCCAAACCGCTGCGCCACCCAGGGATCCCTAGACCTCACTATTACCTTGAATTAAGTTACTCCAAAGCAGCGCAACCCTCTACATCCCTCCTGGCTAAGACCCCAACATCCCACCGATTCCTAGCACTCCCCACCTCTGGGGCCCTGTCAGCTCCTGCCCGGGCGCCCTAATCCATGTGGAGGCCTTACCCTTGGACCCCTCTCCCTCACTGACAGCCAAACCCTGTCTTTGGGCTCTGCCTCTCCTAAACTCTCGTCCAGCCCCCCTGCTCCTCACCTCTTCCATCCTGTACCTTTTTTCCTGGCCACTGGCCACCACCTCCTCCCTGCTGTCACTCCTGCCTGTTCACCCACACTCCACAGGGATCTGCCCCCGTTGCACATCTGGCTTTGCCCCACCTCTACCCCAGATTCTGTAGGATTCCCGTTCACCTTGGGAGGGTCCCAGCCTCTATCTCATGGCTCCAGCCCCCCTGGTCCTTTTCAGCTCCACGCTCTGGGCTTTAGGCTTGCACACCTTCCCTCCCCTTGGCTTCAAACTTGCTGGTCCCTTCTCTCTGCCTTGGAATGCTGGCTGGGATTTACTTTAATTCGCCAGACAAGGTAGCTCCCTCCCTTTTTGCTGCTCCCATGGCCTGGCCCTCTAGATAAGCCTCATCTGCTCAGTACCCATGTCCCTCCCCACATACTCTGCTTGACTTACCTCCGTCCATTCCCCCAATGCTAGAACAGTCCGTGACGTAGCACAGGCACTCAGTGGGTATTTGTTGCATGAATAGATGAGTTTATTAATCATTGCATGGATGGATTGTCATGTGGTGGCTTTGGTGGCTGGGTGGGGATGAGGGAAGATACTACATAAGCTGTAGCCAGTGTCTGCCCATGGCAGCAGATGGCTGGAGGGAAAAGGCCATGTCATCTCCAGCAGACTGGGTGCTGATTTTAATGGCCCGGCAGTGAGGTGCGTGCATGGCGGAGGCCCGCAGAAGAGGTAATGCCGAGAGGGCAGCTCTGCCCACCTCTAATTATTGCTTGAGTCTTTCTGGCAATGCCAGCCGCCTGCCCCAGAGAGCTCGGTCTCGTCCATCACAGTGTGAGCTTGGGGTGGGGCTGCTGCCACTGCCAGTGGGGAAGACGGGAGGAGGTTCCCAGGGGCCTTTGGGTCTTGGAGGGCAGAGGTAACCTCAGGCTTAGACCATGCTCAGCTCCTGTCCTTCCTGTCCCCGGCTGACGGGTATCCCCCGACTTGAGGGTCCCATCAAGAATCCTCCAGGTTGGCCAAGGAGCAAGCCAGCTGAAGGGGGGGTCCACAGCACCCCCCCAGGCAGGGAGCCTTGGATGGTTTGGTGTCTGCTGACGTGGAAGCCCTTGGGAAAATGGTGCTCTAGTGGCCGGCTGGGCAGACAGGCAGCTCAGGCCCGGAAAGAGGCCTTGACCACACGGCCTTTCAGTGGCTGCGGCGGCCGGAAGTTGTTCACCATGTGGATCCTCTCATCCTCCTCTGAGGTGAAAAGCAGACTCCGGAACTTCTCCATCTTGAGAAGGCAGAGGAGATACTCAGGGCACAACGCAGGTGCTGGGGTCCTCTCTGCTGTCAGACACACCATCTGGCCTATCTTGCCAACAGCTCTACCTCTTCCTCCTCTTGCTCCTAGGTCCTTTCCCACTCCTCCGCCCACTTGTTCTCTGACCCCAGCTACTGGCCCACTAAAGGGCCTCTGAAGCTGGTCCCTGCTCCGCCAGCTGCAGTTCCAATTCCATCTAGCTAAGACTTTTCAACAAATGCAGGATTCAGATTCTAACACAGTAGGGGTGGTCCCAGGCTCCAGGGATCTCCCCTCTCAGCCTGTGGTTAGATTCTAATGACTATCAAGAGAACTCTCAACTAAGAATCTAATGTTAAAAAAAAGGAGGAGGAGGAGGCACCTGGCTGGCTGAGTCGGTAGAGCATCCAACTCTTGATCTCAGGGTCATGAATTCAAGCCCCACATTGGGCATGGAGCCTACTTTTTGAAAAAAAGGAATCTAACTGTTTATCAGCAAAAGATGGGAGTCTTGATGGGAGGACCATAAGCTGTAGCTTGCTGGTTGGGAGAATCACACTCCCTGGGATGGGCCCTAAGTGCCATAACCTCCCATCCCATGTGGTGTTCTGGGAGGACTCACCTGCCTCTCAGAGATGCTGATAGGTTCCCGGAGCACGATCCAGGTGACGCTTTCACTCAGGGGAGGCGTGGTCAGGGAGCCAGGGTAGGTCCAGTAGTGCCGGCTGGCAGGCAGGAGGCACTTGGGGTTGAAGCAGCTGAACTGGGCCTTAGTTCCCTAGGGCAGGGCAGGCAAAGCCAGGATCAGCACAGACCTGCCACTAGGACCAGACCAGCATCCTCCCCACTCTTTCCTGTCAGCAGGATTTAGGCTTTTCCTTGGCCCACGGATGCAAATTGTGGGCATAGGTCTGTGATACCAGATGCCATCTCTCAGCTCGGACTGGGTCCTGTCTACCTGTTTGCCAGTATGTAAAACCATGGCTCCTACAGCTCTTTGGTGTCCGTGTTCTGTCTCTGCCATTTCGTTCGACTGACCTTAGCTGCCTGTAGGGTGGCCATTAACACAGGAAACATCTTATCAATCCTATATCCAACCGGGTTGTGTGCCAGGCACTCTGTGAGGCCACTGACTCTGATGAAGAGTCGTCATTTGCAGGGCACTGCAGCTGCTAACCTGCGCCCTTCAGCTCAGCGAGGGTTTGCTGTCAAACTGGAGCAGTGGATGGACCCACTCTACGCTCCAGTCTCTTCCTCCCTCCCACCAGGCTGCTCTGGGTCTGGGGCACAGACCCCTGATCTCACCTTAAACCGAACCATGTAGAGCGCATCTGTCAGACGGTTCATGCTGGGGTGCTCGTCCCCTGTCTGTCAGGGAAAGGGTAGTGTGAGCCCAGCACCCACCATGTTTGGAAGTAGGGGCAGTGCCAGGCTTCCTGCCCTCTCAGCCCCAGTTACCACCCCTTACCTCCAAGAAGATGCCGACCACAGCCAGGCCATCCGGTGCTGAGGCTGCCTCCCCAAAGGTGCTGTATTTCTTGGCGTTCCAATGAACAAGGTGTAGCTACAGAGGCAAGGCCAGTGCTTAGTGCCTCTAAGGAGCCATGAGAGCTCAGAGCCAGGCTTCCCTCACTCCCACTAGACTCCTGGCCCCTCTGCAAGAGGGGTAAGGTTGTTAAACCTCCCAGGCCTCTGGGGGAGCTCAGAGGAGTCTCCAGTGGAGCCCCCAGTGGCCACACATAGCATCCACACCACTCTGGGCTCAACCCTTCCCTGCGCCCCAGGTGACCCAAAGAGCAATCTGGCTCCGGCTCAGCCCTCAGTGAACTATGAAATAGATAACAGCCCTCCCTTTGTGTGACCCACCTTGGAGGAGGTGGTGCCTGCAGCTGAGTCCGGAGAATGACTCAGGTGGTTATCGGGTGGAACCCTTGGGAAAAGCACCCCAGGCAGACAAAATGGCACAGGCAAAAGCTTGGAGGTTTAAAAGAGCTAAGTGTGGACAGGAGATCCATCATGCTGGTCATATGGGGAGAGGTCAAGCAAAGAGGAGGCCAGGCAAAGCCACTTCATGCTTCATGCAGGGCCTTGAATGCCAGGCTCAGTCCTTAAAGGGTTGTTAGCCAGCATGTGGTGGGACTGGGCTTATCCTTCCGAAAACTCCTTCTGGACACAGAGACCCAGCTAACAGTGGGCAGAGTTCCGGTGGAAGATCTTGTGCTGCTGGGGCGGGGGGAAGGGGGTTGTTGGATGGTGGTGGTGGGAGGTGTGTTTCTCCCAAACCCCCTGGATGCTCCTCCTTACCCTTTCCAGAGCCCCACACCAGGTACCCTCACATCCCCGTCCTTCCCCAAATAGTAAAGCGATTCAGGTAGAGGGCCCTTACCTCGCTGGGGAACGACTTGCCATCTACTGTGTGCTCTGAGCCCACACTGTGCTTCTTGCCCCAGTGGAAATGGAGCTGCTTGAGCCGATATGGCCCATCCAAGGGCCCCCCAGTTACCGCTGTGGGGAGAAGGCGGGTATGGAGTATTTGATGCGAGAGATTCCACATGGCCCAGCAGGTGGGTGTGCCAGGACCAAGCAAGTGTTCAGGAGGGGGATAAAGTTTTCATTTGGAAAATTCATTGGGTTAACTGGGCTTGGGTCAGTTCTCACTCAGTCCCCTGGGCCCTTAGCAGGGCCAAGGCAGGAATCCTGGCAGCCTGCAGGTGGCACAGGTAGTGACAGGGTTGGCCACCCTCCCCATTTTTGCATGGAAGCTGGGAACTTGTCTCCCAGGCCCCCATTACCACTAACAAGAAGCCTCTCCTGTCTGGTTCCTTGGCCCAGGGCTAAACTGGAAGGATTCTTTTGTTTAGTCCTTCTAGAAGCCTTATAGAAGTCATAAGGGACAGGATCTACTGTTATCTCTATTTTACAATGGAGGAAAATGAGGCACAGAGAGGGCAAGGCATTTGGCCAAGGTCACACACAAGACACTGAACTAGGATTTAAGCCTGTATCTCCTTCCTCAGTCTGGAACCCAAGCCCCTACTCACCAGGTCACACTGTCTTCCTAGAACCTTGAGCCTTCTCCGGACCTGGTGTTGTCCAGGGAACAGCTCCTAAGGGCCCACACCTGAGATGTGGCCATCTCCCATGGCCTCTTTGGAGATCTCTCCTTGTGCTAGTTTCGTGACTTTGTCACCCTGACACCCACTGAGCTGGGGCCATGCACAAGGCCTCCTGGGACTGATTGAATTTCTAGCTGAAAGGGATATGGCAATGGAGGGAGCCCCAGTGAGACCTGAATGTGAGCCCCTGGATCAGGTGACGGCCCTAGGCTCAGAGTTCCACTAGGCCCTTCCAGGATGGGTGACCTGGGCAGGGTCTTGCCCCTCGTGCATCCCATGAGGAAGAGGATAACCGAACAGTCCAAAGGCCCTTCCTTGCTACCTGGCCTTAACTGAGAAGCAGGGTCTGTCCACTGCATTGTTGGAGGGTTGACAAAGGGAGTCTGGAAGGGTGGCCAGGGCAGGGGCCCAATCAGGCTGTGCCATCCTGGAGAGGCAGGCTGAGCTCCCTGATACGATCTGTGGGGGCCCACCCCTCTAAGCATGCTGCACCTGGGATGCTGCAGTGTGGTCTCTCAGGGAGTAAACTCCCACCTAACCCCTTGAGCTTGGTTTCTGTAGCCCTCTCCCTCTGTCCTGACCACAGAATATACTACCATTCGCTGTGCACTCCACATGTATTCAGCACTCTGCTAGCATCAACCCCCAATGTGTCCTTGAGTAGAACCATTGGACAGATGTATGGCTGAAGCTCAGAAAAGCGGGTGTCCTGCCCAAAGTCCCAGGCTGGTGAGCGGCAGAGCCCCAACTGTCTCACTTCCAAGCCTACTCTCTTTTTGCTGACTTGCTGACCCCTCAAACCTGGGTATTCTGGTAGAAGAGGGAGCCCCAGCCAGACCTCAAAGTAAACCACTGGATCGGTGATCCAGAGGCATGCCTCTTTGGGCTGCCTCCCCACTTCCCAACGACAATGGCCTTCACTAAGCTACTGAATTGAACCCTCAATGCCCTTTGAAGGCTATTAAAAGGTAGTCATATGAAAACTCCTTTATAGACAGTCATTTAGGGTCCTTAAGAGCTCCATGTTCCTCCGCCCCAAAAAAAGCTCTGGGTGAGAATTTTTATTAAAAATTCAGTATGGGGGATCCCTGGGTAGCTCAGCGGTTTGACGCCTGCCTTCGGCCTGGGGTGTGATCCTGGAGTCCCAGGATTGAGTCCCGCGTCAAGCTCCCCTCTGCCTGTGTCTCTGCCTCTCTCTCTCTCTCTCTGTGTCTATCATGAATGAATGACTGACTGAATGAATAAATAAATAAATAAATAAATAAATAAATAAATAAATAAATCTTTAAAAAAAATAAATAATACAAAATAAAAATTCAGTATGGGGGGCAGCCCAGGTGGCTCAGAGGTTTAGCGCCACCTTCAGCCCAGGGCCTGATCCTGGAGACCCGGGATGGAGTCCCACATTGAGCTCCTTGCATGGAGCCTGCTTCTCCCTCTGCCTGTGTCTCTGCTTCTCTCTCTCTGTTTCTCATGAATAAATAAATAAAATCTTAAAAAAAAAATTCAGTATGGGAAAATGTTGGCTGTCTTCTGAGGCTCTGCTGGATTTCTTGCCTTCTGCAACAAGAACTATAGCTGATCCTCTTTCCCTTTATTCCTAGCCTACCAGGGAACTCAGGGCTAAGGAACTAAGATCATTTTTCTCTGGCTTCCCTCTGCTTCTCTACATTTTGATTTTCTACTTGAAACTTAAATGCCCTTGTGTGCTTTCGGTGTGTGTGTATGGAGAGGTAGAGAGGAGCAGAGTACCAGTTACTTCCTTATACCAGAAACTCTAGCAGGTTCCCTCCTAGCCCTGCTTTACTCCCTCATAGGACTATTCATAAGGACAAAATCTCTTCACTGAGGAGCACTCCTGAGGCTTCTGTCTAGGAATTTATTTTGAAAGAACCTGGACTCTTAACGCAGGGTAAACAGATAGAGGTTCCTGCTGGCCTCTCTGTGGCCCAAACTGGTTGGAATCCTGAGGTTGTGGGTGTGTTGGAGAGAAGACCTTTGGAGAGTGACCAGGCCGATTTTGGTGTTCCCCAGCTCACTGAGTCTCTGCTTGCTCATCTTAGAGGTGGGTTCTTGAGAGGAATGAGAGAGTCACCCAGACCCTAGCAAGGGACCCCACACACAGAATACTTAGGTGCTCTTCTCTCTGCTGGGCTGTGCCAGATCACACCACACAGTAGGTCAGTGACAGGGCCTGGAGTAAAAACAAACCTGACCTAAAGCAGTAAATGAAAGAGAAGGAAGGGAATTTGCATTTCTTGAGCATCTGCTGTATGCCAGCACTACACACATCACTTCCATTTTTCATTTTTCCTTCCTATGACCCTAGAGAGGAAAAGAGGGTCTTATCACTCCCATTTTATGCGAAAGGAGACTGAGGCTCAGCACAAGGCTTCATAGTTGGTGAGAGGTGGAGCCTTCTTTCCCCACCACAGCATGCTGCCCTTCCTGAGCCTACCCCAGTGAGAGGAGAGCCAGCCTCTGGCAAGGACCACTTACCAGTTCGGTCATCGCTGTCATTGAAGTCCACCTGGACAGAGTGGCCATTGTTGGTGATGCTGAGGGATATACAGGCCTCATAGGAAAGCTCCAGTGGCTTCAGGCTGGGTGAGTACACAGCCTGGCTGGACACAATATTGATTGGTGACTGGCGGTCTCCTTGGGCAATGGGATACAGCTTGTGCCACTGTGAGGGGCCTGCAGGTGTGGAGAGGGAAGGGCTCAGGCTAGCTTGGATCTCTGTGCTGTAGGCAGAGGACGCCCATGGGGGATGGAGGTAACCCTTCAGATGTTAGCCCCTGCTGTGGAGCTGCAAAATGGCCTCACTAAAACTCTCCTCCCAGAGGTGACAGGAGGCCTAGAGAGCTAATTAATGGAATGGAGCACAGTATAGCCTCAAGCCCAGGGGCGGTGCTAGGCAGTGACTCCTCCCCAACTCCCAATACACGCTCACAGAGGGCCCCAGGCCTCTGAAGTCCCTGACCTGGCCCTACCAGGTATTTGGCCTCTTCCCACATCTTGAGCACATTGGTGTTGGTATTTATAATAATAATAAAAGATAAAGTCAACCTAGCTTTGGCTCTGTGACATTCACTTGCTCCTCACAATCACATTGTGAAGCAGAAACCATCACGATCCCTGTTTCACAGATGAACTGAGGGCCGTTCATGCATATGCATGTGCTCTCACGCACTCGCGCACTCATACACACACACAAACTTGGGTACGGGTATAAACATATAGCATGTGCATAGGCAGCCACAACTGCCCTCCCCAGGCACATGCCTACAGATCTATCGAGAATTTCATGTGCGCACACATAGATGCACAGTGACCTGAGTTCATCAGGCCCAGAGTGGCAGGGCCCAGTAAAAAACGTGTACAAACACACACACACAATCCTGACGACTACACCTGACACATGCACCATCACGCACAAACACTCCCTGTTGCAAACCCAGGTCTGCAATGAAAGACTATAGCAAAACACATGCTTGTGAAGCACATATACACACACACACCTGCGTGCACACCCACGAGCGCCCACCACCTGCCTCCCAGAGGCTCCATCTGCAGCCGAAAGGCTCGGCATCTCCCTGGGGAACATCCTGAGATACAACCTATTTTTAGAGCTATTGCCGGCTGGTGCTTCTCCCCGTTTTTGGCTTCTTAAGTTTTCCTGAGAAAACAGCAGCAGGTGCCGACAGAGCTGTGTCCCCAATGGATGACTCAGAATCGTGGCCCAGACCCACTGGGTTATTTTTGAAGTCCTGTGAGCATGCCGCATGCCGGCACCTCTATCCTCTGTCCCTCCCTCCCTCACTGCCCCTAGAATGAATGACCCGGGGCTGGCTGGGTGAGCGGCAGTGGCCTGAGGGTGGCCGGCCATAGAGGATACTGTATGCTCAGAGCTGGTGGGCAGGACGAGCAGAGGATAGAGTCAGGGGACCGAGATTCTGGAGGAAGCACCCAGAAACTAGCTCAGAGCAGGCGCTGGAGGGAAGATGATCTCTGGGTTCTGTCAATCTGCCCCTTCTCTGCCTCTCTCTCCAACTCTGCTGATCTCTGTTGTCTTTTCCTCAACCTCTCCAGCTTTTTCATGCCCAGATCTGGGGGCAGGGGGTGTCTCCCCTCCAAAATATGCTCCTGTGTCCCTGTGTCCCAGAGGCAGCCAGACACATCACAGCAACTCCCTAGCTCCCTCTGGCCCACCGCAACCTCCTAACCCCCAGACTAGCACAGGAGCTCCACTCGCCCTCAGAGACTGACTACCTCTCCCCAGGAAAGGGGAGATGAGCGCTGTTCCTCTCACCAGCACTTCCCTGGTGGACTCTCCGCACGTCCACCTACCCTGCCTGGGATTTCCTTCTGGCTGCACGGACCTTGGTCCTCACTGTCCACCTGATGGAAAGCGGGAAGCCCTTACCGCACACCCCCACCCCGGCTTGGTAAAAAAAAGCCCAAAAGGTAACTGACCTGCCCCAGACCCACACTGAAGCCACCTGGCTCTCTTCGCCCTTCCTCTGCATCCTAAGGAAACCAGGCAGGACCAGCGAGCTATTTTCCCAGTGAGACCAGGAGGCTGATGTGGGCTACGCGCTCCCACGCTTCCCACCAGGACGTGCTCAGACACCGTGCTCGATGGAGACACCCAGACACACGCGTGCTCCCCCGAACCCCTCCTCCCCTCACGTACCTGCTGACACCGGAGCTCCGGCGCTTCGGCGGGGAAACTCTCCCGGGGACCCCGCGCCCTTGTCCGGCGGAGCCCCGCTCCCGGGAGGTCCCCCCACACGCCGTGCGCGCTCCCCGCCCAGCCCCCCGCGCTCGGCGCCCCGCCCCGCGCGCCCCGCGCACCCCGCGCCCGCCGGGCCACCTCGCCCCCCGGACCGCCTCGCCCGGTGCCCGCCGCGGTGACCGCCGCGTCCGGGGCGGGCGAGCGCGGCCGGGGGGGCTGCGCGGAGGAGGCGGCAGGACGCGCGCTCGGCTGCCCGGCGGCCCGCGGGCCGAGTCGCAGCGCGGACTTTGGGCCAGCAGCCGGGCAGCCAGCGCTCGGGCCGGGCCAGCAGCCCGGCTTCTGGGGGCGGCCCGGGGGGAGGGGCTCGCGGCCCGGGAGAGCCCCCTGGCTCCAGGGTCGGGCCGCCGGGGTCTGCGCCTACCGTCGTTCTGGCCGTAGCCCCAGCCGTGGTGGCCGGTCATGCCGCTCCTGAACCGCAGCCCTGCACCTGCCTGCGCCGCTCAGTCCCGCTGGCTCCGGCTGCGGCTCCGGCCCCGCTCGCTGCCGCCGAGCAGCCTCTTAAAGCTGCGGCGCGCGGGAGGAGCAGTTCCCGGGGGACCCGCCCCCCAACCCCCGGCAGGGCGAAAGAGGCCGGCGGTGCCCCGCCCCCGCCCGCCCGCAGGCCAGTTGAACCCCAGAGTGGTGTCCAGATGGGGACTCAGGGGACCTAAAGCTTTCCCCTACTCCCCACCTCCCTTCCCCCGCCCGGCTGGACGACTCTCCCTCCTTTTCACGTGTACAGGCTCTGAACTGTACTGTGCAGAGGACTACCCTGGTTTCTCCACATCCCATCCCATCCCATTCCATCCCATCCCATCCCAGGGCTTGTGCCTGAGCCGCAAGTCCCGTTACCCGGTATCTGGACTCTGGGTTCTGAGTCCTCTGGGACTGGAGAGTCCCCTCTAAACTGCAAAGTGCATTGACCCTCAAGTGTTTAGAACTGGAGCCAGACACTGTGGCAGGTGCCGGGCCAAGCTTTGGGTCCTTCCTTTCATCTAACTCTCTTAGCTACCCTGGACATTGAGTGGTACGGCCAAGAGCCCTCTTTCACAGAGAGAGGGGTGAAGCCTAGAGAGGTAAAACAATCTGTGCAGCATGCAAAGGATTAACGCCCAGTTGGTCTCACTCTGGACACTGTGCTCTTTACCACTTTTCTTTTGGAGCTGGGGGCAGGAGGCCTGCAGTTAGGCCTGGGGTCTAGGAGCCTAGGGTAGGAGAGGGGACAGGACTGGCCATCCAAACCCCTGGCCCCAAAGGGGGAATGGGGAGGAAGTAGCAGTGGGCATGAAGATAGATGGTCAAGAGCTGACTGCCTCACAGAAGCAAATCTGAGACCCTGACTCCCACCCTCTTCTTCTCCCCATGGCTCCTACTTCTCTCCAGGGCTCCTTGCCTGTCCTCCTACAGCCTGCTGGTTTGTCCTTCCTCTCCTTGCCTCTCCATGACCTTTGGCACACCTGCTGGGAGCTCAGGCCCTCCACCCTTTACTCAACCTCACTGCCTGCCTTGGCCCAACATTTTCCCACCTCGAGCCTTGGTCCTTTCTGTGCCCTCCTCACTGGGTGCGTCCTCTGTCTTCTACCCACTGGCATCAGACCGCCCAATCTGATTCATCTTAGGATGTGGCCTTGTGCCAAGGATAGGGCTTGTGTCTGTCTAGGCCTCAGCAGGCAGTTTGGGGAAGACAAATAGATGAGTGGATGGTAGGACAAACAAATGATCCCACCCATGGCCCTGTACTTGACAGGAGGTGAAGGGCCATTTGACCTTGACCAGAGGAGACTATTTCAGGACCTGCTCTTGGCTGATCTTCTAAAGGAATCTGCCATCTTATCTGGCTGACTCTCCTACATCTCTGCAATTATCTCAGTTCCCCTTTTCTAGGCTCTGAACCTCAGTTCCTCGAGTTAGAGTTGTGGAGATTAATTGACAACTGGTTGGCTAGGCCAAGATTGGTCAGTGACTTCCCAGCTCTGCCTAGATGCCCTTCTCTTACCCAGAAGCTGGAAGACTCCCTTACTGTCAGGTAGGGCAAGAGACTTATGATAGAGATTCAGGGGATGGGGCCCCCAAGATCAGCATGTGACAGAGAATGCAACCTTGTCAAGGCTCCAGGTCTAAGCCAGAACTGGCAGCCGAAGACCTAGAAGACAAAGGCTTGGGGATCCCTGGGTGGCTCAACGGTTTGGGGCCTGCCTTTGGCCCAGGGCGCTGTCCTAGGGTCCCGGGATCAAGTCCTGCGTCGGGCTCCCGACATGGAGCCTGCTTCTCCCTCTGCCTATGTCTCTCTATCATGAATAAATAAATAAAATCTTTAAAAAGAACAACAACAACAACAAAAAACAAAGGCTTGCTCAGTCCTAGAGAAGGCAGCCATCCTTCTCCTGGAGGAGTGGTAACATTTCAGGGTCTGGGGAGGGGGCCCAAGTGTATCGACTTCATCGATCCACTTCTCCTTCAAATATTCCATATTTGTTTATAGTATTTAATACAAAAAGTCAGAATTATTCGTATCATTTTGCATCCAATTTCATCTGCACAGCAGCCCTACGCAGATTTTTGCCCCCTTTTTACAAATAAGGAAAGGAAGACTCAAAGAAGTTGAGTTAGGGAACACGGTGACAGAGCAAAGATAAAAATCCAGGGCTGCTGAGTCCCTTATTCTACATGTCTCAAAGCATGGAGAGGGGGAGGAAGTGGATTTTAAATTTGATTGTCATTTGCATATATGCAAGACTTTCTCTGGAAGGACATAAGAGAAGCTTGGGAGAGTGTTTGCCTCCAGGAAGGAGATTGGGAGACAGGAAGGGTGGGAGAGGATGCGGGGAATGAGGGTGAGAAGGACACTACTGCTTACTCTTTTGTACCTACTGAAAGAAACTCTTACCTCTTTAACAACCAAAAACAAGTTGGTCTAATTCTTTCCTTCCTGCACTCCATCTTCAGCAATTTTCTCCAGGGCCTGGAGTGCTGGGCACTCAGGCCGGTGAGAGGAGCTGATGCACTCTGCCTGGTTCTGCCCATTTCAGGGGAAGCCCCCTTGCCCCAGCGGCCCATCTGGGTCAATTTGGGAAAACCGATATCCCCAATTCAGGCGCCGCCTGTCTCAATTATGTGCTGTCTCTGTAAATGAATTGATTTCACTGACCCAAAGTTTACTCTTTGGTCTCACTGGCATTAGTGGCTTTTGGATTTCACCCATTTATAAGGGAGGGGGACCACAGGAGGGGTAGGTGGGAGTGAGGGCTATGATGAAGGGCTGGGGGAGGAGGGCAGGAACAGCTTACCATATCTCATTCATCAAGTGACCTTGAGCAGATCTCACTTCCTCTCGCAGGGACAATGTCTTTGCTCTTCAAGGTGATGAGGGGATGGTCCCTGCCCTGCCCACCTCATGAAGACCCTGTGATTATTGGTTGAGACAACAGATGTCTAATGCTGTTCCAACAAATAGCATTATATGCACTAGATGTGACTCTGTCACTGTATGTGATACACAGGGTCCACAGGCCAGGCCAGAAGCTCTGTAGCCTAGAGACTCTAAACTCAAAATTACAGCTTGTTATATTTTTTAAAAAACATTTCCACTCCAAGTATGCATGTATGTGTGTACATACAGTGGGATGGACTAAACCCAGATGTGGCTCCCAGCATATGTGGAGTGGATGTGACTGACCTAGGGCAAATTACTTTACCTCTCTGAACTTGTCTTCTCATCTATAAAATGGGAATAGAGAGTCTAGAAGGCTAATAGGATGGTCAGGTAACATGATGTCTGTGAAACTCCTGGTGTCAAGGATGTACTCCTCAGATCCTAGAACCTCTATTCTTTCCCCTTTTCCTTAGTTTTGTTGGGCACATTTAGAACCCCAAACATTCCTTTTGCAATTATAATAGTGAAACCTATCCATTGCAGAAAACTTGGAAGAATCACAAAAACACAGAAAATAAATTAAAACTACTGGTCATATTTTTACCTAAGAATCAACAGTATTAACATTTCAGTGACCATCTGTCAGACTTTTTTAGATATGTATTAGTAGTACTGAAAAAACAATCAGAATCACATGTGTAGCTTTGTGACCAGTGGTTGGTTGGTTTGTTTGTTTTACCTAATGCCCTATGGTAAGCATTTCCTTGCTTGATCAGCCTCAGAGGGCCTGACACTTAATGATTCCACAGTACTCTAATGTATGGATTGTTTCTAGTTTTCACTATTGTAAATAGCACTACAGTGAACATTCTTATACATCTTTGTATGTGCGTGTGTATATGTCTGATGATTTTCTTGGGGCAAGTTGCTAAATGTGGAATCACCAAATCCAAAGATATACATATTGCCAGTAAGGCATTTGAAAATGAGAAAGTAAGGTGGAAGTAGTTTCCAAAGTTTATTCTTTCATTCGACTCGCATTTATTGAAGACTTAGTTTGCCACATTCTGGGCCAGGCATGTAAACATTATAGAGCCACACCTGCCTCAGGGGAGTGGTAAGGGAGAAAGACAAGAAATTGGCCAAAGAGCACCAGCATGAGAAGGGCTACGATAGGCAAGGGCAGGAAGGGAGAGATAGCGATGGAGGCCAGGGAGGGTGTACTGGGTCATGACTCACTCTTTCTGGCTGGTTTCCACATATTGTAAGCTCTTTCAGGGCAGAGGTAGCCCCAAACTGCCTGGGAGCCCAAGGATCCAGTCTCCCCCAACCAAGACCAACTTGAGTAGGTAAAATAATCGATCTGAGCTGGAGTCTATCTGGCCAGATCCCTTGGGGAGTTTGTTTCTTAATCCTTGTACCATCTTTTTAGTTGCTGTGAGGCTTTGGAATTTTACTCACCTCACCAAGTCTCTGCTCTCTGGTCTACGAAATGGGTGAGCAACAGTATCTAATGCATTGAGTGAGCACAAAATGACATGATGCATGGCAAGGATCTGCTTGGAAGATAGTAAGCGCTCAGTCAAAGGGGCACTATTGTACTTATGGGGCTGCTTTCCCACTTGTTTTGTGTGAGGGGTTGGGCTAGGTTAGTGGTTATATATTTTTTTAAGATTTTATTTATTTATTCATATGAGACACACACAGAGAGAGAGAGAGGCAGAGACACAGGCAGAAGGAGAAGCAGGCTCCATAAAGGGAGCCTGATGTGGGACTCAATCCCGGGTCTCCAGGACCGGGCCCTGGGCTGAAGGCAGGTGCCAAACCGCTGAGCCATCCAGGGATCCCAAGGTCAGTGGTTATTAAACTCGAGTGTGCATCAGAATCACCTGGAGGGCTTATTAAAACCATTCCCTGGACCTCTCCCCCAGAGCTTCTGATTCAGCAGGTCTGGGAGGGGGCCTCAGAATTTGCATTTCTAACAAGTTCAGAGGTGATGATGATGCTATGCTGCTGGTCCAGGATCACACTTGAAAACTAATGGCTTAACTTAATGAGGTCATGGTTTCCTAATTTGATACCTAGTCTGATTCTCTGTCCTCCACAATGGGAAAAAGGCATCGATGGGCCCTCAGTTCTCAGGTGGCAAGGTTTCTGTCTAATCAACCTTCACAGATCCAGCAAAGGCACCTTTACACGCTATTATGGATTGACTTGGGTTCCCCCCAAAAGTCGCTGAAGTCCTAACCCCTAGCACCTGTGAATGCGCTATTACTTAGAAACAGGGTTTTTGCAGATGAGGTCAGGTTAAGATGAGGCCATTGGGGTGAGCCCTGATCCATTGTGACTGGTGTCCTCTTGAGAAGAGATCCAGACAGAGATTTGAGAGACTAACTACCATGTGATGATGGAAGCGGAGACTGAAATGTTGCAGCTGTAAGTCGAGCATTGCCAGCCAACTGCCAGAAGCTAGAAAGGCCAGGAGGGATTCTTCTCTTTAGGCTGCAGAGGTAACATATTGCCCACACTTTGATTTCAGACTTTGAGCTTTACTCTGAGACAATACAATTCTGTAGGTTTTTTTTTTTAATTTTTATTTTTTTATTTATGATAGTCACACACACAGAGAGAGAGAGAGAGAGAGAGGCAGAGACACAGGCAGAGGGAGAAGCAGGCTCCATGCACCAGGAGCCCGAAGTGGGATTTGATCCCGGGTCTCCAGGATCGCGCCCTGGGCCAAAGGCAGGCGCCAAACCGCTGCGCCACCCAGGGATCCCTGTTTTTTTTTTTTTTTTTTTTTAATAATTTTTTCCTCTTAAAGATTTTATTTTTAAGTAACCTCTACACCTGACATGGGGATTGAACTTACAACCTCAAGATCAAGAGTTTCATGCTCTACTGACTGAGACAGCCAGGTGTCCAGACATGTCTATACTTTTAAGCCACCCAGTTTGTGGTACTTTGTTACAGCAGTTCTAGGAAACTGATGCTGTGCTGTATCTTTCAGACTCCACCAACACAAACCTTTGTCAAATTCATCCATTTCTTCATAGGCATTATGACTTTCCCCCATCAAATTTGGGGATGTTTCCTTTCATGCAACCATGACTGCACAGAGCATGAGAAGTTAAGCAGTGAACTCTTACCTGTTGCCTTTTGACCTTCTCACATTCCCTGGGTGTATTTTATTATCCCTTATATTTTACCTGTCCCACTGGAGAAGGAAATGTGAGAGCAGAAACACATGACGTGCTGGGAGAGCCTCATGCCTCTGTTTCCCATCAGTTGTAATCCATGGATGCTGGGTAAGGGCTAGGGAAGTCATAAGAAGTTGTGCCCCACCCCGATCCTGGGGACAGCACCCAGGGAAATTGCATCCATCATCTCACTCCATCATTACTGTCTAACAGTCCCTCCTCCCATCCCCATCCCAGGGTGGGTTCAAGGCTGGGATCTGTACTCATTTTCACCTTATTTTAGGCAATTTTTAACCTGAGGTGCCTGTAGGGTCTAGGAGATAGAAGGGAACAAGAACAAACCCTCATCTCCCTCCCTGCTCCTCTTCTGGCTTCCTGTCTCCTCTCCCCCTTTCTCTTGGGGTAACTCTCTTCCTTGGCAGCTATCCTCTTCCTGAGAAGTGACTCTTTACAGAAAGTAGAGGGCTTTACATTCTTTCTTGCGTTTATATTCACGGGGGCGGGGGGAGCTCATGACCTTGCCCCTACTGTCTCTCAGGCCTCCCCTGATCATGTCTTACCCTTCACCTGACTCCCTACATCACACTTCCTTTGGAGCCTCCATCCTGCCATGCCTTCTCTGCCTCCCAGGAATGACACCCGGTGTTCCTTCTGCTCAAAACATTCTTTGTCCACGCGATGTGAAACATTCCTGGAAAAGAGGAGGAGTGGGTAGCGTTCCTCCGTGCACCTTTCAGGACTCCAGCTTCCCTCTATTTATAGGAGAGCCTGTGACCTTCTCAAGAACAGGGCCAGGTACCTATTTGTCTTTGGATCTGCAGCTGGGAGCAACTAACTTTGTGATTTGAAACAGCCCCTCCTGCGGGCTCGTTGCAGGAGAGGGTGGAAGCAATGAATGGCCAGTAAGGATCATAATAGTGAAGGTTATTATCTACACAAGAGAAATAGGAGACCCATTTATCCTGACTGCACAGAGGGACAGAGGATTTGAGAGGTAAGAGCAAGTTTCACAAACAGTACGTGGTTAAAAACCAAACGTGCCGGGTCCCAGAGCCCGAGGGGCCCCCGGTGACTGCAGGTACAAAGCTAGGACCGGGGGACCCGCAGGGCTCCAGCCCCGGGCCCAGGCCGGCGGCGGGCTCGGGCCGCGGGCTCCCAGGCTGCCGGCCACGCGTGCGCAGTGAGGCGGTGGCGCCCCCTACCGGCGGCGGCGACAGGCGCTCAGTGCGCCTGCGCGCTCGCGGAGGTGGCGGCGGCGCTCGGCGGGGCTCGGCTGTTCGCGCGGCGGGTGCGGCCATGGCGCAACCGGGGAAGCTGCTCAAGGAGCAGAAGTACGACCGGCAGCTGAGGTGAGCCGGGGCTCCCCGAGCCGGGCGGGCGGCCGGCGGGCTCCCCTGCGTCCTGGCCGGGCCTGAGCGAGCGGGCGGCGCGTCGGGCCTCCTGCAGGCCTCCCTGGGCCGGGCCGGGCCGGGCAGTCCGGGGTCCGGGGTCCGGGGGGCGGGGGGCGGGCCGGCGGGGCTCGGCGGGGCTCGGCGGGGCGGGCGGCCTGGGCCCGGGCGCCCCCGGGGGTCCGCGTGGAGTGCGGCTCGAGGTCCGCGGCCCCGCCGGCCCCGCCTCGCTGCGCGCCCGCCGCTCGGGTAGCAGAGTCGGGGGTCGGCCGCACCCCCCGGGCCGCCCAGGGCGGGGCTCGGCCCGGCCCGCGCCGTCCAGTCGGAGTAGATGCCCGTCGGTGTGAGCCGCGGATGGAGCGACCACATTTTCTAGTAGCCACGTTAAAAAAGAAGAAGAAACAGGTGAAATTCATTTTAGTACATTTAACCCAGTATATCCACAATATTACCATTTTCACACTTAGTATAAACATTTATTAGGGATATTCCCGCCCCCCCCCGTCTTGGAAATCTGGCATTTTACACTTTTAGGCACATCTCAGTTCCGACTTGCCAGCCTCATTTTTCAGTGCTCAGTAGCCAGATGGAGTTAATGGCTACTTTAGTGGACACTGCAAGTCCAAGCCATCAGGCAGGTCCTTGGCTAATTCCTCTCCCTTTCCTTTACTCCTACACTCCACATTTCTTATTTATTGAGCATCTTTTTTTTTTTTAAGAAATTTTATTTATTCATGAGAGACACAGAGAGAGAGAGAGAGGCAGAGACACAGGCAGAGGGAGAAGCAGGCTCCATGCAGGGAGCCCGACGCGGGACTCGATCCCGGGTCTCCAGGATCACACCCTGGGTCAAAGGCAGGCACTAAACCGCTGAGCCATCCAGGGATTCCCCTACTGAGCATCTTCTACGCATTAAGGCAATGGAAGTAACACAAATGCTTGGTCCCCACCCCTTTTGGAGCCCCCCCCCCCCCCAAGCACAGAGAAGTTACAGTATGTCCCTATATGTCCCCTGGAACTCCCATATGCACCTATAGCCTCTTCCTGCATTAGGGCCTTTGGGCACTTAAGCCTGAGAGCATCTTTTTTTTCTTTTCTTTTTTAAGATTTTATTTATTTATTTGAGAGAGTGAGAACACAAGCAGAGAGGAGCAGGAAAGGGAGAAGCAGGTTCTCTGTCAAGCAGGGAGCCTGATGTGACTCGATCCCAGAATCCTGGGACTCTGACCTGAACCGAAAGCAGATGCTCAACCAGCTGAGCCAGCCAGGAACCATTGAGAGCATCTTTGAAGCAGACGTTCTCTTGGCATTGTAGATGGGGAAATAGCCTTGGAGAAGTTAGATAACTGGCCCAGTCTCCCCTGTATTTGGGTGAGGATGTAAACATAGGCCCTTCTTGCCTTTTCAGAGCCTGTTCTCAGGCACATCCCTCTGCTCCCAAGCTTCTGGGAAAGGAAGCAAGGTGACAGAGCTCTTGTAATCAACTTGTGTTGTTTTGTAAATTCTTAGCATTGGTTGTGGTTTTTTTTTGTTTTTGTTTTGTTTTTATTTATTTATGATAGTTACAGAGAGAGGCAGAGACACAGGCAGAGGGAGAAGCAGGCTCCATGCACCGGGAGCCAGACGTGGGATTGGATCCCGGGTCTCCAGGATTGCGCCCTGGGCCAAAGGCAGGCGCCAAACCGCTGCGCCACCCAGGGATCCCAGCATTGGTTGTGTTTTGAATTCAGATATAACCATACAAGACAGATCTGAGAAGATATTTTATATTACTAAGTAACTGCAATAAAAGAGAGGTTTTTTTGTTTTGTTTTTAAGATTTTATTTATTGATTCAGGAGAGACACAGAGGCAGAGACAAAAGTGGAGACATAGGCAGAGGGAGAAGTGGGTTCCCCGCGGGGAGCCCAATGTGGGACTTGATTCCTGAACTCCAGGATCACACCCTGAGCCATCACACACTAAGCCACCCAGGTGTCCCACAGAAGAAAGTTTTTGCTGAGTCTAATTCGGTTAAGGACCAAATTTTACTTTTCATAGCTGCAGTCAACAAGGCCGTGCTATTCATAGTTAGGCCTGCAAGGGAGCTAAGAGGATTGATTTCTTATCTGGCCTCTTTCTTGAAACACATTACCTAGAGATGCACCAATATTCTCTTAGGCTCACTATCTGAATACCCAAACATCCATCCACCAGATTTGTCAGGTGTGTTCTGTGTGCCCTACTTTCATAGAAAAAACTAATGTTTCCAGTTTCTCTGGTTCTTCTAGGCTATTCCTCCATTCATTTGACAGCTGTTCAATGATCACTTACTCTGGGCAAGGCAGTATGCCAGGCATTGGGGCTCCAGTGGTGCATGTAGGGAGTTATCTGGGCCCTCATGGAGCTTAGAGTGGAATTGAGAGATGAATGTTCCTCAAATAAAAAAAAAAAAAATTTGAAGTAGTTCTGATGTGCTCTGGAGGGCATATTGGCTACACAACGGAATCTGCTTTAGATCAGGTGTCAGAGGAAGCACATTAAAGCCTCAGTCCTCCAGACTGTGGCATTTTTCTAATGATTTTTGTACTTCCTATACTTAGAAGAAAAGACTGTAGGCTTTCTGGGTGAAGGTAACCAGATTGGGCCAGATGCCATGATGCATGTATGATCATGCTCCTTGCCTCGCTAATGATATGCCAGTGCAAATCAGGTTATAACATATTTCTAATCCTTATTATATCTTTGTGTTTGTTAATGTATGCATTTATTAATCATGCTATTAAAATGAGCATTGGGTATTATATTTTAAAGCACTCCTTTAGAAGTCAATGTGAGACTTTTCAGATAACGATAATTCAGTTTTCTTGGTAAAGCTTTCCTCACTCTTGGAGATATTACAGGGGTAAGTTCTACGTCAAGATCTTAAATATACTGGGCCTATATAATTTTTTTTTTAAGATTTTATTTATTTATTCATGATAGACGTAGAGAGGGAGAGAGAGACAGAGACACAGGCAGAGGGAGAAGCAGGCTCCATGCAGGGAGCCCGATGCAGGGCTCGATCCCGGGACTCCAGGATCGCGCCCTGGGCCAAAGGCAGGCGCTAAACCGCTGAGCCACCTAAGGATCCCCTGGCCTATGTAATTTAAAGAGAAATGAAATAGAGAACAAAATAGGTTTTAAGTCTAAGGCAGTTCTTTAATGTTAATGAATATATCTAAAATATCTGTTCTGTATGTTATCTGGCTTGAAAAGAGTAATGGACAAGGAGCTGGAAGACCAAGTTTTTAGTACTGATTTGATCCCCTTCTAATCATGGGAGGCATCAGCCTGTCTGAGTCTTAGGTTACTCAGCTACGTAATCACTATAACCCCTGCTGTTCTTCCTGTCTCACGTGTTTACCATGGTTATCACATCAGCCATTCTGTGCAAGAACACTTTGAAGATCAAAGATCACTATGCAAACAAGAAAGTTGCATTTGTATGAAAGTTTGAGAAATGTCAAATTTGTGTCTTGTTTTGTAGGTTGTGGGGTGATCATGGGCAAGAGGCTTTAGAATCTGCTCATGTTTGCCTAATAAATGCAACAGCGACAGGAACTGAAATTCTTAAAAACTTAGTACTACCAGGTAATGTAGTTCTGTGATTGTAAATTTACTCCTTACAGTTTTGAACTAGAAATATGTGTTCTTGACTGACTCTGTTTGGTCTTCCAGGTATTGGTTCATTTACAATTATTGATGGAAATCAGGTCAGCGGAGAAGATGCTGGAAATAAGTATGTTCTATTCTTTTCAAACACATGTATGTTAGGGAAGGCAGTTCACTGTCACAGGAGAGTAAGGCCTAAATCCCAACTTCACCTCCTCAATCAAGGTGACTTGACTCTCAGGTGGAAATAATCCCCGTGTTTAGGATTATGGTGAAGGTGAAGTAAATCAGTATAGGTAAAGTGTTAGCACAGTGTCCATCAGGCCGTTAATAAAAGGTACCCAGCATTATTGTCTTCATTGTTGTTATTAGTGCAAAGGAGCAGTCATTATTCCTTGATCTGTGAAATCTAGACAATTTCTAAGTCCTTGCATTGATTCCTAGGGGTTAGTACATAATTTAAAATAATTGTATTTTTGAAAAAAATATTTTCAGATTATAAGAATAATAACTACCTTTTATTTGTGTTTCTTCTGAGCTCAGTCCAGGCACAACTCTCTGTACATTCCTTTGCCTCTGCTGCTTTAGAGATGGCCTGTATGTTATTTTTTAAAGATGATCACAATACAGACTTGCAAAGCATTCCCAGATTTGAATTACGGGCTCTTTTCAGGGATTTGGAGGCTGGAATCTCTCATTATATATATATATATTTTTTTTTTTTAAAGATTTTTATATATATGTTTTTTAAGATTTTATATATTTTTAAGATTTATATATATATGTTTTTAAGATTTTATTTATTTATCATGAGAGACGCAGAGAGAGAGAGAGGGGCAGAGACATAAGCAGAGGGAGAAGCAGGCTCCATGTAGGGAGCCTGATGTGAGACTTGTGATCCTGGGTCTCCGTGATCATGACCTGAGCCGAAGGCAGACGCTCAACTGCTGAGCCACCCAGGCGTCCCTCTCTCATTATATTTGTTAGTGTATGACAACAGTGAGTTCATACAGGAAAGTTGGAATTTAGTTTGTATTGAGCTTTGATACTTTTTCTTTGGGTGGTAGTATATCTACAGCAGTGCCCTTTTTTTCTGTAAAAAAAAAAAAAAAAAAAGTCCTATTATCTTTGCTTACTTGGTTGGTTAGAGCAGCATGTGATAAGAATAAGGTTTCTTTTTCTTATGGAGCCACTGATTTTGTGCTACAAAATGGCACCCTGCCTCAGATCTGGGCTTTGAGATATGACAAGGGTATGTGTAGGAAGAAACCTGAATAAGTCTGTTATAGTTAACCTGCAAAAGCAAGCAGTTGAATATAGCATTTCCCAAGTATAGTCTGTGGAGCACTGGCTCTAGGAAATGTTAATAGCTGCTAAATGAGCAAATGGATTCCACGGTCAAATGAGTTTGGGAATGGGCCAGATGAAGTTAAACATTTCTATAATACAAGGCCTTAATAACATGTGTTATATTTATTATGAATTTCCAGGAGGGAAATATATAGTATATCCCCAACTTTGTAAAAACCAGGGAATTTTTCTTCTCTCACAGTATCTTATGAAATTTATATTCTGTGGTACTGGCTTTGGTAACATTGATTAGCCTGGGCTTTGATTATAAGTTTCATCCTGTTATCATCCTCTAGGAAGGCTATTATAATCTAGAATCAAAATATAGTTAGTGTTATTATATGAAGGAAATATACCTGGTGTAACAAATAACCTTTCCTTTGTAGTCAAAGAAGCCCTTAATTTTTCTTTAATTCTATTCTAGTTTTTTCCTTCAAAGAAGCAGCATCGGGAAGGTAAACCATCAGTTTATTATAGAATATAGTTGCATGTGAGCATCTAATGCTCTATGTTTTGATTGCTTAAAAAGCCTTGACTTTTCAAGAGATTATTTCTTCTCTGAGAAAAAAGTTAAATTAGCTCTTTTTTTTAATCTTGCAAATCTTTATATACTTGGTAGTTTAAGAACTTAAAAGTACTGTCTTATGTTTTTATGCTGTATCCTGTAATAAAGCTAAACCTTGAGTTCAATATAAGTTGTAAATGTTTAGAGGATGGAATATTCTGGTTAGCAAGGTTTGTTTTTTTGTTTGTTTGTTTGTTTGTTTTTGGTTAGCAAGGTTTTTAAGAGTTAGATAGCATATCTTTTATTTTTGTATGTTCCATATTAAAATTCTTACAAAGCCATAATAGTCAACATAGTACAATATTCTGGATGGAAATGACTATTTCTTTGATTTACCTCTCTCATATAGGATTGTAAATGTAGGAGGTTACAGTGAGTCTAAACTTGGTCCAGAATATGTCTGCCTGCTACCCAAGGTTTTCTGGTCATTTGCCTAATCAGAAAAGTTGGGTACAAATAATATAGTCACTTAAGTAGTTTTTAAAGTAATACTACAGTTGAGCCTCAGCTTAAATACTACAAAAAGCCGAGTTAACATATCTATGCATGAAATTTGGGTATTTTTTAATATGCTTGCTTAATCTGTAATGTGAGGGGTTACATTTCAACCAAATTTTTTCTAATTTAAGTCAAATGCTTTGTTTTTAAAAAGAACCGAGCTCAAGCTGCCATGGAATTCTTACAAGAATTAAATAACGATGTCTCTGGGAATTTTGTGGAAGAGGTATATATGTATACATATTATTATTTTTATGTGGAAGTGTAATTTTTTAATAATTCAAAGCCCTAAGAATTTAGAATTTTAAGTTTATTTATTTTAATAATCTCTACACCCAATGAGAGGCTTGAATTCATGACTCTGAGATTAAGAGTCCCATGTTATACTGAGCCAGCCAGGCACCCTAGCATTTAGAATTTAGAATCTTTGTATATTTATTTTTTTAAAGATTTTATTTATTTATTCATGAGAGAGACAGACAGAGAGAGACAGAGACACAGGCAGAGGGAGAAGCAGGCTACATGCAGGGAGCCTGATGCAGGACTCGATCCTGGGATTCCAGGACCACGCCCAGGGCTGAAGGCAGGCACTAAACTGCTGAGCCACCCAGGGATCTCCTGTATATTTATGTTTAATTGAGAGTTGAATTACTTTAACATTTGAGTCTAGCATGTTGCCTCATTTGCTCAAAAATAGTTTAACTGTTTCTGCCATGTTTAATATGATTGTGAAATTGTCGAATTTTTTTCCTGTGTCCTATTTAGAGTCCAGAAAACCTTCTAGACAATGATCCTTCATTTTTCTGTAGGTTTACCATTGTGGTTGCAACTCAGCTTCCTGAAAGGTAAATTTTTATGTTAATTTGTTTTTATTTTAGTCTTGTTAGATTTGCATAGTTTTGTTTTCTCTACAAAATCTCTACTTTTATTTTTTTTTTAAGAGTCATTTCTTTATTTGAGAGAGAGAAATTCGTATTTCTAAATTACAGTTCGGGGCGGGGTTGGCAGAGAGAGAAAAAGAATCCCAAGCTGACTCCTCACTGAGCATGGAGCCTGATGTGGGGCTTTTGATCTCACGACCCTGAAATCATGATCTGAGCCAAAATCAAGAGTCAGATACTTAACCGACTGAACCACCAAGTGCCCCTGTAGTTCTTAGAATTCTTAAACTCCACAGAAATGTTTAATGGGAAGTGCTTATAAATCCCCAACATCAAAAAGATAGGGAAGAGAAAATACTAAGCTATGAAATTTTTCTTAATATATATTTAGAGCAATTAAATTAATCTTTTTTTTAAAGATTAATTTATTTATGATAGAGGGAGAGAGAGAGAGAGAGAGAGAGAGAGAGAGAGGAGGCAGACACAGGAGGAGGGAGAAGCAGGCTCCATGCATGGAGCCTGACGTGGGACTCGATCCCAGGACTCCAGGATCGCGCTCTGGGCCAAAGGCAGGCGCTAAACCACTGAGCCACCCAGGGATCCCAAACATTGGTATTTTTTTGATGAAAAAAACTAGTTAGAATTATAGAGTGTGCTTGGGAATGTACCTAAGGGTTTTGTAAATATTTTCCTCTTTGTTATGGAAATGTTTAGGAAGTGTCTTTCAATAACATTTTCCCTAACACAAAAGAGGTTGCTTTCATATCCTTCTAGTCCAAAAGATACATTTACTGTGAGACTGCTGCAATTGTGGAAATTGCTTGTTTTTCCAGTGCGTCCATGACCTGCTTGTATAAATTTAATAGGTGTATATCTTTGCATTTATTACTTAGTAAGAAAGTTGCTTTACTTTAGGGTATTTTCATGTTTGGCATATAACCATTTGCTTAAGTTCTTATTTATTGTGCTTTCCTTTACAGTACATTACTACGTTTAGCAGATGTCCTCTGGAATTCACAAATACCTCTTCTGATCTGTAGGACATATGGACTAGTTGGTTATATGAGGATCATTATAAAAGAACATCCAGGTAAAACTGTTGCACATATGGAGCTTGCCATTGGTTGCTTTAAGCTACAGTTTTAGAAACCTGACAGTTTAGAAAGTCAATTTTAAATTATAAAGTATGGGGCACCTGGGTGGCTTAGTGGTTGAGTATCTGCCTTCAGCTCATGTTGTGATCCCAGGGTTCTGGGGAGCCTGCTTCTCCCTCTGTCTATATATCTGTATCTCTATTTTTGTCTCTCAGGAATAAATAAATAAAATCTTTTAAAATAAAATAAATTACAAAGTTAATTTGTAACTGCACAACTCTGGTTACAGTTTCAGAATGACAATCAGAATCAACAGACATTAATCTAACATTTCCTTTAACTTGGCATTTATAGGATACAAAGCAGGAGATACAGCAGGTATAGCTGCTTCATCTTATTAGGAAGCCTAATAAAAAGCAAGTCCGTATCTTTTTTTTTTTGCCTCCTAACCCACATAGGGTATGTAGGACTGACTGCTACAGGTGAGGGCCAAAGCATGTGGGTCACAGTGTCATATAGACGACATACCACCTTTTCTCTACCAATCTTTCATTCCATTCTCATAGAGGCATTAAGCTCCCTCAGTTCAGGTATAGTTCTACACAATAAGCAAGGCATTTACCTAACTACTACTCCAAGGAAACAGTGTTATAGGAGACTGATGTCATACGTAGGCAAGCTTGCATCAGCTCAAGGATGATATTAGCCCTTTACTTACAAATTTTTTTAAAAGATTTTATTTATTTGAGAGAGGGAGAGGGAGAGAGAGAATCTCAAGCAGATTTCTGACGTGAGGCTCAATCTCATGACCCTGAAATCATAACCTTAGCTGAAACTGAGTCGGACACATAACTGACTGTGCTCCCCGGCCACCCCTTACTTACAATTTTTTAAAAAATTTTATTCATTTATTCATGAGAGACAGAGAGACAGAGAGAGAGAGAGAGAGAGAGAGAGAGAGAAGCAGAGACATAGGCAGAGGGAGAAGCAGGCTCCACAGAGGGAGCCTGACGTGGGACTTGATCCCAGGTCACCAGGATCACGCTGCGGGCCGAAAGCGGCACTAAACCGCTGAGCCACCTGAGCTGCCCACAAATTTTTAATTCTATATCATCATCCAGTTTTCATTCAGTATTCCTACATTGCTCTAAGCCAGGTACTCTGCTAGTGTAGTGATAGCCATTGGTGTTGGTAGTATCACTGGGGAGTAGTATCTGCTCAAGCAGTTAGGGGTTGGCTTGTGGTAGGGGGTAGGCTCCTGGCAGGTGGTAGTAGGCTCTTTAAGAGTTCTAAGTTGGAAAACAAAACAAAAAAAAAAGAGTTCTAAGTTGGAGAGTGACAGGGTGAAAATTTTATTTCAAATGTGTCACCCTGAAGTGGGGTAGAGAATGAATGGATTTGAAGGGGCAAATATTAGAGGCAGGAGTTGGTGTTAGGAAATTTACAGTGGTGTAGCTAGGTGGGGAGACAGAAACTGAGCCCCTGACCTAAAGCAGATATTATAAGGATAGGGAAGTGAAGGTAGTTAATAATGAGAATTAATGTTGCCAGCTGTGTGGCTGCCTTAATGTGGATTATTTCATATAATATTTCTAAAATCCTCATAAAGTATTGTATCCACTTTTTTGCAGATGAGGATGCTGAGGCACCAGAGAGATTATTTGCCTAAAGTCACACAGCTGGCAAATGACAGAACTAACTTTAGCTCTAAACACACACTGAAATTACACATTCCTATACTACCCCCATATGGAGAAGTGTGATATTAGGACATGTGGCATGACAGATGTTGGTCAAGGATGTTGGTCAAGGAAGTCAAGGATAGGGGCGCCTGGCTGGGTCAGTCAGAAGAGCATACAACTCTTGATCTTGGGTTTGTAAGTTTGAGCCCCACATTGCATGTAAAGATTACTTAAAAATGAAATCTTAAAAAAAAAAGAAGTCAAGGATAATCATCAGGTTTCTAGGAAAGAGGTCTAGGTAGGTCATGATGATGTCTTTTGAAGACCACAGGAGGTTAAGTGCTATCCAAATACATACTTTATCAGTTTTGATCTTTTTAAATTATAATAGCAAGAAAATTCAGCTCCAAAGGAATTTTGAGTTTACTTTTATTAAACCTATAGTCCACTTATAATTTGTGCAGTTAGTAAAATGTGAATATATATGTGTATGTAAATTTATCTCGATAATGAACAGAAAAGGGGTGCCTGCTGGGCTTATTAGGTGGAGCATGTGACTCTTGATCTTGGGGTTGTGAGTTCAAGCCCCCACATTGGAGCTTACTTTGAAAAAATAAGTAAAGTCCATTCCTTGGTGGGAAAAAGAAAGAGAAAAAAAACCTATAGGTCCTACGCGCATTTAGAAATTATAGATTTCTTAAGTCCCTGTAATGTAGTGTATTCCAGAAGTATTATTAAAGAAATTTACCTTTTGGGATTGTTTCATAGTAATAGAATCTCATCCAGATAATGCATTAGAGGATCTACGACTGGATAAACCATTTCCTGAACTGAGAGAACATTTTCAGTCTTATGATTTGGATCGTATGGAAAAAAAGGTTGGTAGTACGTATGATTTTATTTATAGGTTAAAAATTTTTTTTACGTATGGTTTTTTAATTACACCACAGTGAGAAAATATTATAAATATTCATATTCTTGTCATGCAGACTATATAACACATTGTATTTTTTTTCTTTTTAAAGATTTTATTTATTCATAGAGAGAGAGAGAGGCAGAGACACAGGCAGAGGGAGAAGCAGGCTTCATGCAGAGAACCCGACGTGGGACTCGATCCAGGGTCTCCAGGATCACGCCCTGGGCTGCAGACGGCGCTAAACCGCTATGCCACCGGGGCTGCCCATACTTAATGTTTTTGAAGTAAATTTGTTTTCCACCAAAATTGGAAAAGCTTTGGTCAAGAAATTGGACATTTAACATATCCCAGCAGCCTCTTCATGGCCCTTTTGTAAGCAATTAGATGTACACTTTAAAAAGTGTAAATTTGGAGTGGGTGTTTGTTGAAATTGATTCCTCTTGAAAGTTATTTTTAGTGTTTGAAGAATTACCAAGGCAACTCTGTATTTCATTATAGAAGTAATGATATTTATAATAGACTATGTAACTTAAGGAGTATTTGTTTTTTTTTCCTGCTCATGTACTAATTAAAATGCAGGTATTTGTTTCATCAGAAAACAGAGTTTTCTCAGTCTAGGGTTGGTATCTGAAATCAAGAGATTTGAGCTTTCTTTTTTGGGTAGCAGTCTCTGAGACTGTTTTCTTGCTGGTAAAATGGGGACAATCATAGTACAAACCTTCCATATTAGGATTAAATTGGATACTCCTTCTAAAAAAGTTAATAAAGCAATTTTCTTAACCCAGTTCACTTTTCTCCATTCATTATATTACATGTCCTGGGAGATGATCATAAACACTGTTGTATTTGTTGAAAATGAGATGATGTGGGGATCCCTGGGTGGCTCAGTGGTTTGGTGCCTGCCTTCAGCCCAGGACGTGATCCTGGAGACCCAGGATCAAGTCCCACATCGGGCTCCCTGCATGGAGCCTGCTTCTCCCTCTGCCTGTGTCTCTGCCTCTCTCTCTCTCTCTCTCTCTCTGTCTCTCATGAATAAATAAATAAAATCTTAAAAAAAAAAAAAAAGAAAGAAAATGAGGTGATGTGATAAAGAATAAATGTAAAATAGTTAATGTTAACTAATTCATTTTCCTTGATTTTTCTTTCATTTTTAGGATCATAGCCATACTCCATGGATTGTGATCATAGCCAAATATTTAGCACAGTGGTATAGTGAGGTATGTCCTTTTTTAAAAACACAAATTTCTTGTGTGACTCTATTTTCAACTTATCATAAAGGATCTCATTGGAGAAGAGTGAGGGGAGATTCTTTTCCTTAAGTGCTTAAATGGGAGGTGGTTACTTTTCTGTTTAAATCTCACAGTTCCTCTTTTGATACTGATATTTTTATTAATAAAATGAAATATCAATAAACATCATTCTGAAACTGAAGTGGGGAGTGAATGTAGAGAAATGGTGCACAGTTTTTGTTTTCTTTCAAGTCAGCCTCTGATTTTACTGAGGTATGTATTTGCTGATAAAATCTTATGTGGATGGGAGAATGGGGGAAGTTTTGCACTCTCAGTTTCCATGTTTTGATTTTTTGTAACTAGAATTTAAAAATTTTCAACCAATTTAGACAAATGGACGAATACCTAAAACGTATAAGGAAAAAGAAGACTTCAGAGATTTGATTAGACAAGGTAATATGATGAGATGTAACTGAATGTTGTATAAAGTTTGAGAAGCAAATTGCTTGAATCTGTTTATTGGATTTTTGTCAGCAGCTTTGTCAGACAATGCCATCATGAGCTTGTATTTTATTTTTCCTCAGGGGAGGCTTAGGAGCCGCTCATCGTATAGTTTTTTAAATGACTAATGATAGTTTCCTCATCAGTAAATGAGGAACTGGGGGCTGCTGATACCTACCTCATGGGTTGTTGTGAGGATTCATTCATACAATAAAATGTGAAGTACGTTTAACAGTGTCTGTTACAGAATAAAAACTCAATAGAGGTGAGCTACTAATATTAATTTTAAGAAATGACTAATGATAAGCCTGTTTCTTAAGTTTCAATATCCAATCCTCCCTTTAAGATCTGATGAGGTTAGGGCAACCTTTTCAGGTCCCCTCCTTCTTTGGGACTTTGTATCAGTAAATAAACTTTACTATTGATTAAAAAAAAAAAAAAATCCTGACAAGGTTATTTCCATAATGTTAGGGAGAGCAAAGGGGTAAAAATAGGGCTATATTTTGCTAACCAATTTCTATTTTATTAGGAATTCTAAAGAATGAAAATGGGGCTCCGGAAGATGAAGAGAATTTTGAGGAAGCTATTAAAAATGTGAACACAGCCCTAAATACAACTCAGGTATTAAAAGTGTTACTGAAGAATTCATACAAGAAAAGTGTTTTCTGAAGTTCTCATGTGAAATAGTTGATCTTAAGACTTTTTAAAAAAATTATTTACTGTAGAGAAAGAGAGCGAGCGCATGTGTATACTTGTGTGTGTGCATGTGTGCATGAGCTGGGGGCGCAGCACCGGGGAGAAGAAGAGGGAGAGAATCCCAAGCTGACTCCTTGCTGATTGTGGAGCCTGATGCCAGGCTCCATCTTGTGACCCTGAGATCATGATCTGATCTGAAATCCCAAGTTTAGTCCTTAACTGACTGAGCCATCCAGGTACCTTGATTTTAGATTTAAGTAAATATTTCCTAAATTGTAAAGTTGTTAGAAATTAATATTTATAATATAGATTGAATCTTATTTTAAAAAGACTCTGCATCATCCTTGTTAAAATGGATGTCAGTGCTTCAGCATATAATAGTGTCATTTTTTTATTTATATAAATTTTTTTTTAAACATTTTATTTATTCATTCATGAGAGACAGAGAGAGAGGGAGGCAGAGACACAGGCAGAGGGAGAAGCAGGCTCCATGCAGGGAGCCTGACATGGGACTTGATCCCAGGTCTCCAGGATCAGGCCCTGGGCTGAAGGCAGTGCTAAACCGCTGAGCCACCCGGGCTGCCCTAAAAAATAAATATTTATATAAATTATTTGAAGTACATGATTTGTGAATAGTCACAGTTTGGGTGTAGGAATTATATAATGAGGGTGATATTTTGCTGGCCCAAAATAGTACTGCCTGAAAGTTAAATCTTACCCTGCATTTTCTCGTGACAGTAGTTGTTTGGCTATAATGTTCTTTTTTTTTTTTTTTTTTTTTTTTTTTTTAATGTAGGATGTTCTTTTTTTTTTTTTTTTTTAAGAATTTTATTTATTCATTCATGAGAGACACACCCAGAGAGAGAGGCAGAGACACAGGCAGAGGGAGAAGCAGGCTCCATGCAGGTAGCCCGATGTGGGACTTGATCCAGGGTCTCCAGGATCACACCCCAGGCTTCAGGCGGCGCTAAACCGCTGAGCCACCGGGGCTGCCCTAAATGTAGGATGTTCTTAATGAAGTTGTAAAATATTATTTGGAGGATGACTCAGTTTAGATGCCCTTTGTTTTGTTGTTACAGTCTTACCAGTGAAGTTTTTGGGAAATTTCAATAACACAACTGTTTTTTTTTTTTTTTTTTTTAAGACTTTATTAATTTATTCATGAGAGACACAGAGAGAGAGAGGCAGAGACACAGGCAGAGGGAGAAGCAGGCTCCATGCAAGGAGCCTGACATGGGACTTGATCCCGGGTCTCCAGGATCACGTCCTGGGCTGAAAGCGGATGCTCAACTGCTGAGCCACCCAGGTGTTCCCACAACTGGTATTTTAAGATAAGAATCTTTTTATGGGCAGCCTGGGTGGCTCAGCGTGTTAGTGCCGCCTTCAGCCCAGGGTGTGATCCTGGAGACCCGGGATCAAGTCCCATGTCAAGCTCCTTGCATGGAGCCTGCTTCTCCCTCTGCCTGTGTCTCTGCCTCTCTCTGTCTCTCATGAATAAATTAATAAAATCTTAAAAAAAAAAAGTAAAGTTTTAAAAAAGAATATTTTTATAATTTAAAATGGTAAAAAATGCTGCCTTTCACATTAAGAAAGCACATCAGCTGTCATTACAAACTTTTTGGAGACGATGAGGTAGTGTTGTGAATAATTAAAAGTGTATTCTTTGTCAGTTTTCTGGGGTGATGAAAATTTTCTATAGTATCTTAATTGAGGTGATGATTAGAAGGACATGCATAGTAATCAAAATGCATCAAGCTATACCTTTAAGATTGATTTCACTGAATGTAAAATTTACCCTGATTTAAAAGAAAAAAAAGTTCTCCTAAGAACTTTTTTTTGATTAGTAAGCTTAGAAAACAGATAAATATACCAGGTGCTATCAACAAAATTTGAGCTGAGCAGAGCAGAGGGGCAGAGCATGAGGATGAGGAGTTCTAGGATCAGGAGGGGGCTGTTGAGATGTTTTGAGCAAGGAGCGGAGTGACCTGATTTATATTTCTAAAAAGTCATTTGGGCTCTTGCGAAGAGAATAGACCATGGGGAACTGGAAGCAGAAGCAGAGAGACCAGTTAGGGTTACCAGTAAGAAATTTCTTTTTTCCTCACAGCTGTAGAATCAAAGCCTACAACTTCTGTAGTTGTTATTAATGCATGATGATTTTGCCAGCATTAGAAGTACTTATTTAACTATTTAGTTTTTTTCAGAGTTGTTGTCTCCAATAGTTACTAACTTAGGGTGTAAGGGTTGCAAATTTTTGACAAGATGGAGACACACGAAGGACTACAAATCTAGCTTACTAGTAATGTCTGAAATCTTTGTTATATCTTCAAATGTAACTATATGGAAAGATTTACTTTGACTCTTTTTTTACTCCATGTATGATGGAAGAGAACAGGTCAGTCTTTAATGGTGTCAACAGTGGGCAGGAAAGGACTTCCTTCCATTCTCTCTTATCTCTTCAAATCTCTGTCTAGTACTGATTCTCAATAAAAGTCTAAGCACAGGGGCATCTGGGTGGCTCAGTTAAGTGTCTGCTTTTGGCTCAGGTCATGATCTTAGGGTCGGAGGATCCTGGGATCTCGAGTGGGGCTCTGTTCTCAGGGGGGAGTCTGCTTTACCTTCTCCCTCTGCCTCTTCCCCTCATCCCACTTGTGTGCTGCCTTTCTCTTTCTCTCAAATAAATAAAATTTTTTTTTAAAGTCTAAGCACATCAGAAGTTTGTATTTGATTAGAATGTAGCAATTCAAAGAACTTATTTGGGGAAATACTGAAAATATAGATGGGCACATTCTTAGAATAAGTAAATGTTTTGTGTTCCTTTGTTAGATCCCAAGCAGTATTGAAGATATATTTAATGATGATCACTGCATAAATATCACCAAACAGGTAACAACCAAAAGTAAATAGTGCCCTCTTAACCTTTGGGTCAAATTCAGATGCCACTTAATACTAATTTTTTTCCTTAATCTTTTAGACTCCATCATTTTGGATTTTAGCTCGTGCCTTAAAGGAATTTGTGGCCAAAGAGGGTCAAGGAAATTTACCTGTTCGAGGCACAATTCCTGATATGATCGCAGATTCAAGCAAATATATAAAGCTGCAAAATGTGTAAGTCACTGTTTTCAAACTATGTTACTGAAAAATTGACCTGTTTATAGTACAGATGAACATATTTTACCACTCTAATGGAATTCAAATGCAAGCTGGTCACAGTTTCTTTAAAAATAAGCTAAAAAACTTAGTGGGCAGATTTTTTAAAAT
Organism: Canis lupus baileyi; assembly: GCF_048164855.1. Taxonomy (NCBI): domain Eukaryota; kingdom Metazoa; phylum Chordata; class Mammalia; order Carnivora; family Canidae; genus Canis; species Canis lupus. The sequence goes on along the minus strand of NC_132840.1, from coordinate 6,486,814 downwards.
AGATTTTACTTTTGGAGTAGTTTTATGTTTACAGCAAAATTGAGCAGAAAGTACTGAGTTCCCATGTACTGACTAGGGGGCAGATTTTTTTTTTTCATATTTCATGATAAAAACCTAATACTTGAGCACTTAACTCTTTGCTATGAACCACTCTATGTATTAACCGATTTACTGTTTACAACAACTCTATGAGAGAGATGATAATTATCCCAGTTTTATATATGAAGAAACTGAAACATCGAAAAGGTAATTTATTCAGTCAAATAGCTGGGAAATGGCAGAACCAGGATTTGAATCCATGAAACCCAGCTCTATACTCCTTTTTTTTTTTTTTTTTTTTTTTTTAATTAAGATTTACTTATTGGGGTGCCTGGGTGGCTCATGTAGTTGGGCATCTGCCTTCAGCTCAGGTCATGATCTCAGGGTCCTGGGATTGAGCCCCACCTTGGGCTCTCTGTTTAGCGGGGAGTCTGCTTCTCCCTCAACTCTCCCTGTGTGCTTTCTCTCTCTCTCAAATAAATAAATTAAATCTTTTTAAATAATAAAAATAAAAAGATTTATTTGTTTTTAGGGAGGGGGGAATGGGGCAGAGAGAGAGGGAGAACCTCAAGCAGACTCCCCACTGAGTGCAGAGGTTGAGGCCCTGGGTGGGCCCTGACACAAGGCTCAATCCCATGACCCCAAGATCATGACCTGAGCTGAATCCAAGAGTCAGACACTCAACAGATTGTACTCCCCAGCTCTATACTCTTAATCATGGCCCTATAGGAACTTTTATCTGTAACTTAAAACTTTGAAGTTTTTAGTTTGATGAATTTTTTATCATAATGTTTCATAATTTAAAGAGTTTGTGACGAGATAGACAACAGCTATCTAGACGTCACTACCCTGAACCTAGATAGACTGTCATAAGTATGAGTGTCAGTGGATATTATCCTTATGTAATTTAGGCATGTTGCTGATGAATCCAGGGCTACTGGCTTGGGTTCCTCAAGGACCAAGTGATGTCACACAGACCTCTGTTCTTTAGACATACTGCATTCTTCACCTCAGCCACTGTCTACCTAACACATCTTTGTGGTCCTAGCCCAAAAGTTCAGTAACTTCAAACCTGGGCAGTCAGTTGAAGATACACAAGTCTGACCTCACATTGGAGGTAGTCCGCTTTGCACTGATCATCTTCAGAGTGAAAATATAAATAGATTCAAAGGTTTGCATGAATTTGTAGATAGACAGTTTTGAAGTATTTAACTCCTTGGATTTAACTTCAAGGTTATAAATCATGTTCTTCAGTAACATATTTTGTCAGGTCCCCTCAGAAGCATGGATCATGCTTCATGGATCCCTCTAGGAGGGTAGTTTTAAGATGCTATTAATTATAGAGGGAATCCAGGTATTAGTAGATTCCAAGAGTCCACCATCAAAAACAGGAGGGCTCCCAGCCCATAGTAGCTGCTGCTGGTAGCATTTCCATGGCGTTTTCACGTTTTGTGTTGCCAGACCAGTATTTTTTTCATGAAAAGGAAAGAAATTTCTTTGCTTCATGGTAATATTTATATATTGCTAATTTTAAATTTTGTTTAAAGCAGCTGTTTGTTGTTCTTTTCCAGTTACCGTGAAAAAGCAAAGAAAGATGCTGCTGCTGTGGGTAATCATGTTGCCAAATTGTTGCAGTCTATTGGCCAGGTAAGCTGTGGAACTGAGTGCACTGTGCCTTTGTCCTGACTGTGTAACCCCAGGAGCCAAAAGGTTTAGAGATAGAGGATTTGGCACTGCTTCTAGGCTTCTTAGGTGGGATCTCTCTCACTTACCTCCCTAATGAGAAAGGCCTTCACTAAGGAAACAAGGTGTTTTTACACTGCTCTTCTAGCATGTGGGGAAAGCCTCCCTATCTCCCAGGTATTGGCTTTGTGTTGCATCCTGTGTTCATCTCCTCTTTTATACTGCAGCAAAACTAGTATTTCTCTCTTTACAGGCACCAGAGTCCATTTCAGAGAAAGAATTAAAATTACTCTGTAAGTCCCCTTGAATTAATTTCCTTATTTTGCTTGATAAAAATGTTTCCAGGAATTTTCAATGGTATAGATAAGAAATACTGAATAAGAATTGTGGGGTTTTTTTTCCTCATAATATAGTAAATCAAGAGGGTGTTTTAAGACTGGGTCAGAGGGATGCCTGGGTGGCTCAGCGGTTGAGCATCTGACTTTGGCTCAGGGCGTGATCCCTTAGTCCTGGAATTGAGTCCCACATTGTGCTCTCTGCATGGAGCCTGCTTCTCTCTCTGCATATGTTTCTGCCTCTCTCTCTCTCTCTCTCTTTCTGTGTCTCTCATGAATGTATAAATAAAATTAAAAAAAAAAAAAAAGACTGGGTAGAGCTAGAGCATATCTATGGCAGTGCTGAAAAGACATGAAGGTCAATTGAAAACTGTCATTAATACAGAATTATTTTCAGCTTAAATAATTTGGGAAAGTTTTATCTGACTTGGGAAGTGAAGTCTTGAGTCACATGTATATTGAAAGTATTGGTTTAGGCCAGTCGCGGTTGCTCAGTGGTTTAGCACTGCCTTCAGCCCAGGGCCTGATCCTGGAGACCCGAGATCGAGTCCCACGTCGGGCTCCCTGCGTGGGGCCTGCTTCTCCTTCTGCCTGTGTCTCTGCCTCTTTGTGTCTCTCATGAATAAATAAATAAAATCTTAAAAAAAAAAAAAAAAAAGTGTTGGTTTAAATACTCACTTTGATCTGTGTTAAATGACTGTGATGGAATTAAGAATTTTGCCATCCAGTTTCAGAATGGGTCAGCTCCTAAGATCTTCTTGAAAACTACTCAGGCGGCCCAAAGCATATTATTTAAGCATTAATTTGAGAATAATAAAATTTGTTCTACATGCCGTCTGAGAATTTTTCCTTGTAGCTACTGCCATTAACTTCTGCAAAAGTCTAGATTTTATATGTTCCCCAGCCTTAAAATACATTTATCCAGTTTCTCCCTTTCATGACTCTTCCTTAGTGCTTGTTGAGGCTTAGTTTCATGTTTTGTTTCACTACTAATCTCATACCTTGTTTCTGCATTTGTGTTTGTTGTACTAGATTATATGATACCAGATTAAAGCTGGATATTAGGTACTTGAGGGTTTATTCTGGTCTCTCTACTTTGGGGGTATGTTTGAAAATTTACAGAATACAAAGTTATTTTTTTAAGATTTTTTTAAAGATTTATTTGTTTATTCATGAAAGACACACAGAAAGAGAGGCAGAGACATAGGCAGAGGGAGAAGCAGGCTCTCTGCAAGAAGCCCAGTGCAGGACTGGATCCCGGACCCTGGGATCACGCCCTGAGCTGAAGGCAGACAGTCAACTGCTGAGCCACCTGGGCATTTCAATACAAAGTTTTTTTAAAGGAAGTTTTATGTACACAAAGAGCATAATATATATATTGCTCTCCTTTAGGACTACTTAACCATAAGAATGATAAAAATGACTATTCACTCAGTTCTGTCAGGCATTGTGCTAGGTATGTACTTTATACACTTACAGATTGGATACATAGAACTACTTTCAAAGGTAATATTATCCCCGTTTTACAAATGAAAGCAAGCTCAGAGAGGTGCCAGCACCTACTTACCCAGTGCTGAGCTGGTTGTAGTGCCAAGGATATGAATTTCAGATGATTTGTCTTCTAGTGCCTTCTCTGCTAACTATTAGAGCCAAAGAGACATTTCTTCTCATTTCCATGTCTTTAAAGAGTATATACAAAATTTCCTGTTCTTAGAGTGACTTGTGATTTGGAATATTCACATCTCAACTGTTTACTTCCATAATGTCCTTCCTGTGTTCAGGCACCAATTCTGCATTTCTTCGAGTGGTAAGATGTCGATCCTTAGCTGAAGAATATGGCTTGAATACAATTAACAAGGATGAAATAAGTAAGTATAATAACTTTTTGGTGCTAGGTTATTAACTTTAATTAATTTTAGAGATATAAATAAATATTTTGTGTATAATAGTGAGTATATGATGATAGTTTGCAAGATAATGTAAATATTGTAGTGTAAATTTTATCCTATAAACCAAGAAGTAGTCATATTTCCAAGTAGTCATAACTGCAAAATGAAAATTTAATATATACATGAAATCATATTTAGGTTACTAAGTAAGTTGTGTGATTATGAGGAAGAGCTAAAGTCAGCACATTACTACATTAAGAGAGATGATGGAAAAAAAAAGAGATTATGTGACTATAGCTAATAGTCTTTAAGAACATTTGGTTTCATCTTAATGTATTTCCCTCTTCTTTTATTTTAGTATTATTTATCATTTTCTATTTTATTGTCACAAAATATTTAAATTTTGTGATAGATTTGCCTTGTATCCTGAAACTGAGTATATAGTAAATTCAGTTCTGCATTATTTTTATGTAATCAATTCAAATTATATAGAATTTTTTTTTTCCTTTCAGTTTCCAGCATGGACAATCCAGATAATGAAATAGTATTATATTTAATGTTACGGGCTGTTGATAGATTTCATAAACAACATGGTAGATATCCAGGTAAGAATAGCAATCTCATTATCATATACAATGAAGTCTTGAATAAATACTTAAATTGAATTAAATCTGTCACTACCTCTTGACCTTGGGTGAGTCACTATTTCCAAGTCTCAGTTCTCTCATTTATGGAATGGCAATAAGAGTGTCTACCTTTGGATTGAAAGAGTTATGTGGGTGATATATGAAAATTAACACACTACATGGCACCTTGTTAGTATTCAATAAAGGATTGGTATTATTATTAGGAAGGTTAGTGATGGTTTCTAAACTAGAGGGCTTAAAAAATATGATTTGTTTTAGTAATACTTGAATATTACAGCAATTGTATTTTTCCTTCCAGTAGTAATAATAATAGCTTACCTTTGGAGACATTATAGTATAATCATTAAGAACTGCCTGGGCCCATATCCCAATATTGCTACTTAGGAGCAAAGTAACTCAGGCAAATAACTTCATCTGTCTGTACAACAATTTTCTTACCTGTAAATGGGGATAATAATAGTACCTACTTCATAGGGTTGTTCTGAGGATTACATCAATTAATATATAGGGTATTTAGAACACTGTCGAGCATTTGTTATTGTTCAATAAATGTCACCTATTATAGCTTTATGTCTTCATGAAGTACCATTTAATCTCTTGGAAATGGATAATAAACACAATTTTTTTAGGGCTGGAGGGGTACAAGGAGAGGCAAAGAGAATCTTAAGCAGGTTCCACGCCCACGAAGAGACTGACATGGGGCTTGATCTCAAGACCCTGAGATCATGACCTGAGCCAAAATCAAGAGTTGGATGCTTAAAACAGCCACCCAGGGATACCAAGCACCATAATTTTTATACAGGGTATAAAGCAGACATTACTCTCTTATTCATTCAATTCTTCTGTCAGATTATTATTGAGCACCAACTATGTGTCAGATACTCTTGATCCTAGGTAAATAGTATCTAGTAAACAATAAAGCAGACTTACCAAACTTGAATTTTTAATAGGTTTCAGATGGTTTCTTTGATTGTTATAGTTTGGGATAGTTGTAAATATTGGTCTCATACTTATCCTCATTTTTTTTTCTCATTTTTGTTCTTTCTTCAGTTTCACACCTTACTATTTTGACTAGAACACCTAAAATTGGACTGAAAAAGGTAGCCATTGGTTTTGGATTTCATTATTCATTTTAATGAAAATTAATTTACATATGTATTTTTAGGAGTATCTAACTACCAAGTTGAAGAAGATATAGGAAAGCTGAAGTCTTGTCTCACTGGCTTCCTTCAGGAATATGGATTATCTGTAATGGTGAAAGATGATTATGTCCATGAATTGTGAGTATTTTTTTAGGGCAGATGAGAGATAATACTTGTCCTGTCATAAGGCTAATCTAAGTTTACGTCTCTGTTCTTTTCTGTAGTTGCCGATATGGAGCTGCTGAGCCACACACCATTGCTGCATTCTTAGGGGGTGAGTTCCATAGATGAGAAGACTAGCATCTGTGGTTACACAGTAAAGAAGTTTTGTTTTCTGAGCTCTTTTAACAAGGGGACTCAGTGAAGCAGGATGTTGTCTTGTTTAGATTATTTCACTGGTCTCTCTCTGCTTTCCACCCTCACTGCTGTCCATCTTAAAGTGAAGAGTCCATGATCTTTCTAAAGGATAGCTCTGATCATGTCTCTCACTTAACCTACCCTCTGTCACTTAACCTACCCTCTGTCCTGTCAATACACACGTACACTACAATGATCTTCAGAAAACAAGAACAGAGTCCTTTATTTGACATTAAAAACACAGTGTTCTGGTTCCACTCAGCCTTTCTGGTTTTTTCAAGTTACTTTTCCTAGAGACTGTTTTGACTTAAAATATCTGGTCAACGATTTGAAACCACCATAATACTTCATTCTTTTAAACTGTGGCATAATATCCCAAAGTGTGAATATATAGGACAAAATTTTCATTTCCTCTACTAACATAGTTGTAAAGAATTGCAGTCCTTGGTTTTGATGTGACTCAGTAAGCTATGCCTGTTTTGGCTTATTGTTAAAACACTTTTGCTTTGGGAAAGGAAAGGTTTTCTTTACAGAATTGAATATTTTTATATAACTTGAAATTTACCTTTTTCAGATTTGCTTTTCTCTTTTTTCCTTACAGGAGCTGCTGCTCAGGAGGTTATCAAAATAATCACCAAACAATTTGTAATTTTTAATAATACTTACATTTATAGTGGCATGTCACAAACTTCAGCAACTTTCCAGTTATAGAATAAGCACCCCATGTAGTGTGTTAATGATTTAAGCTGTACTTGCCTTCAGTTTGTGCTCTAGTCTGTAAACTTCTAGTAAGGGAGAACTGTTAAATTGTTTCCTTAATAAACATTTTTCTCATTTGTAATAATGTAGTCTTGTTCTTTGTGGGGGAAGGGGAAAGGAAACAGTGTTTTTCTGAGAATAAAAGCTATCTATTTTTAATTGAGTTTATTATTTATGGCTTGCTGATTCAAAGTTCCTTATAAAAATCTCCTGTGAGGCACCTGGCTGGCTCAGTCCCTGGAGCCTGCAACTCTTGATCTTTGGGCTGTAGGTTCAAGCCCACCTTTGGTTTAGAGTATTTAAAATCTTAAAGAAAAAACAAAAAACTTGTGTTTCATTAAAAACAGCTTAAAATAGGTTTTTTTTTCTTACAGTCTTAAATAATGAACTTAAGCCATGCATCGATTTTAGCAAGGGACATTTGAGGAACGTCACTATATGAAAAGACCAATATTTCAAACGTATAGTTATATCATTAAACAAGGACAGGAGGCTGGGGAGAGAGGAATGAGGGCCAGGCTCGGTGCAATGGCCTCTTCACCTGCGCTGAGCCCTGCAGCCACCGTCTCAGACCGAGCCTCCTCTATCCTGAGCCCGCTCGCCTAACTCCCTGCTGCGAGCGCCCCTCTGAGCAAAGAAAATCCGAAAACGGGCGTAGTGAGATCAGAGTTCCCATTCACGTTGAGACTTTCTACCACTCAAAGATACTGCATCCATACCCTTTTTTATTTTTAATTGAATTATATTTTTTAATTTCAATTCAATTTGCCAACATACGCCATCCACACTCTTGATAACCGGGACCCGCCTCGGCAATGTGGAGGAGCGGTGCTCCGCCGAGGGACACTGCGTGGGCCGGGCGTGGGTGGGCAGCGTCCGGGAGCCCCGCCCACGGAAGTCCCGCCCACGGAAGTGGGCCCGACCCATTGGGCGGGAAATCCAGGCCCGCGCCGCTGTAGGCCGCCGGCGAGGGAGAACGGGCGGGAACCCGGCGCCGTGCGACTTGAGGGCAGAGGCCCTGCCCCGGCGCCCGACCGTGTCCAGGAGGCCCAGGTCAGCCCGCCGGTGCCCATCTTCACCCACTGCCGTGAGGGGTGGCGGGAGCTGGCGGGAACGGCCTTCCTGAGGCGGCAGCGGGCCTGGGCGGCGCCGCCCTCGCCCCCACAGCAGCCGGTTAGTCAGGCTTCTGGAGGCCGGCAGTTTCCGAGAACCCCCAGGCCCTCCGGCGTGGGAACCCGTGGGGAGGCCCCTCGGCCGCTGGGCCGGGCCTCGCCCTGTGACCAGCACCCGGCCCCAGGCGGGCGTGGGAGGGCCGCGGTGTGAGACGACGGGGCCTGGGGCGGACCTGTGCCCCCAGGAGAGGGCTCCCAGCCCGGGTGAGCGCCCCTGGGAACACGGGGTGCAGGGGGGCTTCCCTCCTTGGAGAGGTCGGGCGTCGCCACCGTGCCCCCTGCCGAGGGCTGCCGAGGCCTGGTGCGGAACGGCTGCTCCGTGTCCCCCGCCTGGGAACGTGGGCGCGGTGGGGGCGCGCTCCGGGGGCCTTCGCTTGTTCTCTGCACCTGTAAGTTCTCCATCTGCTTAAACCGTCGCAGCCCTTTCTCCCTCGCTTCCCCTCCCAGAGGGCCTCGGTCCACTCCACGGTGTATGAGGCCCAGCTGAGTATCCGCTCTCAGGCGCTCGGTGATGACGGTTAGTGTGGGATTTTTCAGCCTGCCGGCCTTACACGGAAAGATGCTGCGAAAGCTTTTCATGTTAACAGTTTCTAGGCCAAGGGAAAGCGTACTTTTCCGTTTTCTTGCTTGACTTTGCATCTAACAGCACAGTTTTGAGGAGTGGATTGAATTAAACCTGTAAGTGGGATAGTTTCTTCCCTTACCTGGGAACCCTTCCCCCTCCCCCAGCCCTGTGAGAATACAGCAGATCATTTTGAAATTTCGTTCACTACAGCTTGCATCTTCACCAAATTACGGAAAACACTATCTGCTTTATTGAAGATACTTTTGTGTTGGGAAATAGACTATATTTTATAATTACCAACCCTTTGAACATAATGACTTGTCCTTAGCTGTGGATGTTTCCAAGCACTTAGCTAGTAAATAAGATGACTTGTATTAATGCTCCTAGGCAGTTGGAAAACTGTATTTAATTTTATTGTGCAAAGTAACCATTTATTAGGAAACAGTATAAGACAAAGGGAAGAGAAGGTAGAGTATTAGTATCAGTTTCAAGACATTTAGATTTTAAAGTTATATTCCTTTTTAAACATAAAACTATATTTAAAGGCTTTATAATTAGTTCTGACTAATTAAAACTAAGGAAATAGTCCTTAAATTCCTTCACAAAGCAAAAATCCACATATGGTACCGTAGTCTATTTTAATGGAATACCTAGGTTAAAAAAAAGTGGCAAAGCTGGTATATATTTAAATTTACTTTATAAAAGATTCTAACATTTGTTATTAATTTTTTGGGAATTTTATTTTCATTCTGAGAGTGAGAAAAAAATAGAATGGGTAAGTAGCTATTTCCCATTAACCATGTAGTGTTGGAGTAAAAAAGAGAATTCTGGAGTTCTGTGAGTCCTATTGTATTGCTTTAAGAAGTTAATTGGACTTAGATTTTTCTAAAAAAATAATTTAGCATGTAAGATGCCATATCAGAGTTGCTGGTTGTTTTAAAAATTCTTCTAACAAGTGATAGATAAACAAAGAGTTTAATAGTAGAATACTACGTTGAGAAAAACATGGGTTGTTAGAAAAATAAATTTTTAATATTAAGCTTAGCTTGTGTGGAGAAATTGAGTTCTTAAGGGTATGTGTGTGTTTTAAATTTCTGATTCATGGAGGGATGACCAGTCAGAGATGATGGGATGAAAATACAGGAAAGAAAATAAGGAAGCAGAACCAGAAGAGAAAATGAGGAAGCAGAACCAGAGAGGATCAGTTAGATTCAGTTAACCAACCATTTTTATATTTATTTAATAAAATCTGTCGAATGCCTGTAGTACTTATGCAAATGCCACATGCATGTATGTATATCTTCAAATTTAATTCTTGTAACAACTTTATAAATTAGGAATTTCTGGGGTAGCCCAGGTGGCACAGCGGTTTAGCACCACCTGCAGCCCAGGGCGTGATCCTGGAGACCCTGGATCGAGTCCTACGTCGGGCTCTCTGCATGGAGCCTGCTTCTCCCTCTGCCTGTGTCTCTGCCTCTCTCTCTGTCTCTATGAGTAAATAAATAAAATCTTAAAAAAAAAAAGGGATTTCCTATTTTGTAGACAAGGAAACTGAGCCTCAGAGAAGTTAAGCACAACTTGTATCACATATTTAGGAAGTTGTAGGTTTACTCCCTGCTTTTCTGGCTTCAGGAAAACTATTTTTCCCTACTCCTTTACACTTATAATTCTGTAATTCTCAAACATTGATTTAAATTGAGAAAATACCTTTATCTTATAGATGAAGTAAGGAAAATACAGATGAGAATGGCAAGTGAGGACACAAAGAAGATACAAGGTGAGAAATTAATGGATTATATATCAAATTAATTTTATATCTATTTGTGGGATATACTGCAAATTATCTGACAAGATCCAGGAAATGAAAAAAAATATTCAGCAGTTTACATACATATTTATTGTGCATCTACCCTGCCTGTCTCACTGACTTCAGATTACTGACCTAATAGGTAAAGGTAGGCTGATAATTAGAATACCATATGGCAGCTGGTTTAATAGAGATATGTAAAGAACAGTGGGAACCGGAGAGAACCACCACCAAATAGAGGTACAGGTTTCAGAGTCGTCCTTAGAAAGATGGAAATTATGTCTATGGGCATGGAGGAGATTGACTACAGAGGAAGTATTAAAAAAAAAAAAAAGAATGGAAAATGGTGTTCCTTAATGCACACCATCATGTAAGGATTTGGCTGAGGAAGAGGGCTTTCAAAAAAATGACAGAAAAAAACATTTCAGAAAGATGAAAGGAGAGTCAGGAATGTGGAATTTTGGAAATCAGACTTAGGAGAATATTTTAGAAGAAAGATTGCTTGAGCTCACTGGTGTCAAATATCCACAGATGACGACTGAATTATCCACCAGATTTTGTATTTAGGAGATCATTTGTTTTATTAAGAGTAAATTGAATACATTTCAGCCAGATTGCAGTATATTGAAGTTTGGGTAGGAAATAAGAATCTGGAGATAGTATAAATACCTTTCTCTTCTTAAAAGCTTGACTGAAGTAGCACCTGGGTGACTCAGTGGGTTGTGTCTGCCCTCGGCTCAGGTCATGATCCTGGGGTCCTGTGATCAAGTCCCACATCAGGCAGCCTGCTTCTTCTGCCTATGTCTCTGCCTGTCTTCTCTCTGTCTCTCATGAATTATAATAAAAAAATCTTTAAAAAAAATCTTGACTGAAGATATATGACAATAGGTAGCGGGAGACTGTAATGTTAAGGGAACCTTGTAAGGGGAGTAGAGACAAGAGAATATATGAAGAGGGAATGGAGATTCTGGAGAGGGGGAGGTTGGGGAACCTGGAGAGGGGATAATTGTAGATGCCCCTATAAGACCATTTATTACACTATGGGAATTACCCACATCTTTCTCTGTTTTTCTCCATCACCAGATTTTGAGTTCCTTGAAATCAGAATCCACATCTGGTAGAGTGGATGCATAGTAGACAGGCAATAAACATTTGTTAAATGAATAGATTTTTAAGAAGTCATGTGCTATTTGAGTTGTATGTGAGAGAAATCAACTCAAACTAATTCAAGCAAGAAAGGAAATATATCAGTTCATACCACTAGGAAACTCAAGAGTGGTGAGGAAGAGTTCTCCAAAGAAACCACAAAAAGAAAGGAAATCATTCTGGAGAGGAAAAAAAAAAAAACTACCAAAGTATACTAGTTGTAGTTACTATAGAAGGTCCCAGAACATAGGTGAATGGATTAACCATGAACAAACAGGTAGGGCACTAGATACCTGGTCTAATATTGTGGAGGAAGAGATAAGAATGAGTGTGGCAGGACGCCTGGGTGGCTTAGCGGTTGAGTGTCTGCCTTTGGCTCAGGGCGTGATCCCAGGATCCAGGATCGAGTCCCACATCGGGCTCCTTGTGGGGAGCCTGCTTCTCCCTCTGTGTCTCTGCCTCTCTCTGTGTGTCTGTCATGAATAAATAAAATCTTAAAAAAAAAAAAAAGAATGAGCATGGATGTAAATATTTTGTAGGAATTCTGTGTTGTGCAAAGTGGGGAGTTCTCTCAGGCCTAAAATCTGTGTCTTTTTGAGGATTTATCTTGGCATTTGTAATATGCTTTTGCCCAGAGAGCAAGGCAATCCAGAGAATGCCAGATAATTAATGACCCTTTCCCTGAGAGCAGCCCTAAACAAATGAGTGTTTGGAATTGATGAATAAATACTCTTCACCTTTTGGTGGGGATGACTCTGAGATACATGGTTCCACCTTGGCTCCCAGAGTTTCCTTGTGGAGTGAAGCTCCAGTTATCCTTAATAATAACTTGCTTCTGTCCACCTTCCTGTCCTCTTTTTCTCAAAAAAGTACTTAATGTTCAAATCCTTGTCTCCTGGTCTGCTTCTGGGGAAACTCAATTAAAACAAAATGGAAGAGAGAGATGCAGGATGGGGTTGGAGGTTTAAAAAAGGCTGAAGATTTGAAATAGCTGTTGAGGAAAATGGCAGAGGAAGCGGAAGAGGAAGGAAGCGGAAGAGAGCTGACCATGGATGGGATTGCTGAGTAGAGTTAGGGATTATAACTTGGAATGCATACCAAATATTTGTAATGGCATAATTAATTTTTTCCCTTTAGCAATGCCCACATTTGGGCTGAAAAAGCAGAGAAAGGAATGTGTTTTTGAGTCATGGTTAGGATTATAGGACATCTTTACTAGAAGAACAAGTAGTCAAAGGAATCTTAGCAAATAATGGTTGAGGTGATGAATCATGGGATCTAGGATGAATAGGGAAGGAAATGAAACTAGAAGCCTCAGTGGACAGGAGTAAAGGCATTAAAGATCTTAGGGGTCAAGGAATAAATATAAAAGGGACACCTGGGTGGCTTAGCGATTGGGCGTCTGCCTTCTGCTCAGGGCATGTGATCCTGGAGTCCCAGGATCGAGTCCCACATCGGGCTTCCTGCATGGAGCCTGCTTCACCTTCTGCCTGTGTCTCTGCCTCTCTCTCTTTGTGTCTCTCATGAATAAATAAATAAAATCTTTTAAAAAAATTAATAAGGAAGTAAGACAGTTGAAAGAATTACGGATAATATTCCAAAAGTGAAAAAATAGGTTTGAGAATATTACTGGTAGACCTGTTCTGACTAATGACAGAGGCCCAAAGTTTGGCCTTGAAAGTGAGTAGCCAAATTTACATACAGTTTGAGATTTAGAAAAGAGAAACTGTCTCAGGGATACCTGGGTGACTCAGTGGTTGAGGTCTGCCTTCGGATCAGGTTATGATCCCAGGGTCCTGGGATCGAGTCCCACATTGGGCTCCCTGTGGGGAGCCTGCTTCTCCTCAACCTGTGTCTCTGCCTCTCTCTCTGTGTCTCTCATGAATAAATAAAATCTTAAAAAAGAGAAGGGGGACTTTCTCTTTCCCAGTGTCCATATTAGTTACCCAAAAGAACTGAGATTGGGGTTACTTTGGTCATTCAGACAACTGCAAAGCATACAAGTAATTTGATTTTTGTATATAGAATAGCTTTTTTAAAAATATAATTGACATCACACACAATTTGCCCATTTAAAAGACACAATTCAGTTGTTTTTAATATATTCACAGTGTTGTATCATCATTACAATCAATTTTAGGGCATTTTTTTTATCACCCCCAAAGAAACCCTGTACCCCTTATTGGTCACATCCCAACTGTAGGCAACCACAAATCTATTTTTTATCTCTAGACTTGCCTATTCTGGACATATAAATTGAATCATACAATATGTGGGCTTTTGTGGCTGTCTTCTTTCACTTAGTACAATATTTTCAAGGATTATTCAGGTAGTTTCAGTATCTTCATTCCTGTTTGTTGCCAAATAATATTCCATTGAATGGATATATCATATTTTGTTTATCCATTCAAGAGGTGATGGAAATTTGGGTTTTCACTGTTTGGAAGTTATGACTAATGTTGTGAACATTCATGTACAAGTTTTTGTGTGACATGTTTTCATTTCTCTTGAGTATATATCTAGTAGTAGAATTGCTGAGTCTATGATAAATTTATATTTGACCTTTTAAGGAACTGCTACACTTTTTTGCCAAAGTGACTGTACCATTTTACATTCCTACAGCAATGTATAAGTGCTCCAGTTACTTCAGATCCTTGGTCAACACTTGTCATAATCTGCCTTTTTACTATTGTCATCCTAGTGGTATGTGAAGTGGTATCTTTTTTTTTTTTTTTTTTTTTTAAAGATTTTATTTATTTATTCATGATAGTCACACAGAGAGAGAGAGACAGAGAGGCAGAGACACAGGCAGAGGGAGAAGCAGGCCCCATGCAGGGAGCCCGACGTGGGACTCGATCCCGGGTCTCCAGGATCGTGCCCTGGGCCAAAGGCAGGCGCCAAACCGCTGCGCCACCCAGGGATCCCTGTGAAGTGGTATCTAATTGGGGTTTTGTTTTGTATTTTCTTAATGACTAATGATGATGTTGAGCATCTTTTTGTATACTAATTGACATTTTGTAGATCTTCTTTGGAGAAATGTCTATACTTCTTAATTTGGTTATCTTTTTGTTATTGAGTTTTAAGAGTTCTCTATATGAAAAAAAGTCCTTTTATGTTCTGAACACAAGCCCTTGATCAGATACCTGATTTGTAGATGTATTCTTCCCTTCTGTCAGTTGTCTTTTCACATTCTTGATATCTTTTGAAGCTCCAAAAATTAAAATTTTAAGTCAAATTTCTCCAATTTTCTTTTATAACTTGTACTTTTGTATTGTATATACTTGAGTTTTTATTTTCTTCAGGAAGTATTGAAGAAACTAGGTTGCATAGGCTGGAGAAGATAAAACGGAGTTGCAAATGTCATTAGGTGCTTTGGGAAGGGAGGGATTATAATAGAAAACATCAAAGTAGAAGAGGGGAGTACAGCGAGGAATAGAGGAATACACGAAGAAGTTTCTTGTTTTCTGCCTTTGTGCCTAGAATTGAAAATCACCATGCCCCATCAAAAATCCTCTTGTGTTGGGATGCCTGTAAAATCTTTAAAAAAAAAAAAATCCTCTTGTGGCATATTGTTGATGATGAGTGGTTTATTGCTATCCATACAGCCAAACTAACCTTCTTACAGTCTCTGTTAATGTAGAATATGATCAATAAATGTTTGTTGTTGCTCCAAGACTACTTAGTGATAACCTTTGTACTGTGGTTTTTCTAACAAATTGAATCATGAATAATTTTCTTGAACCAACTTGTCAGTTGAATTTCTTTTAAGAGGAAGACTAAATATTGACAATAGATACAAGTTTCTTTTAGTGTGTTCCTCTGTATTTTTACCTTTTCTCTTCATCCTATATTTTTGAGAACTTTAAGTGTTAATTCAAGCATTATGTCAAAATATACATACAATTTAATTTAAATCGTTAAAACCAAGAGAAGAAATTGTTTAAAGGCTATAGTGAAATTTTTTTTAAAAGATTTTATATATTTATTTATTCATGACAGACACAGAGAGAGGCAGAGACACAGGCAGAGGAAGAAGCAGGCTCCCTGCAAGGAGCCAGATGTGGGACCCGATCCTGGATACCAGGATCACTCCCTGAGCCAAAAGGCAGACGCTCAACCACTGAGCCACCCAGGCGTCCCGATAGTGAAGAATTTTATAGGAAAATGGAAGTACTGAAATCTTACTATACTCAGTTGTGCTAGTAGCTCTTTTGTAGATTCCGTCAGATGATCTATATAGAAGGTCATGTTGTACAGGAAGGCAGATAGTTTTACTACTTCCTTCCTAATTTGAATGCCTTTTATTTCTTTTTCTCACTTCATGGCACTGGCTAACTCTCTAGTACGATATTAAATAGAATGTTAAACAGAATGACATTGGCTAGACTCCCAGTACAATGTTAAACATTTCTGTCTTGTTCCTGATCTCAGGGAAAAATAATTCAGTCTTTTTCTCTTAAGTATTATGTTTACTATAGGGCTTTTCTTCTTTTTTATAGATATACATTTTTAGATTGAGGAGATTTTCTTTTCTTCCAAGTTTGCTGAATTTCTTTTTATCAGAAATGAATGTTGAATTTTATCAAATGCTTTTTCTGCATCAATTGAGTTGACTATATGATTTTACATGTTTGTCATATTACACGAATTGATTTTTCGTATCTTTAGTCAACCCTGAATCTTAGGATAAACCCACTTGGTCATGATGTATTATTATTTTAATATGTTTTTAGATTCAGTTTGCTAAAATTGTTTAGACTCTTTACATGAATATTCATGAGGGATATTGGTCTTAAGTTGTCTTTTGTCTCTTTCTAATGGCTTTGGTTTTCGTATTAGGGTAATGCTGACCTCATAGAATAAGTTGGGAAGTATTCCTTTTCCGTAAACTTTTGGAAAAGTTTGTGTATAATTGGTAGTAGTTTTCCTTAATTTTTTTTTTAAGATGTTATTTATTTATTCATGAGAGACACAGACTGAGAGAGAGAAGCAGAGACACAGGCAGAGGGAGAAGCAGGCTTCCTGCAGGGAGCCCGATGTGGGGCTTGATGCGGGGCTCTATCCCGGGACCCCAGGATCACGCCCTGGGCCGAAGGTAGGTGCTAAACCGCTGAGCCACCCAGGGATCCCCTCTTCCTTAAATGTTTGAAAGAGTTTACAGATGCAGCCATCTGAACCTGGAGTTTTCTTTACAAAAGATTTTGTTTTGTTTTGTTTTTTTAAGGATTTTACTTGAGAGAGAGCGAGCTAGCACAAGTGAGGGGAGGGGCAGAGGGAGAGGGAGAAACAGACTCCCTCCTGAGCAGGGAGCCGGACGTGGGGCTCCATCCCAGGACCCTGAGATCATGATCTGAACCGGAGGCAGATGCTTAACTGAACCACCCAGGCACCCCTACAAAAGGTTTTTAAAATATGATTTTAGGTTTTTTCATAAGTATAGTACTATTCAGATGATTTGTTTCTTCTTAGGTGAGTTTCCATAATTTATGTCTTTCTTAATGATTTTATTTAAGTAATTTCAACACCAAACGTGGAGCTTGAACTTAAAACCCCAAGATCAAGAGTTGCATGCTTTACAGACTGAGACATCCAGGCGTCCCTAATTTGTGTCTTTTAAGCAGTTTGTCCATTTCACCTAAGTCATTGAATCTGTAGATAAGTTGTATATAACTATCTTTTGAATATAAATAGAATCTATGATGATGCCATTTCTCTCATTCTGTTATTGGTAATTGGTGTCTGTGCTCCTATTTCCTCATCAGTTTGTCTAGAGATTTATCAGTTTTATTGATCTTCTCAAAGAAACAGTTCTCTTGTTTTTCTGCTTTTAATCTCACTGATTTTTGGCTTTGATCTTTATTTCCATTCTTCTACTTTTAGTTTAACTTACTGTTATTTAGTTTATTTTTTTATTTTATTTTTTAAATTTTTATTTATTTATTTATTCATGAGAGAGAGAGAGAGGCAGAGACACAGGAGGAGGGAGGAGCAGGCTCCATGCCGGGAGCCCGACGCAGGACTCGATCCTGGGACCCCAGGACCGTGCCCTGGGCCAAAGGCAGGCGCTAAACCACTGAGCCACCCAGGGATCCCCTAACTTACTGTTTTTATAGTTTCTTAAGATGGAAGCTGAGGTCATTGAGACTTTTCTTAAAAAAAAAAAAAAAAAAAGGATTGTATTTATTTGACAGAGATAGAGCACGAGCACAGGTAGTGGCAGACGGAAGGGGAGAAGCAGGCTCCCCACTGAGTAGGGAGCCCAACATGGGGCTCAATCCCAGGACCCTGGGATCATGGCCTGAGCCAAAGGCAGACATTTAACTGACTGAGCCACCCAGGTGTCACAAGACCTTTCTTCTTTTATAATATAAGCATTTAGCATTGCAAATTTCCTCTCAAATACTGTTTTGGTAGCATCCCACAAGTTCCAATATATTACATTTTCATTTTTTTTCAGTTAATTTCTAAATGACAGATGTTTAAACCAATGTAGTTTTATTTAAATAATATTTGAGTTTTGTATTCTTATATTTCATGCAAAGGAAAAACCAAATAATTGTAAGTATTTCAAGTTATTTAAGGAACATCTTTCTTTTATGTATCTTTACTGTTTGATTATAAAAGGAATATATACTTATTTTAAAAACAAACATAAAGATATATATCTAAAAAGTGAACTTTAAATGGTTAATTTTTTAAATATTTCTTTTTTTTAATTTTTATTTATTTATGATAGAGAGAGAGAGAGAGAGAGGCAGAGACATAGGCAGAGGGAGAAGCAGGCTCCATGCACTGGGAGCCCGATGTGGGATTCGATCCCGGGTCTCCAGGATCGCGCCCTGGGCCAAAGGCAGGCGCCAAACCGCTCCGCCACCCAGGGATCCCTAAATGGTTAATTTTTTAAAGGAAACATCTGGTTTTTTAAAAAATGAAATTTTTGTTCTTTAGAAATGAAGACTGACCTGAACTTACTATTGGAGTGCCTGAAGTATCAAATGGACAACCCTTTCTCACAAAAGGAAGCTTTGGTCACTATTCATTCAATTTGTCAACAAAACAGTAAGACATGATAGTGTATTTTTATCTGTGATTCTAGTTCTTTAGTATTTTGATATGTGAAATATTCATGGTTCTTTCTCTTCAACTCAGTTACTCTACATGCTATGTTGCTATGTTCATGTGATTTATTTTCTCCTTAAAAGAATTATAATATGATTTATGTTTTGTCTTGCACCCTATAGGTAATGCAGGTGTTTATTTTCGGGAAATTGGTGGTTTGATGTTTATAAAAAACCTTGCAAAGTCAAGTGAACATAGCATGGTAAAAGAAGCAGCCTTATATACATTAGGAGCTGTTGCAGAACAAAGTGGTAAAACATGAAAACTTTTTTTCATTATCCTTCAAGCATTGTGTTATATTTCAACAAACTACTAAAAAGTAATTTTAGAATTAAATTCCTTTTTTACGTGTCTGGATAGTTTTATCCAGGTATTTTATTTTATTTCATTTATTTACTTATTTATTTATCTATCTATCTAAATTCATGCATGCTAAATATTTTATTTCATGTATTAACTAATGAAGGAACCAGTAAAATATGACAACTGTTTCAAAAGCAATGACAAAAAACAACATAGGCATTTGGGAATACTGAAATAGATTTGTAAGTAGGCACAAACTGGTCAATATCCATAGGGCAACAGTCAGTTGCATTTGACTGACCAAAATGTTTTCCCTTTCTGCAGTCAATAACCTGGGGCACCTGGGTGGTGCAGTTGATTAAGCATCTGACTTTTGATTTTAGCTCAAGTTATGATCCCAGGGTTGTGAGATCAAGCCCTGCGTGGTGCTCCACGTGAGATTCTTTCTCCCTCTCCTTCTGCCCTCCTGCTCATGTGTACGCTTGTGCTCTCTCTCTCAAAATAAATAAATCTCTTTTAAAAAATGAATGACTTGGATTACTATCAGTTTTCTACAAATTACAGAGATGTAAAATAGCCCAAAGACAGTGAAAGACTTAGATAATCTACAAGGGTGTGCTAGATTGGACATTCAGTACTCATTTTTGTTCATTTCAAAATCCTTCACAATTTTTCTTGCCATTAGTTGGAGACTTTTTTTTTTCACTCTCTCACTGTGCTTAGCTTTTTTTTTTTTTGTCATGCAGAAGTCTTTTATTTTTTTACAAAAATAGAATTAGTCATTCTTTCCCCTTTTTGCTTCTGGATTTTGAGTCATAGGAAAGTTTTCCATACTCTAAGGTCCTAGGGGAATCCAGCCACGTGTACTTTTGGTACTAGTATAGTTTTATTTTTACTTTCATATTTTCCTTTTTAATTATCCTGGGTTATGGCATGATGAATGCTCCATTTTAATCTTTTATCTTTTTTATGTGGCAGTCCAGCTATTCTAACACATTAAAAAGATCTTTTTCACATTGATTTAGATGTTATTAATGTTTCATGAATTTGCCTATGTAGTGGGTCTACCTCTGGTTTTTCTATTAAGTTCATTCTCCATATATCTCCATATTTGAAACAAAAGACAAAGATAACTACAACATCTTGTATGTGGATAAATATACTCTAGGTATGGAAATTTATGTAACGTATTCTTATAGTATACCCAAAATGAAGTTGAATCAAAAGTATTGGTTTGTCAAACAACTTTCTATTCTTAAATTTTTCTAATGCAACACTTGAACTCATGACTCTGAGATCAAGACCTGAGCTGAGATCAAGAGTTGGATGCTTAGCCGATTGAGCCACCCAAGTGCCCCTAAAATTTTCATCTGTAAATATTTTTTCATCAGTTGGTAGGAACCAAGCTGTGTGCTAGTCATTGGGATAAATGAGACACTGTTCTTGCCTTTGAGAGAAAGTCTAATAGGTGGTTCTAAATAATTGATAAAATACTAATTATATCTCTGTGTTCAAATCATTTTTTAAAATATTTTATTTATTTTTTTAAGGTTTGTTTTGTTTTGTTTTTAGTAATCTCTGCACCCTGTGTAGGGCTCAAACTCACGACCTCAAATCAAGAGTTGCATGCTCTTCTGACTGAGCCAGTCAGGTGCTCTCAAATGATTTTTTAAAAACTCTGTTTATTGTATTATTATATCACACACACACACACAAAACTCTACTGTAAGGTATCATTTTGGCTTTTTGGAAAGATATTTTAATTTCTAGAAAGTTCTTTTTTTTTTCTTTAAAGATTTTATCTATCTATTCATGAGTGACAGAGAGAGAGAGAGAGAGAGGCAGAGACACAAGCAGAGAGAGAGAAGCAGGCTCCATGCAGGGAATCTTACATGGGACTCGATCCCGGGTCTTCAGGATCAGGCCCTCAGCTGAAGGCGGTGCTAAACCGCTGAGCCAACCAGGCTGCCCAATTTCTAGAAAGTTCTTAAAAATAGCACAAGCATCATTTGTCTATTTTCTTTTTTTTTTTAAGATTTTATTTATTTATTCATGATAGACATAGAGAGAGAGGCAGAGACATAAGCAGAGGGAGAAGCAGGCTCCATGCTGGGAGCCCGACTCAGGACCCGATCCCAGGACTCCAGGATCACACCCTGGGCCAAAGGCAGGCGCCAAACCGCCGAGCCACCCAGAGATCCCATTTGTCTATTTTCTAAAGCAGGTTACTGAATTTTCTAAAATTTTTCTTTTGCTGTGTTTTACTTACTCCTCTTAAATTTTTTTTCCTATTTGATTTTTTTGTTAAGTTTTTATTAGAAATTCTAGGAGATTGTGTACATATTTTAGAGCCTCAGTTAAGTATTTCTGATTAAGGTACTGCTTTTTTGGTCTGTTAATTGAGTAAGCACATATCAATTTGTCAGAAATTTTGTTGCATGACTAATAAATGTCAATGAAATGAGATCTGATTAGGACATCTGGGTACCTTGGTTGGCTAAGCATCTGCCTTTGACTCCGGTAACGAACTCAGGGCCCTGGGATCAAGCCCTGCCTTGAGCTCGCTGCTCAGCAGGAAGTCTGCTTCTCTCTCTCCTTCTGCCTGCCTTTCCCCCTGCTTGTATTCTCTCTGTCTCTGTCAGATAAATAAATAATATCTTTAAAAAAAATTGAGATCTTGGGGGATCCCTGGGTGGCGCAGCGGTTTAGCGCCTGCCTTTGGCCCAGGGCGCGATCCTGGAGACCCGGGATCGAATCCCACATCGGGCTCCCGGTGCATGGAGCCTGCTTCTCCCTCTGCCTGTGTCTCTGCCTCTCTCTCTCTCTCTCTCTCTCTCTGTGACTATCATAAATAAATAAAAATTTTTAAAAAATTGAGATCTTGTTGAGAACTGTTTGGCAACTTTATTTTTTAAATTTTTATATTTATATAAAATTATATTTATATATAATATATAAATATATATTTAAAATTTATACTTACATAAAATAAAGATTTTATTTATTTATTCATGAGAGATGCACAGAGAGAGAGGCATTGATATAGGCAGAGGGAGAAGCAGGCTCCATGCAGGGAGCCCTATGCAGGACTTGATCCTGGGACCCCAGGATCACGCCCCGAGACCAGGCAGATAGATGCCCAACCACTGAGCTACCCAGGTATCTCTCTTTGGCAACTTTATATTTTGTTCAGCATTTTTTAAAACTTGTGCTAATGCATAGAAATTGAAATTTTTATTTTTCAGTTTACTGTCAGCAGACTTTGTGCACTTCAGAATTGTTTGAAGACTTAACTTCGTTCTTAACTAATAATGATTCAAACACAAATTTGAAAAGAATGACTGTATATGTTATTTTGGTTCTAGTTTCAAATAATAGTAAGTACATTCTTTTATGTTGTAGAAACATTTTAAAAATAATACATTGAAATAGCCATTCTCCCTTTTATTCTAGTCTTTATAAATCAGTGTCTTTTTTTTTTTTTTTTTTAAGTAGGCTCCACACCCAGCCTGGAGCCCAACTTAGGGTTTGAACTCAAAACCCTGAGATCAAGAGTCGGACACTTAACCGACTGAGCCACCCAGAAGCCCCTATATCTTACTAACTTCTGAGAACTACTAGCTTTAAAGAAAAGAGAATAGCGTATATTTGTTTAATATTTATTATAAGAAATAGGTAAAGTGATTTGGCTATTTAAATATTAAATAGCATTGTAAAGGAACAGCTTTGAAAGCAAAGAGGGATTTGATGATTAGTTTGGTTGTTTTCCACAGAATTAGCCATTTAGTTGCTGTGTTTACTGTATCAGCCAACAATGGCCTTAAATTCCATGTAGCTCTTGGCTAAAATTTCTTTCATTTTTGTAGGAAATTTGAATGCTGTCATTCTCTGAGCATTGACAATGTATAGTCGTGATTACAAATATTTCTCTATTGTAAATCTGTGTTTGTAATACTTTAAAGTGATTATAAGTTGCTTATTAAAAGTACTACTTAAATGTTTTTCACTTCTGCAAAATTATTTATAACAAAAGCCATATTGGTGCATTACATGTCTTTTTTTAAGGGAGTGGACAAACACTTGTAAGAGAAACTGGTTGTATTACAGTTCTTACACAGTTGTTCAGGTAAGAAAACAAATTTTTTGTCATTATTTATTGCTTAAGATTTAAACACATTTGTATTAATTTGCTGCCTTTTTTTTAACCAAATAGGACAGTTCTTTCAAAATATGAGTTGGATTTGTCGGATAAAAATACATTCCAGAGCTATCAGTTATGGTCTTCAGTGTGTAGTACTTTGTGTGTCTGTGTTAACAATCCTCAAAATGGTAATTATCTCAAATATTTAAATATAAAAAATAAAAATAAATTGATATTTTCCAAATATGTTAAAACACAATTGACTTTGTCTTCTTTCAGATGAAAATCAAATGCTTTGCTGTTCACTTTTTCCGCATGCTAATGACTGGCTAATAAATTGCATCAAACCTGAGGTAATTCGCCCTATTTGTTCATTTATTGGACTGACTCTTGCAAATAACAGTAAGTATTCATTATTCTTTGGTTTTGCTTGAAGAAACATAGTTCAAAGCATAACAAAAACTTATTGAATTAATTATTAAATTAATTGAATTA
This sequence comes from Canis lupus baileyi, assembly GCF_048164855.1. Classification (NCBI taxonomy): domain Eukaryota; kingdom Metazoa; phylum Chordata; class Mammalia; order Carnivora; family Canidae; genus Canis; species Canis lupus. The sequence goes on along the minus strand of NC_132840.1, from coordinate 6,463,215 downwards.
AAGGAATAATTTAGTATACTAAGTTGGGTCATTTTGGTTGCATTTAGACTATTACAGATAGGAAAATCTTGAAAGTAGATATGGTTAGGAAGACAAGTGGGAAGATGGAGGTAGCAGCATAGTTTTGAATCTCTCCAGATACCTTTACAAAACAGAACAACTAGATAGGAAATCTAAAGCCCACAGAGTTTTAATTTAATTTAATTTTAATTCTCTGATCACATAGAATTAAATTAGAAATGAATAAAAATGAAACATCTAGAAAAGTCCCAAAATCTGAAAATTAACTCAGTGCTAAAAAAAAAAGACCTAAAGGGCAGCTTGGGTGGCTCAGCGGTTCGGCATCTGCCTTCAGCCCAGGGCATGATCCTGGAGACCCAGGATCAGGTCCCATGTCGGGCTCCCTGCATGGAGCCTGCTTCTTCCTCTGCCTGTGTCTCTGCCTCTCCTTCTCTCTCTCGGTGTCTCTCATGAATAAATAAATAAAATCTTTAAGGAAAAAAAAAAGACCTAAAAAAAAAAAACCCCAAAAATCAATGAGTAAAGGAATAAATCATAAAGAAATTAGAAGTGTTTTTAACTGAATGATAATGAAAGCACATTTAAAAATTCGTTTGCTGGGCAACCCTGGTGGCTCAACAGTTTAGCACCGCCTTCAGCCCACGGCATGATCCTGGAGACCCAGGATCGAGTCCCACGTTGGGCTCCCTGCATGGAGCCTGCTTCTCCCTCTGCCTTTGTCTCTGCCTCTCTGTGTGTGTGTGTCTTTTACGAATAAATAAATAAAATCTTTTCAAAAAATTGGTTTGCTAAAAATAAATAATTAATGAATAATTAAATAAAAACTGGATTGCTGCAAAAGCAGTGTTTGGAGGGAAATTTATAGCACCATAGTTTGTAGAAGGAAAGAAGAAAGATCTCAAATCAGTTATATTAGTTTCCATGTAAGAAACTAGAAAATAAGTTAAACTCAGAGTAAAAAAATAGAGATCAGAAACCAGTGCAATAGAAAATAACAGAATAGGGTAAAAAAGTCAATGAAACAAGAAGGTAGGCCTTTAAAAAAATCAATGAGATGGATTCTTTAGGGACACCTGGGTGGCTCAGTCAGTTAGGTGTCTGCCTTCGGCTCAGATCGTGATCCCAGGGTCCTGGGATTGAGGCCCATGTGGGCTCCATGCTCACTGGGGAGTCTGCTTCTCCCTCTCCCTCTGCCCACCCCCTCCCCACTTGTACTCTCTCTCTTTCTCTGCTCTCTCTTAAATAAATAAATATAATCTTAAAAAGAACAAAAAGGAAATAAAAAGAAATGGATCCTCTAGCCAGACTAGCTACAAAATAAAAAGAGAGGCCCCAAATTACTAATATCAGGAATAAGAGGTGACATCACTCTAGATCTTAACAGATATTAAGAGGATAATAAAGGAATAATAGAAACAACTATGCCACTGAATTTGAGAACTTGCATGAATTGGATAGATTCTTTGAAAGACACCAACCACCAAAGATCTCTCAGAAGAAATAGATAATCTGAATATTATTATTTGGATTAAAGAAATTGAATTTGTAGTTTAAAACTTGAAACAGGAATTTCTGGGCCCTGATGGGTTTACTAGTGAATTATGCCAAACATTTAAAGAAAATAAATTCTACATAACTTTCCAGGAAACACTTGGAAACTTGGAACACTTGGATGAAACACTGCCCAGCACATTTTAATATTTTTATTTTATTTTACTTGAATACTCTCTACACCCAATGTGGGGCTCAAACTCACAACTTCAAGATTAAGAGTTGTATGCTCTAATGACTAAGCCAGCCAGGCACCCCTTTGCCAACACATTTAGAAGGTCAGCATTATTCCCTCACTAAAACTTGAAAAAGACCTTACAAGAAAGCAGAGTCAGTATCTTTTATGAACACAGGTACAAACATCTTAACAAAACACTAACAAATCAGGGACACCTGGCTTGCTCAATCAGTAGAGCATGTGGCTCTTGATCTTGGAGTCATTAGTGGATGCAGAGTTTACTTAACAAAATTTCAAAAAAATATATAATTAAAAATTAAAAAATATTAACAAACCAAGTCCAGCAATATACAGAAAGGATAATATATATTAGGACCAAGTGACATTTATCTTACAAATGCAAGATTGGTTGAACATTGGAAAATTTACCTTATTCTCAGGCTATGACAGAAAAGAAAAGCTATACAATAATCGAAAAAGATGCAAGGAAAGCTTTTCACATAGTTCAACATATATTTGTGACAAAAGCTTTTGGTAAACTAGGAATAGATAGAACTTCTCAGTGTGATAAAGGGCCTGTACAAAACATTACAGCTAACATATTTAATGGTAAAAAACTTCATGTGCCCCTCCCCAACTCCAAGATTGTTAAAAAACAAGAATGTCCACTCTCACTGCTTTAACATCTTCCTGAGTGTTGTTCAAGTCAGTGAAAGAAGTCAAGAAGATAAAAGGCATAGAATTTGAAAAGGAAGAAGAAAATACAGTATTTATTAATACATGATGTGATTGAAGAATCTACAATAAAGCTACAGGAATGAATAAGTGATTTTAGCAGGTTTTAGGATACAAGGTCATATACAGAAATCAACTGTATTTCTGTATAGTAGCAACAAGTAATTGGGAACTTAAATTATTGTTTACAATCATATAAAAAACTACATATGAAAAAAAAACTACATATGGATATATTTAATGAAATTTGTGCGATGTCTGTATGCTGAAAACTAGGAAATGTTGCTAATATAATGAAAACCTAAATTAATGGGAGATATATACTCATTGATTCTAAGACTCAGTATTATTAAATGGCATTTCTCAAATTCATCTCTTGATTCAAAACATCCCCCATCAAAATACTAGCAGACATTGCTGTAGAAATTGACAAATTGATTCTAAAATTTACATGGGGGATCCCTGGGTGGCGCAGCGGTTTAGCGCCTGCCTTTGGCCCAGGGCGCGATCCTGGAGACCCGGGATCGAATCCCACGTCGGGCTCCCGGTGCATGGAGCCTGCTTCTCCCTCTGCCTGTGTCTCTGCCTCTCTCTCTCTCTCTCTCTCTCACTGTGTGCCTATCATAAATAAAAAAAAAAAAAAAATTTACATGGAAATGTAAAAGGACCAGGATAGTCAATACTGTTCTGGAAAAGGTCAAAATTAAGGGATTTATATTACTTGATTTTGATACTTCTCATATAGTAATCAAGAAAATGTGGAATTGGTATAGGTGTAGACAGATCAATGGAACAAAATAGCCCAGAAATAGACCCACACATATATAGTTGTTGATTTTCTACAAAGATGCCATAATAATTCCATGTGGGAATTTGTCTTTTCAACAAATGGTGCTGGAAACAGTGAATATCTATACACATAATATGAATCTCAACCTTAATTTTACACTGTTTACAAAAATAAACCTGAAATGATCCATAGACCTAAATGTAAGAACTGAAATTGAAAAACTATGCAAAAACATAGGAGCAAATCTTTATAACTTGGTAGAAGACCAAGATTTCGTAGAACGCAAAAAGTATGAACCACTAAGGAAAAAATGATAAATTGGATTTCACTGAAATTAAAAGTTTTAACTCTTCAAAAGACATGTTAAAATGAAAAGGCAAGCCATAGACTGGGATAAAATATTTGTGAAATGTACATCTGATAAAGAACTTGTACCCAAATTATATAGATAAGAACACTTAAAAATCGGAAAGACAAAAAACAACCTAATGATTAAAAAATGGGCAAGATTTGGACAAATAATTAACCAAAGAAGATATGAATATTAAATTGTAAATAAGCAATGAAAAATTTTTGAAAAGGTGCTCGAAATCATTAGTCATCAGAGAAATCCAAACTAAAACCCCAAGGATACCACTGTACACTCATGCTGACTAAAAGCAGAAAGGTTAATATTATCAAATGTTGATAAGGATTTGGAGCAACTAGAACTTTATCACACATTGTTGGTATATACCTATATTCACATATTTAAAGCAAATAATCATGTTTTATGTGCAAGGAATATACCTCTATAATTCCAAAAATTGGATTTTCTTTCCGTGATGCTTTGACATTTCCTTTTTCTCTAAAAGTCAACTTGGAATAGTAATAATTTTAGGACCTCATTACTCAGGAAACTGGTGTGAAAATATAGATTAGATAAAATTTGAAATATTCAATGTACAAATGTAGACTAGAATGTTCTTATTTCTTATAAGCCTGAATTTTTATTATGTAAGCTATTACTAGAAATTGTGGTAACACAATGCCATTTTTTAAAAAATTTTATTTATTTATGATAGTCACACAGAGAGAGAGAGAGAGAGAGAGGCAGAGACATAGGCAGAGGGAGAAGCAGGCTCCATGCACTGGGAGCCCGACGTGGGATTCGATCCCGGGTCTCCAGGATTGCGCCCTGGGCCAAAGGCAGGCACCAAACCGCTGCGCCACCCAGGGATCCCCACAATGCCATTTTTAAGCATTTAAAAATACTTCTTCTTTCAAAAGTTTTTTTTTTTTTAAGATTTTTTAAATTTACTTATTCATAGAGACCCAGAGAGAGAGAGAGAGAGAGAGAAAGGCAGAGACACAGGCAGAGAGAGAAGCAGGCTCCATGCAGGGAGCCCGACGCGGGACTCAATCCCCGGTCTCCAGGATCACACTCCACGCTGCAGGCAGCACTAAACCGCTGTGCCACCAGGCCTGCCCTCAAGAGTTTTTTAAAGAAAATACCTTGCAGAATATAAGCCTCTTTTGGAGTCTCTATAATATTGAAAATATTTATCCCTCAGTAACATTTCCTAACAGTTCCTTTCACAGATGTAGAAAATTCTGAACTTGATTTTTAATATTTTTAAAGATTTATTTATTTATTTGAGAAAGAGAAAGAGAGAACGAGCAGGAGGGGCAGAAAGGGAGGAGAATCCCAAGCTGATTCTGCAGTGAGCACAGAGCCCAACACAGGGCTCAGTCTCACAGCCCTGAGATCATGACCTGAGCCAAAACCAAGAGTCTTAACCAACTGCACCAACCAGGTGTCCCTGAACTTGATTTTTTTTTTAAAGTTAAGATCTTCATATTTTATTGAACACAGAAAGTAATTTTCTCGTTTAAATCATTTTGGCTCAATTTGTGGTATTCGGGTAGACTGTGGAAGATTTGTGGCAGAATTTTTTTTTTTTTTTTTTGTTGTGGCAGAATTATAATCACACCTATGTATCCATTTGTTATAAGCCCACTGCTAGGATAGGGGCTGTAAAGACTATTGAATGCATAGACCCATGGGATACTTTCCCATCAGAATTATTTTCAACAGGGGAACAAGATGCTTCAGACTTTCAAAAATATGTATTTTTCACTGAATCTGCTTGGAATAGTTGTTATAACTCTAAATAATATGTTATAATTTTATGTTCTAAGAAGTAAAAGAATTAGAGTTAAATAAAGTAGATAAAATACGTGTTCCTTTGGAATAATTACTTTGCCCTTTGTAGATTGAAGCAGTCTGGGAAGTGAGTTATGTTAGAATTCAGCTTGCTAATTGAAATACCAATTCAATACCAATTGAAATACTTGGTATTTCAATGAATGAATGAATGAATCTATTCTTCATATCTCTATTGAGATATCCTCTAGTTTACTAGTGTCATTCTTGCAAAATATACCAGTTCTTGCTAAATGAAACAAAAAAAAATCTAACACATGAGAAAGTGTACTATATATGTAGTTAGTTCTATGTAAAAGTGCATTTTTTACCCGAGTAAATGACCTGTTCGTTTTATGATTATGTATATACACATGTAAAGATTGAATTTTTCATTTTTTAGTTTTGGGACTTTTTAGTATTTGAAAAAGACATGTTAATGTCATATTTAGTGTAAATTAATTGAATGGATCAAACACTTTTATTAATAGTTCTACTTTATTCCTTAAGCATATGTTCAGAAATACTTTATATCTGTGGGTGGACTGGATGTATTGTCTCAAGTTCTTGTGCAACTGGAATCAGATTCACACAAGACTCTTTCCAGTGCTAAGCTTGCAGTGGTGGTGACAAAGACAGTGGATGCGTGTATTGCTGATAATCGTGAGTGAACATGCTTAGTAATTTTTCTGCACTTGAGTTTTGTTTGAATTCAGCATGGTGAGTGTTGAAATAGACTGAACACAAACATGGACTGGACTTTCAGTTTCTCACAAGTGGGAGGGAATCTTAAAAATGTCTTTCCCTAAGGGTCCTTTGACTTCAAGTTAGATTCTGTCATTTCTAAACCTTTGTTTCACTGAAAAAGCAGTATTAAATTAAAGACTTTAGGTGGGAAATGAAGGGACATCATAGAAAGATAAACAATGGAAAACCCAATTTGTAGGTTTTTAAAAATTATATAAAGAATTAAGGTATGCCTCTTATCAGTATGGGATCTAACTTACCCAGCCGTAATTAGCGTGTGGCAGATCCAGACTTGAACCTGTGGCAGCTTCTCACATATAGAGACACTGAGGAATGATATTCTGTAAATCTATGTAATAAGCAATTCTTGATATTCACAAATAACTGAAAAATAAGATGATTTTTTAAAAAATCAGTTATTTAGGGCCTGTTTTGTGCTGGGCTTCTTGTGAGCTCTAGAGTTACAAAAATGATTAAGATACAGTCCCTTGAACAAACATTATATGGTCTTATTTGGGGAATATAAAAAATAGTGAAAGGGAATAAAGGGGGAAGGAGAGAAAATGAGTGGAAAATATCAGTGAGGGTGACAGAACATGAGAGACTCCTAACTCTGGGAAACGAACAAGGGGTGGTGGAAAGGGAGGTTGGCGGGGGTTGGGGTGACTGGGTGACGGGCACTGAGGGGGGCACTTGACAGGATAAGCACTGGGTGTTATGCTGTATGTTGGCAAATTGAACTCCAATAAAAAAATATGCAAAAAGAAAGATATAGTCCCTTGAAGAATTTACAACCTTAGTGTTGGTATGAATATTATTAGATGCTGGGTGAACTCTGTTAAAACCCCCTTAGAAGTATAGCTTAAAACGTCAGCTTCTTGAATTTTGTAACATGGCATCATAGCTTCAGGTGTTCTTCACTGTGTCATTAACATCAGTAGAACCATGGCCAGCTAATAATGTATTTCAGTGATGGACAGGAATTAGTTACATAGAGGGGTCTATAGTCCACTAGATAAGAAGGGTTATGTAAGGTGGGAGTAAGTATATTCACCTTTTAGGAAGGTGTACTATTGACTTCATACTTCACAGCAATGTAGGATAATTAAAAAGAAACCATTCTTCATAAAACAGGCTTTAATAAATTGTCTTTAGTTTGAAAGAGAGATTAATGAGGGCTATATAAGCTATTATCTTATTACAATACATTTATAGTCACATACATATGAGATACAAATATTAGATATTATATTGATATTGTATCGTTCTCCTAGGATAAGATCTGACAAATAGTATATATGTGTGTGTGTATATATATGTATATATAGTTATATATATAGTTATAAGTTTTAAGTTTTTTTTTCTATTTTATACCAATAGCTACTTTTGGAATAATACTATCCAAGTATCAGATTGTTTCAAAACTTCTGACATTACTGCTTCATGAAAGTCTGGATTCAGGAGAAAAATTTAGCATCATACTTACTCTTGGTCATTGCACAGAGGATTGTGGTAAGTATTGAATTTGTTTAGTGTGCTTATTAAAATAGTGGAGTGGAAATCCATTTTTGTTTTTTTTTTCTTATTTTCATATGAAAGACTTGGAAGTACTGCCTTTCTTTAAGTCATTCAGGCCCCACACTAGTCATATTGCTCCTCATCTTCCTTCATCCGTGCCCCTCCTTATCCCTTTCTGCCCAATGCCGGTTTAGGCACTTAGCCCCTCAACATCTTTCACCAATGTAATTGGAATCAATTCCTCCTTGTATTCTACCTTTTCTACCTCCTTTTTTTTTTTTTTTTTTTAAAGAGTGGGAGGGAAGGGAGGAGGGGAGTGAGAGTGAGAGAAAGAATCTTAGGCAGGCTCCACACCTAGCACAGAGCCTGACATGGGGCTCAATCCCACAACCCTGAGATCATGACCTAAGCTGAAATCAAGAGTTGGGTGCTTATCCAACTAAGTCACCCAGGTGCTCTGGATTTATTCTACCTTGTAAATTTTTTATTTTTATTTTTTATTGAGGTTTAATCTGACAGTATACCTTTTTTACCCATTTTTCCCCAACTATAACTTTTTTTAAAACCACATGAGGGCTGTTTTTGTTTGTTTGTTTGTTTGTTTGTTTTACGAGGTATGACTCTATCCTGTGGCTGTATTTCAGAGATCATCACTTATGAGGCAGCTATTTTATATCAGAAGATAATTTCCTAAATGGAAAATACTTTTGAAACTATTTGTTTTACTCTTTCTTAAGATTTAAACTATGTTCATAATTATCACAAAGAAGAGGGTCACCAGGGTGGCTCAATGGTTGAGCATCTGCCTTCTGCTCAGGTTGTGATCCCGAGGTCCTGGGATTGTGTCCTGCAACAGGCTCCCCACAGGGAGCCTGCTTCTCCCTCTGCCTCTCTATGTCTCTTGTGAATAAATAAATAAAATCTTTTTATTTTTTTTTATTTTTATTTTTTTTAAATAAAATCTTTTTAAAAAAATCACAAGGAACAATTATGACCTTATGTAGATAGTATATGAAAAAATAACTGTATTCCGCTTTCAATTTTGATATGTGTTCCAGAGGAAAATCAGTATGATCTTTTTAAATACAATGGTCTTCCACTCATGATACAAGCCTTAACTGAATCACAGAATGAGGAACTAAACAAAGCTGCCACTTTTGTGCTTCACAATTGCAAAAAAATTGGTAAGTTTATTGTTACTTAAAAAAAATACTGAAGTTTATCTTCTTTGATGAACCAAACCCCTTAGGCTCCCAGTCTCTTCTTATGTTTGAAAAGCAGAATATGACAACTAGAGTATTTCAGCATATAAAAAACCTATGTGGAAGAGAGCAACAGTATAGATAATTCACTTATTTTATGCAAAGTGGACAATTTAGTTGTAGGACTTAAATTTGAGGCCTACAGGTAACTTACAGTTAAATTATGAATTACATTTGTTTACTTATTTAAAACATATTTGAGTGCCTATTATTTACCAGGCACTGTGTTAGGTTTTAGGGATATAGTGATTAAGAAACAGTCTGCACTCATAGAGCTAATTTTAACTAGATAAATAGTCACTGAAAAATCTAAAAAAAAAAAAAGAATGAATTATTAAATATTAACCTAAGGGTTAGGAATGAATGGAGCATAGATCTTAGAATATAACAAAATACTGTGACCTCAACTTGCAGCAGAAAAGGCTTCAGAGGAAGTGACTCTTGAGCTGAGATCTGAATGTATAGTGTTAACTAGGTCAACCATAAGCAACAGTGAGGCACAAAGACCCTGTGATAGGAGGGAGCATGCATTGAAGGAATCATGGCCTTTGAATTGGTCTTTATGAAAGAAAAATTGCTGCTGCTGCAATATGTAAAAAGAAAACTTAAAGATTATAGGGAAGAACTGCTTTATGAAAACTGCTAAAAAAAAAACAAAACACTACCTTAAAACCAGTTTCCACATACCTGAGGATGTTTATGTGCCTGGCATAACATATTTTCATAATGTTCTTTCTCTTCTAACTCTGAAGAGTAAAGTTCTAATTTATGACTGGGGCTTGGGCTTCTGCCAAACACTTGCTTTCCATTTATTTTTAGTACTACCTAAACAATTAAGATAGTCTGGATGGGCAAAATTTAGAGGAGGGGGTATGGGGTATAATGTTGTCCTTATTAAAAGTATTAAAATTATATTTAAAGTGTCAAAAAAAAACCATTCTACTAATGGATAAATTCACTATTTTTCCCCATATTACAAAGCTGAGAAACTATCTCTAAGTCTAGGAGAATATCCTTTTGGTGAAAATGAAGAACAATTAAAATACATAAATACTAAAGAGAAGAATTTTGAAGAGTACTGGAAAAAAGCAAAGGAACTTCTACACAGACTAGAACACCTTGAAAGAGAAAGAAATGAGGTTGGCTTTTTGTTTCAAAGAATATAGAGCTCTTTTCTTTTTTTTTTAATTATTTTTATTTATTTATGATAGTCACAGAGAGAGAGAGAGAGAGAGAGAGAGAGAGAGGCAGAGACACAGGCAGAGGGAGAAGCAGGCTCCATGCACCGGGAGCCCGACGTGGGATTCGATCCCGGGTCTCCAGGATCGTGCCCTGGGCCAAAGGCAGGTGCTAAACCGCTGCGCCACCCATGAATCCCTAGAACTCTTTTCAAGTATTTTCTACAGTAGAGGTTGGAGGGTAAAAGATTTTTCTTGCTAAGTTATTTTTTTTACTTCAATATGTTTTTAAAAAGCTTTGTTCTAGGGATGCCTGGGTGGCTCAGCCAGTTAAGTGTCTGCTTTCAGCTTGGGTCATGATCCCAGGACCCTGGGATCAAGTATTACATTGAGCTCCTTGCTCAGCAGGGAGCCTACTTCTACCTATACCTGCCATTCCCCCTGCTAGTGCTCTTTCTCTCTCTCTGACAAATAAATAAAATCTTTTTAAAAAATAAAAATGAAAAGAAATAAAAAGATTTGTTCTAGTGAGAGAGAGAGTGAGTGTGTGTGGGTGGGGAGAGGGAGAGGCAGAGAGAGAATCTCAAGCAGACCCCCCACTGAGCACTTAGCCCATCACAAGGCTTGATCCCACAACCCAGGAGATCATGACCAGAGCCAAAATCAAGAATCCACCACTTGGGACGCCTGGGTAGCTCAGTGGTTGAGCATCTGCCTTCAGCTCAGGGCATGGTCCTGGAGTCTGGGGATCAAGTCCTGCATCGGGCTCCCTGTGTGGAGCCTGCTTATCCCTCCATCTATGTCTCTGCCTCTCTCTCTCTCTCTCTCTCTCTCTCTCTCTCTCTCTCTCTCTGTGTCTCATGAATAAATAAATAAAACCTTTAAAAAAAAAAAAGAGTCCAACACTTAACTGACTGGCCATTCAGGAGACCCAGATCTTAATGGTTTCAAATTTAAAATTCATTATTGGTACTTGAGAATCCATCTTTGAGAATAGGAAGAAAAAGATTTTTAAAAAGTGGAGATTAATACTGAAAAAATAAGACATGGAAGATAGAGATCCAAAGTTTGTATAAGAGAAAAAGGATGGAGAAGTAATAATCTCTTTCTTTACATATGTGACTGTATATGTGTACGTTTCAGTATTTTTTCTGTGTATGTATGCTTTGTGTCTTTGTATGCACATCCATTTTCATTTATTTTTTAAGTAGGCTCCAAGCTCAATATGGAGTCCAACATGGGGCTTGAAGTCACAACCCTGAGATCAAGATCTGAGCTGAGGTCAAGAGTCAGACACTCAACTGACTGAGCCACCTAGGCACCCTGTGCATGCATTTTTAAAAATAAAAGCATAGTGCTCAACTTAGTATAATAGTATGTAATTTCATTCTTTTAAATGACTAACATTCATTATTATAGATTATTATAAATTTATTTAACTAGTCTTTTGTTGAGGGATATTCAGATTATATTCAATCTGTGCCCAGTGTAGACAACTCTCGAGTAAACATCCTGCCATATATATAATTTTTGTAACAGCTTTACTGAGATGTAAATCACATTTGATTCGATTGACCTGTTCAAAGTATACATTTCATTGGTTTTTAGTATACTCACAGAATTGTGCAACCATTACCACAATTAATCTTAGAATACTTTTATCATCCTAAAATAAAACCTCATACCTTTTAGCAGTCACCCTTCATATTTCCTCCAGCTGTTCTCCCTACCTCCTCAGCTTAGGCAACCACTAAACTATTTTCTGTCCCTATATATTTGCCTATTCTAGACTTTTTATATGGATTTTTTCTTTTTTTCTTAATCTGTTTTATATAAATTTGAATTATATAACATGTGACCTTTTATGACTGGCTTCTTTCATTTAGCATAATGTTTGCAAGGTTTATGCATGTTTATATCAGTATTTCATTCCTTTTTTAAAAAGCTTTATTGAAAAAAAATTTAAAAAAAGCTTTATTGAGATGTAATTCACATGCCACACAATTTGCCCATTTAAAGTATGTAATTCAGTAGTTTAGTATTTACAGATACGTGCAACTATGGTCAAATTTAGAATATTGTCATCACTTCAGAAAGAAACTCTGTACCCTTTAACTACTTGCCTGCATCCCCCATGCACAATCTTCTTTCTATCTCTATAGATTGGCCTATTCTGGATATTTCATATGAATGAAATTATGTAATATATGATCTTTTGTGACTGGCCTCTTTCATGTAGCATGTTTTCAACATTCATCCACATTTTAGTGTGTTTCAGTACTTCATTCCCTTTTATAGCCAAATAGTTTTCCATTGTGTGAGTATATCACATTTTGTTTATCCATTCATTGATGGACATACTCTCATAATCTATGTCTTTACCATGGGTTTCTTGTAGACGGCATATAGTTTGGCCTTTTTAAAATCCTGTATGACAATTTCTAGTTTTTAATTGATGTGATCACTTCATTTATGTTTAATGTAAATATTAGTATGTTTGGGTTTAAGTCTACCATATTGCTACTTTTTTCCTATTTATACCATTTGTTCACTGTTCTTTTCTACTCTCCTTTCTTCATTTATATCATTTTAAGATATTCTAGCTCACTTTAGATTATTAGCTAAACATTCCTGGTTTTTTAAGTGATTGCTTTAGGGTTTATACTATACATCTTTAACTGATCATGGTCTATATTCAACTAATACTATTCCATTAATGTATATTGTAAGATGTTTGCAATAGCATGCTCACATATCCGTTTGTTCTTTGTGTTGTTGCCATATATGATTTTACAGCTACATTGCTATAAACTGCCCAGTAATGTTACTCTTTTGCTTTAAATTTTTTTCTGAAAATTTAAGATACTATTTACATACAATGATAATGACATTTTAATTGTACAGTTTATGATAATTTTTTACCATTGCATAACTACCACGACAATTAAAATAATAGAACAGTTCACTCACCTTAAAATGTTTCTTTGTATCCTTTTGTAGACAGTCCCATTCCCCATCTTCAGGCCCAGGCAGCCATTGATGTGTTTTTCTTTTTTTTTTTTTAATACTTTATTTATTTATTCATGAGAGAGAGAGAGAGAGAAGCAGAGACACAGGCAGAGAGAGAAGCAGGCTCCATGCAGGGAGCCCGATGTGGGACTCGATCCTGGGTCTCCAGGATCACGCCCTGAGCCAAAGGCAGGCACCAAACCACTGAGCCACTCAGGGATCCCCATTGATGTGTTTTTCATTGCTGGTTTTCTTTTTATATAATTTCACATAAATTGAATTATATGTTAAATAATCTTTTGTGTTTGACCTATTTTTTTTGTTTGACCTATTTTACTTAATGTGTAATGTATTTGAGATAAACCAATTTTGTTAATATTTGTTCCTTTTTACTGCTGACTGAATATTCCATAATATGGATGTACTACAACTTGTTTATTCACCGGTTGATGATATTTGGATTGCTTCTAGATCCTGGCACCATGAATAATGTTACTGTGAACAATGGCTGACAATTCTTTGTGGGAAGTTTGCATTTTTATTTCTCTTGGATAGATACCTAGGAGTGGAATCACTGGACAATTATACCTTAAAGAAATTATGAACCTCTGTTATAATGCATCTACTTCCACTTGCCAGAACACCAAAAGGAGAAAAAGTCCCTTATTTCTCTCCAATCTTGTATTATACTTCTAGCACTTGCTAATAAGAGAGACTAACATCAATGCTAGCCATAGAATAGCAGTCATAGAGTCTAGTTTCAGTTTTACAATTGGGTGAAGAAGGTTGGGTTTGGAGCTGAGGAGCAATAAATTAATAACATCCCTTAGGGCAAGTATAGAACTATTACCCTGGGATATTCCTTTATCATCATTTCATAGATTTCTCTTTTTATCCTCCCTAGTTTGATTTCTTGTTTCCTGGATCCCATATTATCCTCTTTTTTTGTTCTACATTTTAGGAAGTGTTCTCATCTTTATTTTTTAAACCAATATGTTTTTCACTTCTGCTATCATATTTGTAAGTTACCAAAGCCTCTTTTTTTTTTTACTCCATTTAAATGATCTTATTCTTATTTCATGGACTTAAGAGATGATTGGCAGTCTTCTCATAAATATATCAATGATAATTTTCCTTTTTTTAATTTTTATTTATTTATTTAGAAAGAAAGCATATGGGATCCCTGGGTGGCGCAGCAGTTTGGCGCCTGCCTTTGGCCCAGGGCACGATCCTGGAGACCCGGGATCGAATCCCATGTCGGGCTCTCAGTGCATGGAGCCTGCTTCTCCCTCTGCCTATGTCTCTGCCTCTCTCTCTCTGTGACTATCATAAATAAATAAAAATTTAAAAAAATGTTAAAAAAAAGAAAGAAAGCATATGAGTGGAGGGAGAGGGAGAGAGAGGTAGAAAAGCAAACTCCCCACTGAGCCCAGGCCTGAAATGAGGCTTGATCTCCGGATCCTGAGATCGTGACCTGAACCCAAACCAATAGTTGGCCATTTACCCAACTGAGCCACCCAGGCATCCCTCATGAAAATTTTCATTAAAATTTTTTTCCTCTAGGGCGCCTGAGTGGCTCTGTTAGTTGAGTGTCTGACTCTTGGTTTCGCCTCAGGTCCTGATCTCAGGGTCCTGGGATCAAGCCTCACATCAGACTCCACTCTCAGCAAAGAGTCGGCTTGTCTCCCTCTGCCCCTCCCCCTGCTCATATGTTTACTCGCTCACTCGCTCGCTCTTTCTTTCTTTCTCCTTCCCCCTCTCCCTCCCTCAAATAAATAAATCTTTTAAACAAAGTTTTTTTCTTCTGGTCTGAAGTTTTTGAATCTTTTTCCTCTGAACTTGCTTGCCTTTTTGCTTGCTAGCTTGCTGTCTCTCCTTCCTTCCTTCCTTCCTTCCTTCCTTCCTTCCTTCCTTCCTTCCTTCCTTCCTTCCTTCCTTAGTCTCTAGCTTTCTCCATATTTCTGTTGACCTTTGGTTGCTATTCATATTTAGGAGTCAGGTAGTAAAAAAGTCTTTCTGAAAATTTGTTGATTATGGATTCTCATAGGATTAATTAGATGGGTCATTTTTGGAGAGAACTTCCAAAATCTGCTCTCCTGCCTAGAGATTGTCAGCCAGTTTTCTGGACTCAAAATGGGAGAAGAGAGCTTGTGGGTCTTAGTATTCAATATGTGAATATTTGCTTAGATTTGTTTTTTGAATAGTATTCTGCCTTTAGTTTTGTTTGGTGTCCTCCAATGTAGAGACTCTGTTTTATCCCTTCCAGAGATTCAACTTTCAACCTTGGGGAAAGATTCAGTTTCAACCTTCTGGTGTCAGTCAACACTGTGTATACACACAGACACACACATACTTAAATATATATATACACTTATGTATACAAGGGTCGAGATCTAGTAAAACAACTATGTGTTGTTGTTTTTTTAAAAAGATTTTATTTACTTATTCATGAGAGACACACAGAGAGAAGCAGAGACACAGGCAGAGGGAGAAGCAGGGTCCATGCAGGGAGCCTGACGATGTGGGAGACTCGATCCCGGGTCTCCAGGATCACACCCTGGGCTGAAGGTGGTGCTAAACTGCAGAGCCACTGGGACTGCCCTGTTGGTTTTTGTTTTGTTTTAATTTTATTTATTCATGACAGACACACAGAGAGGCAGAGACAAGCAGAGGGAGAAGCAGGCTCCATGCAGGGAGCCCGACGTGGGACTCGATCCAGGGTCTTAAGGATCACACCCCAGGCTGAAGGTGGCGCTAAACCGCTGGGCCACCCGGGCTGCCCTGTTGTTGTTGTTGTTGTTGTTGTGTTTTGTTTTGTTTTGTTTTGTTTTGTTTTTTAAGAGGGCTCCACATCCAGCCTGGAGCCCAATGCCAGGTCTGAACTCACAACTCTGAGATTAAGACCTGAGCTGAGATCAAGATCACTTGACTGAGCCACCCAGGCCCCCCTGTAATCCACCTATTTCTCAAACACTTTCATCCAGTCTTTCTATTTTTAGCACCATCTTCATCTCATCTTTAGACGTTCCAATACCTCCAATTCCTAAGCCTTTTTGAAACTTTGGCGGCACATCCTAGGTAGTTTCTTAACTTTTTCCATTGTCAGCTTTGGATTCAGCTTTATTTCCAAACTTGTGTTGCCTTTATTTCTTTCATTTCCCCTGTTCCTGTAGGTTTATGACTTTTTAAAATTTGTTGTTCAAGAGTGCCTGAGTGGCTCAGTCAGTTAAGCATCTGCCTTCAGCTCGGGTCATGACTAGGGTCCTGGGATTGAGCCCCACATTGGGCTCCCTGTTCAATGGGGAGGCTGCTTCTCCCTCTTCCTCTCCCTACTGTTCCCCTTGCTTGTGATCTGTCAAATGAATAAATTTTAAAAATATATATTTTTTAAATCCTGTTGTTCAGTTGGGTTTTTTGGAAGGCCAAACATAAATGGTGGTGTTAAATTCATCATCTTTACCAGAAGCCCTCTTTGTTTATCTCTTTATTTTAATATATTATCTTTTTAGAGAGAAAGTAGGGGGCAGAAGATGATGGAGAGAGAGAATCTCAAGCACACTCCCTCAGTCTCAGGACCCTGAGATCATGACCAGAGCTGAAATTAAGAATCAGACTCCCAACCGACTGAGCCACCTAAGCACTTCAGAAATAAAATTTTTTTAAGCAGGCACCATGCCCAATGTGGGGCTTGAATTCACAATCCTAAGATCAAAAGTTGCATGCTCTAGCAACTGAACCAGCCAAGCGACCCCTCCTTTATTTATTTACAGTTGCAGAATTGTCTGTTGGTGGATATGGTAGCTCTTTTTCTTAGCTGTTTATATTTCCTTTCCTGTTAACTGTTCATCTCCTTTTCCTACTTTTCTACATTGTTGTTAATCTTTTTCATATTTCATTGTCGTAGCTTTTTATAAGTGCTAATAAAAAATCATACCCCAATATATGACTTAATATATATTATTTTTAGATGTTTTGATTATCATTTGATTTTGCTTCTGACTCTTTATTCTTCTGAGTTCCTCCTCCACCTACTCACATTGTTCTTGGTCTGTACAGAACATTGAAAAACATTTTTCCGGGATCCCTGGGTGGCGCAGGGGTTTGGCGCCTGCCTTTGGCCCAGGGCGCGATCCTGGAGACCCGGGATCGAATCCCACGTCGGGCTCCCAGTGCATGGAGCCTGCTTCTCCCTCTGCCTGTGTCTCTGCCTCTCTCTCTTTCTCTCTCTGTGACTATCATAAATAAATAAATATTTAAAAAAAAAAAAACATTTTTCCTATGATCAAATATATATTTTTTCTTTTATGATTTATTGATTTTGTGTGATATTTGGAAAGGTCTTCTCCTTAAGAATGTTAAAATCGGGATCCCTGGGTGGCGCAGCGGTTTAGCGCCTGCCTTTGGCCCAGGGCGCGATCCTGGAGACCCGGGATCGAATCCCACGTCAGGCTTCCGGTGCATGGAGCCTGCTTCTCCCTCTGCCTGTGTCTCTGCCTCTCTCTCTCTCTCTCTGTGACTATCATAAATAAATAAAAATTTAAAAAAAAAAAAAAAAGAATGTTAAAATCGATTTTCTTTTAAAACATAAAGTTTTGGGATGCCTGGGTGGCTCAGTGGTTGAGCGTCTGCCTTCAGCTCAGGGCGTGATCCCAGTCCAGGAACCGAGTCCCTCAACAGGCTCCCTGCGTGGATCCTGCTTCTCCCTCTGCCCGTCTCTGCCTCTCTCTGTGTGTCTCTCATGAATAAATAAAATCTTAAAAAAGAAGTTTCATTTTCTGTATGACAATATTTAGCTCATTTTGACTATTTTTGTGTACATTCTGAGATTGGGATCCAATTTATTTTTTCCCCAGATGGCTACCCAGTTGTCCCCAGATTATTTATTGAATATATTCCCTTTTCTTCCAATGCATTTTATCATGTATATTGATTGTATATCATGTTCTATTGACTGTCATGAAATTTTCCTACATTATTTAAAGGGAGTGTAAATTGGATTATAAAGCAAACAGATTATCTTGAGATTATTTACTTGTCATTTTTACATTATAGGAAGAAATACAAAGAGAAAAAGATAAGGATAATGTTTCATCAGTGAACATAGATATTCAAAACACATTGAAACACCTCCATGCAGATAGTCTTGGCAGAGGTCCTACAGCAGAAGATAAAGATAAAAACCAGTCTAGAAAGCTTCAGAGTTATAAGTCCCATGGATGTGCAAATGATCACCAAATGAAGACCCTGTTAAAGAGTGCAAATCCAGTTGATGCTTGTTATAGGGAGAGTGTGCAAAATAAGACTTTATGTAAAGCCAATTCAAGCTATAATCAAAATTTACATGGACAAACAACTTTTGAAGAAAAGAATTCTGTTTCTCAATCGAGGTATAGTTTAATAATAATTTTTTCTAACTTTTATGTATTTAGATATTTTTTGTGCAGTACTTTGTGTCACACTGTTAGGCCCTGGATATAGAAATGATAAAACATGGTCTTGAGCCTAAATGGAAATATTGGGAAAGGAGTTTGGTTGGGGATGTATGAGCCTGTTCATCTAGAGCCTTGCATGTCATACTCAGGATTTGTGGTTTTCCCTCATGGGGCATGAAAGTCATTTGAGGATTTTAAATTGAGTAACATCAAATTTGAATTTTAGAAAGGATATTCAGAAAACTTAACCTGAAACCCTATACAGTGTGTAACAATGTATACATTGATAATCCATCAGCAATATAGCAAAAACCAGTTTGTAAATTTAATTTGATAAAAGGGAGTAGTGTGTGATGAAAATCTTCCTTAGATTTGCCTTCTTACTTATTCCTTGCATGTCACCTCCAGTTCATATCCTTTCTGCCTTAGGTTGTTCGTGGGGCTGAACCTGGGATTGTAGCTTTTCTTAAACCCTTGTGTTCTTTCCTCGGTTCCTGGAGGCAAACTGAAGAGTATGCCGCTATATTCTGGAAA
This sequence comes from Canis lupus baileyi, assembly GCF_048164855.1. NCBI lineage: Eukaryota > Metazoa > Chordata > Mammalia > Carnivora > Canidae > Canis > Canis lupus. Next base: position 6,444,075 of record NC_132840.1, on the reverse strand, counting down.
GGCTACAGAATGAACAGAATATTGGGGAGATGGATTACATTATCATCACCCCCTTTTTCCTTTTCAAAACAATTCTTGTTGTCAATTTTAGCTTGATTTCTCAGGAATGTGGAATCAGAGAGCATCAAGATATGTTCTCCAGGGCAGCCTGGGTGGCTCAGCAGTTTGGCGCCGCCTTCGGCCCAGAGCATGATCCTGGAGACCTGGGATCGAGTCCCGCATCGGGCTCCCTGCATGGAGCCTGCTTTTCTCTCTGCCTGTGTCCCTCTCTCCCCTCTCTGTGTTTCTCATGAATAAATGAATAAAATCTTTAAAACAAAACAAGATGTGTTCTCCAGCCAGCCTTCATGCTCTCTGGTCCTCTGATTTTGTTCTTTTCTCTCCCCCTTTTTGCCCTTATTCTTTCCTATTTTTCTTTCTTTTCTTTAAGTTTATTTCAGTAATACCTATACCCAATGCAGGTCTCAAACCCATGATCATGAGATCAAGAGTCTTATGCTCTTCTGACTAAGCCAACCAGGTGCCCCATATTTTCTTCTTTTTTAAAAAAGATGTTTTATTTATTCATGATGGAAACAGAGAGAGAGAGAGGCAGAGACACAGGCAGAAGGAGAAGCAGGCTCCATGCAGGGAGCCCGACGTGGGACTTGATCCCTGGACTGCAGGATCATGACCTGGGCCGGAGGCGGCGCTAAACCGCTGAGCCACCCGGGCTGCCCCCATATTTTCTTCTTTTATAATTTTTTCCCATGTTTCTGCTGGTATCAGTATTATTGTCCTTTAGAGTCTTGTATAACTCCACTTCTGGAAACCCGGCTATAACCATTACAAATGCTATTTTGGAAGACTTTAGTAGACCCTGGTTTCATCTCCTGGCTGCCAAATGCCCAGAATTACACCACTGCCTATAGGACCATTTGTCCATACATCAAACAGTATGTTTACTCTAATTATCTGGTGTCTCATTTCTTTTAGTGACCATGTTTTTAAACATCCAATTCCCATCAAAAATGGAAAGCCACGGTTGCCAGTAACAGGTATGATTAAAAATATTTCTTCTTTGATTTTTTTAAGAAAACATATTTAGGTGACTAAGATAGCTGAAAATGTATATTGGTATATTTGCATTATAACGTAAAAGCCATACCTTTGACTCTCTTTCTGGTGTAAGAGCTTCAATCATCTTTTATTGATAACCAGAATCTTTGTTTATCTACTAGGATGATTAGATATGTAGTACTGTGCTAAAGTTTATGAAAATATTGAAAACTAATATATTACATCAATGTCCAGTCCTTTTCATTAATCAAAAGAATCTTACATGTTGCAGTTTTTTTTCCAGATCCATTTACATTATGTTCAGATATAATAGATGAAGAAGCCATCAGTTTTCTGGCAACAGACAATCATCCCAAAATGTTAAAGTATAGATGCTCAGGTAAATATTCTTCAATTACAGTTGTTTTGTAATTAAAACTTTGTATGATATTAATTAACTAGGATTTGTAATAATTCTATCTGTGTGATTTAAACTTTATTTCCTTTGAAGAAATTTAACAGTTTGGGGTATAATAAAACATTCAGATCAATACTTCCTGTCTGCACTAGCCTGTGTTCCCAGTATTTATTTGTAAGAATCACCACAGCTAATACTTTTTGTTACTTTATTCTATTTTTATCACAATTAATACCATCTACAAATTTAACTTTATTGAGTAAGGTAAACATTTTTTATATTTTCAGAGTGCCAATAGGCATGTATTCTGAATAATGCTTTAAACACAAGACATTAAGTATTCTTTAAAAATACATTAAATATTAAACAATATCTATTTTTTATGTCTATTGTTAATATGTAAATGTTTCTAGTGTTCCATGCCCCATTATTTTATTTTTTCTGCAAGATCCCTATAATAAATGTTCCACAATGCTTAACCTGACCTCCCTTCCCCTCCATACCCTAATATTTCCTCTTTTAGGGTCTCACTCTGCTCTATGGACAAAATTGAGGCTATTCTATGTTAGGCTCAAAATAACATTCTTTAGTCTTGGATGTAAAGTTTGTCTCTAGTGCTCTAAAGCTTAGCTATATCTAACTATAATCTGAATCCCATCTCTTTTTCCTCCCTGTTTTAGTACTTATGAAGTCTTTCTTTTCATTACCTTTCTATTCTTTAGCTCCTTTTGTCCCGCCATAAACTATGTTTATTTCTCTTCATCTAAAAAAGAAAAATTTTATGGCGCCTGGCTAGCTCATTTAGAGGAGCATGCAACTCTTAATCTCAGGGTTATGGGTTTGAGCTTCATGTTGGGTATAGAGATACTTAAGTAAATAAAAATTTTAGAAAAGAGAGAGAGAGAAGGAAAAATCTAAATACTTGATGTGACTTGCTGTCTCTTCAAGTATTCAGCCACTCTTTCTTTCATCATTGCCAGACGCTTTTTCTCCTTTCTCTTTCAATATATTTATTCCCTTAACTCCCTGCAATCTGACTTCTTTTATTGCCATTCTACTAAACTTAAATGTTAAAGATTACCTGAAGTCTCTTTTTTTTTTTCTGCCCAAACCAGTGACTTTTTAAAAAATTCGTATCCTCTTTAGTATCTCTGCACTATTGACTATCATTCCTTGAAATCTTTCCCTCTCAGTAGTTTAAAGATACACTTTCCCAACCATCCACCCAGGCTCCCTGGAGGTCTGCAGTGAACTCACAAGAGCACTACACAATACTTTAAATTTTAAGTGAAACACAAAACATTCAACATCTTTTGGATACTACAGGCACTACTAGCTCAGAGTCATTTACAGTTTCAGCATTAGATTGCATTACATTCCTTTTGATGATGTCATGTCTTTGTGGAGCTGGGCTTTCAGTGGCTGTGATTAAAAGCAAGCACCACATGAAAATAATGTGGAATAAGAGATGAGGGTGGCAGTGTCAGTCAGATTCTGAGGTTTGAAAAGTTGTGCTGTACTTAGTAGGTGCATATAACCCATTAGGATTAATTGTGCTTAATAAGAATGAAATTTGGGGCACCTGGGTGGCTCAGTGATTGAGCATCTGCCTTTGGCTCAGGTTGTGATCCTGGCGTCTTGGGATCAAGTCCCGCATCAGGCTCCCTGTGAGGAGCCTGCTTTTCCTTCTGCCTGTGTCTCTGCCTCTCTCTCTCTGTGTCTTTCATGAATAAATAAATAAATAATCTTAAAAGAATGAAATTTAAATATTATTTTCCTTTAAAAATTTTTATTTCCTTATTTCTTAGAGTGCACATATGGGAGTGGGGGAGGAACAGAGGAAGAGGGAGAAGCAAATTCTGGGCTGCATGTGGGGCTTTATCCCATGACCTTAAGATCATGACCTGAGCTGAAATCAAGAGTTGGATGCCCAACCAACTCAGCCACCCACATGCCCCTATTATTTTCTTTTTTTTCTTTTTTTTTTTTTTTTTTTTTTTTTAGCAAACACACGAGGGTTTATTTACAAGCTCCAGCATGGGTCCAAATGCCCCTATTATTTTCAATTTACGTGTATTATTTTTTCAAATGGTTACTAAATTATTAGAACATAAATACATAGTAAGATGTTTTGGACTTAACAGATAATCAGTATTTCTTTGGCCCAGGGGTGCTGTAAAAAGATCACCAAGAACTTAGGGATGCCATGAAGTAGAAAAATTTGGGAACCTCTGGTTGGAAGTATTTCAGAAGGCAGAGTGGATGATTTAAAGCTGTTAACTCCCTTTCACCCCTTACTTGTTTGAGATGGTTCTTTCCTAGTCCTTTCTTCAGTAATAATTCATTCATTTAACAGACACTTAGGGAGTATTTGTCCTGTGGCAGGCATGGGTATCAAAGAAGAATAGAACTCAGTCCTTAAGTCTAAAAGCCACGCCATTTTACCACCTATATTGCTTTATTTTTCTGTTCCTGCCCCATTTCTACAGATTTCCCCCAAGACATAATCTGTAGCACTTACTCAGCACTGTTGAAGCATTTACTTTTGTGGCATCAACTATCATTTTAATGATGATTTTCAAATCTGTATCTCTCTACTGGGCTTCTACCTTGGGTTATAGCCTCATTCCTCCATTTTCAGCTGTGTCCAGGATATACTCATTTCAATATCTTGTTTTTAACTTTAAGCTTATTGTATTCAAAACACATCTTCCTCCCTCTTAAATTGCCTTCCTTCCAGCCAGTCCATTTCTATTAGTGTTGTTGCTATTCTTCTGGCCTCCCAAATTTCAAACCTTAAATCATCTATAATCATTTTTTTCTCTTTACATCTCCTATTTCTGGTCTGTCAAGTTTGGTTCTTTTTTTCATTCCCACATAGGCCTTTTTACTCATGCCTCAATTGCACCAACTTTCTAGCAGTCTTGCAGTTTCGAGTCTTTTTTTTTTTTTTTTTTTATTTACTTATGATAGTCACAGAGAGAGAGAGAGAGACAGAGGCAGAGACACAGGCAGAGGGAGAAGCAGGCTCCATGCACCGGGAGCCCGATGTGGGATTCGATCCCGGGTCTCCAGGATCGCGCCCTAGGCCAAAGGCAGGCGCCAAACCGCTGCACCACCCAGGGATCCCTGCAGTTTCAAGTCTTACCAAGCCCCAGATATAATGTGCATGTTAACTTCGCTAACATGTGCTTTTTATCATGTCACCAAGCTAAAGAACCCTCAGCACTTCTCTGTAACTCATGGACTCAAACTCTCTGCCTGGCTTTTAAATTTTTTGAGATCTTGTTCTGCTTCTACTTGTTAAATTTTATTGCATATTTGTTCTCTTTAAGTCTGTCAGAAAGTTGCCATCCTTATCCTAAACTTTGTCATTCAATCAACTTCAGGTTGCTTAAGAATTTTCCTAAGCTTTTCCATTATCCCAACAGCTTATCATTCACCAATTTTTACCTCGGAAATCTCTTCATTCTCCCTGTAAATGTCCTGTTGCACAGTCCCCTCATTTATATTCTGGACTGTTGAAGTAACCCCTCAAATGATCCTCCTACCTTCATGTAAGCTTTCTATGAGACAAACGAAAGTCATTTCCCTGCTTAATAAATATCCTTTAGTTCCTCCCCACTGACTTAAAGATAGTGAGAAATACTTAGCATGGCTTTCAAGATTATTCTTATCTGGCCCTCCCAACCTTTACTAGCCTCAACTTTCCTCCCACATTTCTCTCATACCTTGTACTCTAGCCACACCAAAGTACCTACAATTCTCTGAGCACACTATGCTTTTTTGCTTTTTGGTGATTCTGCACATGTTCATTGTTCTTGAAATATCTTCATCCCAGCCAACTTCCTGCCTGGCTAACTTCTAGTCCTTTAGGAATGAGCTACTAAAGACATTAGGTGATAGGCAGATGGGGAACTTTATAATGAATGGATGTGGCTAGCATCACCCAAACCTAGTGATCAATCTTAACATTAAGAAAACAGAGAGAGAGGGGATCCCTGGGTGGCTCAGCGGTTTAGCGCCTGCCTTTGGCCCAGGGCGTGATCCTGGAGTCCCAGGATCAAGTCACACGTCGGGCTCCCTGCATGGAACCTGCTTCTTCCTCTGCCCGTGTCTCTGCCTCTCCCTCCCTCTCTCTCTGTGTGTCTCTCATTAATAAAATAAATAAAATCTTTATTTTTTTAAATAAAATATTAAAAAAAAGAAGGAGATACTTTATGTGTCTGTTAATATGATGCAGTAAGAAGTCCGCAATATTGCCTGTGATGAGCTATACTAAAAACCATTGAATTGGGGCACCTCGGGGGCTCGGTCAGTTGAACATCTGACTCTTGATTTCTGCTTCATGATCTCAGGATCATGGGATTGAGCCCCCGTGTCAGGCTCTGTGCTTGGTAGGGAATCTGCTTGGAGGTTCTCCTACCCCTCTCTCCACTCCTTGTTTTCTCTCTCTGTAAAATAAAAATAAAAATAAAAATAAAAAATAAAGTAGGGGTGCCTGCCTGACTCAGTGGGTGAAGCATTTAACTTCGGCTCAGGTCATGATCTCAGGGCCCTGAGATCGAGTTCTGTGTTGTACACCCTGCTTAGCAGGGAGTCTGCTTGACCCTCTCCCTCTACCTCTCCCCCAAATTGTGTTCACTCATGCTCTCTCTCAAATAAATATTTTAAAATAAATCTTAAAAAAAACCCACAATTGAATCTGAATCCTATCACTCATCCAGATCTGATTACTGGTTTTACTAGTTTATTGGACACACACAGGAACATTTTAAAGCATTTAACTAGAATATAATCAGTGAAACCTAGCCTTTGGGTAGCTCCATAGTACAAATGACCCAGTGTCTACATAAGTAAATGATAAAGAGGAAGAGAGGAGAATTTATAGATTAAGAGAAACTCAAGAGGGACGCCTGGGTGGCTTAGCGGTTAAGCATCTGCCTTTGGCCCAGGGCGTGATCCTGGAGTCCTGGGATTGAGTCCCGTGTCAGGCTCCCTGCATGGGGTCTGCTTCTCCCTCTGCCTGTGTCTCTGCCTCTCTTTCTCTCTCTCAAGAATAAATAAAATCTTAAAAAAAAAAACTCAAGAGACCTTTCAATTGAATGTAATGATGGACCTTCTTCGGATCATGGTTTAAACAAACCAACCATAAAAAGAAAGTTTAAAAAAAAAAAAAAAGAAAGAAAGAAAGTTTTGAAATCATGAGGAAATTTTAACACTTACTGGTTATTAGATTATATTAGGTATAATTTTTTTAGGCTTGATAATGGTTTTATGTGTTTGGAGGAAAGAGTCCTTCTCTGTTAGAGTTGCATATGAAGTATTTACAGATGAAGTGATACTTTAATGTCAGTTTCAGGCTTCATAATCCAGTATATACATGGGGGGCAGATCAGAGTATAGGGGGTTGTAGACAAATATGACTGACCATGACAATAATTATTGAAGGTGAATGAGAGCTATGTGGAAGTTCATTATACTTTTCCCTTTACTCTTGTGTCTTTGAAATTTTCCTTAATAAAACATTAGGAAAAAAAAGAAAACTGGGCATTAGGGTCACTTCTTTTGGATATCTTCCTTTTTTTAATGTTTTAAAATTTTTTTTATTTATTTATGATAGTCACAGAGAGAGAGAGAGGCAGAGACACAGGCAGAGGGAGAAGCAGGCTCCATGCACCGGGAGCCTGATGTGGGACTCGATCCCGGGTCTCCAGGATCGCGCCCTGAGCCAAAGGCAGGCGCCAAACCGCTGTGCCACCCAGGGATCCCTGGATATCTTCCTAATAGTGACTCCTGCTCAGAACTTTTTTTTTTTTTTTTTTTTTTTAAATTTTTTTTTATTTATTTATGATAGGCACACAGTGAGAGAGAGAGAGGCAGAGACACAGGCAGAGGGAGAAGCAGGCTCCATGCACCGGGAGCCCGATGTGGGATTCGATCCCGGGTCTCCAGGATCGCGCCCTGGGCCAAAGGCAGGCGCCAAACCGCTGCGCCACCCAGGGATCCCTCCTGCTCAGAACTTAACCAAGCTAGACAGTCCTTTTATATATATCACCCTAACTGTTCACACCTATTGTGTGTTTACACACAGTATTGTAACACTTATCTCACAGTATTGTATCTGTTGTCTTTAATCCTTTATGACAGAATTTCTTGACATATTTATAATTAAGTTCCTGATTTCACTTCAGTTACCATCATAAAGATATTTGCTTTTATAGATTTGTTATTAGCTATTTTGTAATAATCTATACATCATTTTACTTTGTTTTCTTTTAGGTTGCATAGCAGTAGGAAAATCTCTGAATAGCCGAAATTTTAGCAAGCTCTTGCACTCTTGCCCATACCAGTGTGATCGTCATAAAGTCATTGTGGAAGCTGAAGACAGATATAAAAATGAACTAAGGAAATCACTTATCTGTAACAAAAGTAATTAATTCAGCAGCTTTGAAACTGTAATTATGACTATACCTTCTGAACTGTGATCCAGAACATTAAATATATTAAAAAGCTAGAGACCAAAATAATGTTGAAAAGAAAATGTCTCTGAGAAACCAGTGTTTTAAGATGTACCCAGGGAACAGATTTAGTCTCTGGTGGTTTAAAAATTCTTCCTAATCCATCTAAGAATTCCCACTAGAAGGTGGGGGGGAGGTGTGTAGGAAATACCATACTAATGGAATTAACGTGCTCTTACTCAGATTGATATTTTATCCTAAATGTTTTCTGTATTTTTCAGAAATTCTGCTGACCCCACGTAGAAGACAACTCAGTAGTGAATCTGCTACTTCTGAAAGAATAAGTGAATATATTTAATTTTTAAATAAACCTAAATTGCATATAGTTCTGAGAAAAAGAGGACAGCTGCAGGATTGTTCTCAGTCTCATCATTAATGGTTCTTAAATGATAACCCTTGGCTCTGAAGAGGGCCATAGTTTCTAAAACAAGAGCCTTCCCACTTTCCTTCCTCGTGTTGCTTTCCCCCCCATTGTTTGTCAGCTGAGGAAGAAGCAGAAGGAAACATTAAGTACCTAATATGGATTAGGTGTTTCATAGACGTTTCCTTTAATTCTTATAATAATGTTATAAGGTAGGTTTTGTTTTTTTAAAAGATTTTATTTATTTATTCATGAGAGACACACAGAAAGAGAAGCAGAGACACAGGCAGAGGGAGAAGCAGGCTCCATGCAGGGAGCCTGACATGGGGCTAGATCCCGGATCTCCAGGATCACACTCTGGGCTGAAGGCGGCGCTAAACCATTGAGCCACCCAGGCTGCCTGGTAGGTTTTATTTTATTCCCACTTTAAGGTAAAATGAGTTGGCAAATGGCAGAGCTTACATTCAAATGCAAGCCTGTCTTTTTTCAGAAGCCCCTCTTCTAGCCTCTGGATCACATGTCTATTTTAAGAACAAAATTATTCTCCTATGTGTAAGTGCTTCAGAGAGATTTTGCAGCAAATTTTGGTTCATAACTATAGCACTTCACACCACCAGAATTGAAGAGACAAATAGTATATACTTCAAAACCCTGCTTAAAAATCAAAATACTTCTTAAACAATGAGTTAACTTCTAAGAATTTTTATTTAATTACAGGTTAACATTTCAAGTTTGTCACCATTCTAAGTTTATTAGAGACTTAACATTATCATTTTCTTCTCTTCATATCGAATTAATACCTGCAGAGTAAGAATAAGCAGTTGAGCACCTTACTTGTCAAAAAAACCCTGGAATTTAGTAATATCTATAGAGTTATTCTGTTATTTATTGCAGAAATATTTAGACTTGATACATATGGAAACATTTTGCTATATATTTACCTGGACATTTTTACTTCCAAAGCCTTAAAGGAAATGTCAAGTTTACTGTTTTTTTTTTTTTTTTTTTTTTTTTTTTAAGTAATCTCTAGACCCAGTGTGGGGCTCAAACTCACAACCCCAAGATCAAGAGTCACGTGCTCTTCCAACTGTGCCAGCCAGGCACCCCTCAAATTTACTTTTTATATCTGGATCTTTTTCTTTTCTTTTCTTTTTCTTTTCTTTAAGATTTTATTTATTCATGAGAGACAGAGAGAGGCAGAGACATAGGCAGAGGGAGAAGCAGGCTCCATGCAGGGAGCCCAATATGGGACTCTATCCCAGGACCCCAGGATCATGCCCTGAGCCAAAGGCAGATGCTCAACTACTGAGCCACCTAGGTCTCCCTGGATCTTCTTCTAAGTTAAAAGTTTTGCATGAAAATTAAAATTACATACAGTACTCCTATAGGACAGCCCACCTTTTGAAGTAATGTTTTCTGTAGAAACTGTTAGAAAATGGTTACTTTTCCATAGAAACATGTTGTACTTGGAAAACTTGCTTTTGACAAGGAGTTGACATCAAATTAATAATGGATTTTTTCAACAACATGATTTAAAAGCAAATATATAACAACTAAAAATATATTATGATCATTTTACATAGTAAACTCATTTCCAGAGCCTCATGAAGTGAACATAATTATGGTTATATTTGATTATACAGAAGGATCCTAAATACTGTTAAGTGATATCCAGCTCATAAATACATGTGTCTTTTTTGTAAGAATCGCTTTAGCTAAAACCAAATAGTCAATAATTTGGCCTGTTTTTTTTTTTTTTTTTTAGAATTTGGAAAGGCATCTTGAGGTATGGAGTAGTTTGGTCTTATATCTCTTTTACAAGCAGGCTAGGAATTTTGGATATGTTGCCATTTTCTCCCCTTGATTTCCGTTTCTTTTCAAGAGACAGTTATGACTATAAGTTTGGTTGTAAGTTACATTCAAATTTGGAACCATTCTTTTGAGAAGAGACCATTGCAGCATCTGAGCTTTTAAAGAGCCTTGGCTCTCGTTCAGGATGAACTGGTGTGTTGAGAAGGTTTGAAAAATAAGGGTCTCTAGAACTGAGCCTTCTTGCCTACTTTCCCCTACTCTTTCCTAACATTCAATCAATATTAAGAGGAGTGCTAAAGGAGCCACAGAAGAGAAGCCTTGCAGGGTAGAGCTGCTTCCTCGTAGGCTGCTGCAGTAACCTTTGAGAATTGGGCACAGTTATAGGACTCAGTGAGATGGCAGATGCATTAGAAAAGTCGGAATTGTCTTTATGTGAACAACTTCCAAATGCTAGTATCCTGAACATTGTAATAATCTGTCCATTTCTGAATATAATGAATTCAAATCATTTAGCAAGTGAAGTTGAAATCCTGTATTTCTTGGGTAACAGCAGTTTTCCAGTAGACCCAAAAGTAAAGAGTAAATTTATTGATAAGTTTTTTGTTTGTTTGTTTTTTAAGATTTATTTATTGAGAGAGAGTAAGCACAAGAGCACAAGCAGGGGGAGTAGCAGAGGGAGAGGGAGAAGCAGACTCCCCGCTGAGCAAGGAGTCTGACTTGGCTTGATCCCAGGACCCTGGGATCATGACCTGAGCTGAAGGCAGACTCTTAACCAACTGAGCCACACAGGAGCCCCCATTGATAAGTTTTGAAACACTTTTTACCACTAAGTTTTTTCTTTCCACAAAATATTTATTGATCATCTGCTATGTGTCAGACACTGTTTTAGGCACTGGGGATGCAATGGTTTGCAAAACAGACAAAATTCTTATCTTCATGGAGCTTACATTCTAAGTAATACCATTAAGTAATAATCAGACATTATTTTCAATGATTTCTCAGCCTTCTGCTGGTAATATTTTCATTACTGTTTTAAAAGATCTGAACTATGGCTCTGTTCCTAGGAAAAGCCTAGGAAAGGTAGACAAATGGCTAACAGTCTTGACCTGCAGGGGCAAGATTTTTTTCTTTTTTTTTTTTTTTAAGATTTTATTTATTTATTCATGAGAATCAGAGAGAGAGAGAGAGAGAGAAAGGCAGAGACACAGGCAAAGGGAGAAACAGGCTCCATGCAGGGAGCCCGACACGGGACTCAATCCTAGGACACCAGGATCAGGCCCTGGGCCAAAGGCAGGCACCAAACTGCTGAGCCACCCAGGGATCCTCAAGGGCAAGATATTCTAAGGTTGTCTCGCCCCAACTATTTCAAGTCCTACTGAAGTAAATAGCAGCCTTAAGTGGAAATAGAAAACATTTCTCCTTATCAGCATCTATCCACAAAGATAACAGGAATTAGCAATGAATGAAAAAGCTTAAAGAAGGGACGTCTGGGTGGCTCAGCGGTCAGGCTCCCTGCATGGAGCCTGCTTCTCCCTCTGCCTGTGTCTCTGCCTCTCTCTCTCTCTCTCTCTCTCTCTGTCTCTCATGAATAAATAAATAAAATCTTAAAAAAAAAAAAAAAGGTTAAAGGAAAACTATTTCCTAGTAATCATTACCAGAAGATAGTTATGTTTATAGATACCAATTATATATATATATATATATATATTTTCTGTTTTAGAAAGTATCCTTAAAAACCAGATTAGTAACCTCCCCTTGTGCAGCCTATTTTTTGAGTTTTAGTAAGCTGAGCACCCATATAGGTAATGAATGTGTTTTTTAAAATGAATTTCAAAAGACCCTTATTCTTTAAAAATATTATCAAGCCTGTTAATTAAAATAACGAGTGTTGATATTCATTTTTATTCTGTGAAGTAATGGAGCCCTTTGGGAAGACTGTATCTGTAAGATAGGTAAGCTGTTTATTAATTGTCCTCACAAGAATATTGAGAGAATTAACAATCAAATGTTTATAAATTTTTGTGTTTCTTGATTGAAAGATGTTGCAGGTATTATTACAATGGGATTAAGTTACAGTTATTGAAGAATTCACAGTGATAAGGCCTAGCTTCATAGTAGGCACTCAATTTTAAAAGTGACATGGATTTCTCTATGATGAATAGCGCAGGCATGAAGCTTTCTCACTATGTAGTTCATATCCTTAGAATAAGTTAAGCACTTATTTGGGTCTCAAGAAGAGTCCCTTTTTTTTTCCAGCAAGTACTAATACATTCTAAAATTCTCATTAATTACAGAAAAAAGAAGAATTCGTAAAAACTTTACTGAAGAAGAAATAAATTACCTTTTCAATGGAGTTAAGAAAATGGGAAATCATTGGAATTTAATTTTGTGGTCTTTCCCCTTTCAGCAAGGACGGAAGGCTGTGGATCTTGCTCATAAATACCACAAGCTGACCAAACACCCCAAGTGTGTAGCTCCTTGATTGGAATACTTGTTAGTTTGAACTCTTAAAATACAATGCCTTGAGGAAACACAATTTAAAATATTCTTCTAAACTCTCATGAAACAGGGAATCTGAAAACAGGAATACTGTTTTAATTACATACTTTTTGTGATGCTTTATCTCATCAAATTATTAAAGTCATTTGTAAAATAATAAATTTTTAATGTGTAGCTTAGTAAAACAAAATTCCTTTGTAAGGTCAAACATTTGTTTAGGATTACGCTTTTATTTTTCTTTAAGCTCAAAGAACACAGTTCAGAGAAAAAAAATGATCAACCTTTAAATATTATTTGACATTATATTGTAATGGATACCATGTGAGACATTTGGACTTTAGTATATTCTTACTCAGTGGAAGTTCTTCCCCAGAACTTAGAATAGTTTTCCAAGCTGTTCAAGTAAAATTCCCACACATTAAATCAATGTTTAACATTCTGTTAACTAGGGCAGCCCTGGTGGTTTAGTGGTTTAGCGCTGCCTTCAGCCTGGGGTGTGATCCCGGAGACCCAGGATCGAGTCCCATGTCGGGCTCCCTGCATGGAGCCTGCTTCTCCCTCTGCCTGTGTCTCTCTGCCTCTCTCTCTCTGTGTCTCTCATTAATAAATAAATGAACCTTAAAAAAAATTCTGTTAACTAAAATGTTCCTCTTCAAGAGGCTGATAGTGCAGTTCCTTTGAATACTCCCGAATTCTATGGTCACGTTCACTTCTTTTTGGTGTATGTTTTTTTGCTTTTGCTTTTTTTTTTTTTAAGATTTTATTTATTTACTCATGAGAGACACAGGGAGAGAGAGAGAGAGAGAGAGAGAGGCAGAGACACAGACAGAGGAGAAGCAGGCTCCATGCAGGGAGCCCGGTGCGGGACTCGATCCTGGGACTTGATCCTGGGACTCCAGGATCACGCCCTGGGCTGAAGGCAGGTGCCAAACCACTGAGCCACCCAGAGATCCCCTGCTTTTGCTTTTTAAAAGCTTGGAACATTTTTTTAAATTGCTTGTTTTTTTTTAATATTTTATTCATGAGAGACACAGGGAGAGAGAGAAAGAGAGAGGCAGAAACACAGGCAGAGGGAGAAGCAGCTCCACGCAGGGAGCCCGATGTGGGACTTGATCCCGGGACTCCAGGATCACGCCCTGGGCTGAAGGCAGGCGCCAAACTGCTGAGCCACCCAAGGATCCCCAAATTGCTTGTTTTTAAACAAAATTTGACCTCAATTTCCTATTTTTCTTTTTCTTTTCATATTCCCATCATGATCCCTAAAGGATGCTATTGCAGCCTGTATTATACTTAAAATGCTGTTGCTGTGGCAAAGTGATTAAGTATCAGGGCCTCAAAGCTTACCTGTGCTTATAGGTATTTGGGTGTATACCCATTGGCTCACTGCTTCATGTCATTGTAGGTCTCTGACTTAATGATAGAAATACTATTTCTTCAGTCCCAAAATGTATTTCCCTATAAGTTTGTATTCTTTTACCTTTTCACATCCTATTTCTACTTTTCACATCCTAACTATTTCTACTTTGATAAACTCAGAATTTTTATTTATTTTTTAGTTTTCTGATCCACAATGAAAGTTCCAGAGAGAGCCAATATGCAGAAAGTTTTCTATTTAAATCTAAAATGTCCTTTTAAACAAAAGATTAATTTTCATTTAGGAAAATTCCTTATAGTGTTTAAAGTGTGAATGAATCTAGTCCATTATCAGTATTTCCTAAGCACTATGGGGATTATTTAAATAGTTTGGTGGGTTATTTTGATTTGTACTTCTCAGGATTTATGAAAATTATTTTAGGTCAAAGGAGAAAATATTTTGTCTGTTGTTTCAGCCATATTGGTTTAGATAACCAAGTTGTTTCCTAAATTGTTCAGATACAACTTAAACATATTTTTCCACTTCAGTTGGGTCCCAGATAATAGTTCTTTTATTGATTGGAAGAGATGTATGTAACAGAAAAACCAAACACTGCTTAAGTGAAGCATCCTCAAAAATATGACATTCTATAGCTTTTTTTTTTTAATTTTTATTTATTTATGATAGTCACACACACACACACACACACACACACACACAGAGAGAGAGAGAGAGAGAGAGAGAGGCAGAGACACAGGCAGAGGGAGAAGCAGGCTCCATGCACCACCGGGAGCCCAACGTGGGATTCGATCCCGGGTCTCCAGGATTGCGCCCTGGGCCAAAGGCAGGCGCCAAACCGCTGCGCCACCCAGGGATCCCACATTCTATAGCTTAGACACTGATTTGTTTCAGTTACTGAGGCTGTATTTAAAATAAGCAATATTGGGGTGCCTGGGTGGCTCAGTTGGCTGAGTGTCCAACTCTTGGTTTCAGCTCAGGTCATGATCTCAGGGTTGTGAGATTGAATTCTGTGTCTGAGCTCCATGCTGGGTGTGGACCTGCTTAAGATTCTCTCTTTCCCTCTGCCCTTCCCCACCTATAAAAAAGTAAGAATTAAGAAAAGGAAATAACCAATACTATATTGCCTTCTGAACCGTTGGAATTTTATCCTAACCCTTGACTAACTTTTAGTTAACATGAGCTGCTCCTTTTTCCTTCAAACAAATATTTGGTAATAAAATAAATTTATTATTTATTTTATCAGGCATATCAAAAGGAAAGGCATATCAAAAGGAAAAAAGAAGGCATATCAAAAGGAAAGCCAAGGAATGATGACATATATTTGAACTGTTTGACTTTAGGAATTCAGACCTGGCCAAATCAACAGGGAATAAAAAATTATTTTAATAATAACAGACCTTTGGAGTTGGAACTGATATCAGTTATAGTTTGCTGCAAGAGGCATGAATTGCTGTACAACAACCTGGATATTGGTGGCTCTTTAATTTTATGTAAATCCTCAGAAACATGGAATCTACTAAGGGTGATAATTGATGGTCATTTCTTCTTTATACTTAATGAAATGTGCCTTCCTCAAGTACCTTTTGTAGAACCACAGAATTTGAATTTCTTTTCTACATACCAGTCCTTGAGAAAGGTAAAGAATAGGTATCCATCACTTCTTTTCCCTCTGCATTCTTTATCTTTCATGCTGATAAGCCCCATTTTCCTCAGCAGAACAGTGTCCTCTCTTATGAGCTTACTCACTGACCACTGGACACTTCTTTGTCTTTATAAGCTGTGTCCAGAAAGTAATGTGGCTTGACTGCAAGAGTAAGGAATCAGCTTTGCAGGGCCCAATGAGGTTTCATGGACTTCACCTAAGATACTTCTGGTTATTCTACATGACCATCTCTCAGACTGTAGTCAATATAGTTAAAATTTACAGATCATAGTTTTAACTGATTTCTGTTTTGTTCTTAGGCATTTATTTTTAACCCCACTACTTTAGTAGTCTGTTAAATTTTATCTTGCTAGATATAATCTGTACCCAGTTTGTCATCCAGTATATTAGGCATCCTTTCCTGCTTCAGGTCACCCACAGCTTAAGTGTGCTGCTGCATTCTCATCCAAGTCCCTGATGGCAACTTGAGTTGGTTGGGTCAGGTTCCTAGCAGTCTCTGGTTGTTCCTGCTCATCAGCCCCCTCTGGGCCTAGTGTTTAACCTGCCTCAATGTTATCACTCAACTTAAAATTTTCACTTTCTTGTCTATGATGTGAATTGCCAGATGCTCTGTTGAAAACTGCATTTGCTACGTCTGCAGCATCCTCTTGCCTGGTATTCCTGCAAAAAAGAGAAAGACTGTAAATCTGGTCCTATCTTTTCCTTTTCCAACTGGTCACATTGGAGTGTTCTACCTAGGGCTGATGAAGTTCACTGACCTGTAGTTGCAAACTCCCATCTTCTGTCCTGTGAAAATTTAGACACTGCTTGCCCTTTTACAATTTAACACTTGCCGGATTTCCAAGGATGTAACCCTTAATGGGTTTTCACTCTCATTGTCTTGTTTGAACCTTACTTTCAGGTTGGCAGATGCTATGCCCATTTGCTGGATCCTGTAACTCTTGCTGCCAACATTTTGGCAGAGCTGGATCAGAATTCTACTAAGCTCATGTAGGTGGTTACTTTTCTGCCATATCCTACTTCCTTGTGATATTTAGAAATGCCTTGTACAGTGAGCTGTTTTCCACAGAGGGTAGCAAGAGCCCTCAGAGGCCACACCTAGTTATGCTAGAAGGTGAAATGTCCCCCCTTCCCATTACTTTCTTATGATTGTCTCTCCTTGACCTTTATTCTTTCATTTTCTTTCCTCCAGCCCCGCACCCCCATCCCTGCTGCCCGCTAGAAAGGAAATGAAAGCCTATTTCTTGTGTGAAATGCTGGCTACTTGGAAATGCCGTTTTTGCAAACCCACGAACAAACTCGAGTGTTTTGTTTACGGCGGCAAGGCACTACTTTGCGGTTTTGGTAGGGTCAAGGAAAGGAGGTGGAAAGGGGAATATAAGGATTTGAGGGTCTCGCTTAAGGTCCTCTCTCCACGCGGGGCTTGGTGAGCATGAGGCCAAGTTCATGCTACAACAGTTTATGTAGGCGCGGTGAGTAAGATTTAAGTACTGAGGTGCCATCTTTAGTAGGGGGTCCTCGGGCAGGTTTCTTGAGCTTTGCAGACTTCAGGCTCCTTGTCTGTAAAAGGGTTAGCTGGGCTTCGGTGAGATAACGTGGGAGCGGGGCACTGTGGCCACCGGCCTCGCGTTTGGCCGCCCGGCCCCCGACGGCGCTCGGCGGGCGCGCGGCGGGACGGGGACCCCAGTTCGGGTGCGCCGGCGCCCCTTGGCCAGCAGAGGCCGCGCGCGCCCCGGGCCGGGCGGCTCCCGCCGCCGCCGCCGCCGCCTGTCTGCGCATGGCTGCCCCGGCGGCCGCCTGACCGCCGCCCACGCTCCGGCAGCTCGGCGGCCGCGCGACCGTGCGGGAGCTGAGGGGCGGTGGGCGCGGCGGAGCGGGCGGGCGGGCGGCGCGGGCCCGGCAGGGCGGGCGGCGGCGGGCGGCGCGGGCGGCGGCGGCGGCGGGGCGGCCCGGCCGGGTCCTCGCGGGTCCTCGGCGGGCCCGGGGGAGGGCCCTCTTTGTGGCTGCAGTTGGCAAGATGGCGCCGGTGGGGGTGGAGAAGAAGCTGCTGCTGGGCCCCAACGGGCCCGCGGTGGCGGCCGCCGGCGACCTGACCAGCGAGGAAGAGGAGGGCCAGAGTCTGTGGTGAGCGCGCGGCGGCCAGGCCGAGCCGCCGACCCGGGGGCGCGTCCGGCGGGGGGCGGGCGGGGCGCGGGGGCCGGCTCGCGGGGCTGAGCGCTTCTCCCTTGTCCCCACAGGTCCTCGATCTTGAGCGAGGTGTCCACCCGCGCCAGGTCCAAGCTGCCGTCCGGCAAGAACATCCTGGTGTTCGGTGAGCGCCGGGGCGGGGCGTCGCCCGGGAGGCCGGGGATGGCGGGCGCAGCCGGAGAGGCCAGCCCCCCGCGCCCCGCCGCAGACTCTGGGAGGTGTCCTTTGCGGAGGCCGGAGGCCGGAGGCCGGAGGCGCTGGCCTGGACCTGCCGCACAGTCCTTAGTCGTTTGGCCGCAGCGTCAGCCTTGCTTGAAGCGTCTCTGACGTGCTGCGCTGGTCGCCGCGAGGCCCCCCAGATCGCCTGTGTGGGGTGGGAGATGAGGGCATGAGGTTAGGGGACGGGGCCGCGGAGCGAAGGGACTCGGGTCAGGGCTGTGGGGAGTGGGCGCCGGGGTCACTCCTTCATCTCCCTGAGGGGTGCCGGGTCGGGGAGACCCTGCAAAGCACGGGGGTTCCCGGGAGTTCGCACCAGGGACTTTCCCGCATTAGTCCAGCGCTTCTGCTGGGTTACCTGGGTCAGGTTGCTTAGTGGGTCTGGTCTCAGTTTCCTTCTACGAGTGAGGGCGTTTGATCGGGCCCATTGATCAGAGAACCCATTTGTGGAGCCGTTCCTGTAGGCTGGGCGACTGAGACAGCACGGACATCCCTCAGACACTGCACAGGAATCTCAGGCGAATGAGGGACGATCCGTTGGTCGCCGCGCTACATGGTGCTGGCGTGGCCCGATTATGTGGGAGCATCACCTTGCTTGATGTGCAAGAGGATGCTTTTGGGGTCAGGTGTCTAGAAGGTTAAGTGTTAACCTGCAGGGGTACAGAAGGTTAGTGTTGGCAGGAACACAGGTGACAGGAGGGTGTGGGGGTTTGGAAGTTGCCAGAAGCTCCTTGTGGAAGATGATTAATGAAGTAAGTTGGGGCACATTGTGGAAGGCTGAAGAGTTGATGCTTTTTCCTGGCGGCTCTTGATTCTCAAGGGCCTTTTTTTGTTTCTCTTCCATCCCCTAATCCTCCTGGCAATCGCTGGTTAGGTGGTTTTCTCAGTGTTTTTGAAGGGAATTATGGTCTTTAAGTGATTGCTACGGAAGGTCGTAGAGAACCTTTAGAGATCTTCAAGAACTGGGGCGTCAAGGTCATGGGGTCTGTGTTTTAGGGAATTCTGGCAGCAGCGTTGCAGGTGGCAAAAATGAGCAGGTATTGAAGTGAGGCTGACGAGTGTTCACGGCCCAGGTGGGATGTGGAGTATCTGAGAGCAGTAGTGCCGTTGGGGATGGGAGGGCGCCTTTGACCTGTGGAGTGCCTCTCATTTTTCATGTACTGTAATTCCGTCTTATTAGATCCTAAGGGTCCCTAGTAACGTTTCTGGGTGGTGGATCTGAACGTTTTAAGAGATTTTTTTCAGAGGTGGGGGTGGTTGTTACTTGGAGGGGGAGGAGGAGGCGCTTGATAATTACTGAGACCGTGCTTCACAGAGTTTTGCTCAGGTCTGTAATTATTTTCATCAGTATCTTAGCTTTCAGGATGTTTATGAAAGAGAGAGGTACTAAAATCAAAAGTGAATAATAGCTTCTCTTCTTCATGATTGTGAGGCAGGATCAGACTTTTTTTAGTTCAAATTTCCTGGGCTTTAAGGTTAATTGTATTTTGAAAATTTTGCTTTTTTTACGGTAAAAGTTTATTTTGTGAGAAACTAACTCCACCTTTAACTTCCCCAAATGCATGTCTTAAAAATTGTAGGTAGGGCCTATCAATCTACCTTATTCCTTTTTTTTTTAAAAATAAAGATGACTGCAGTAGAGTATCATTTTAGATCTTGGAATTTGCCACCTTTGCCACCACCCCCAACTGCTCTTACAGCAAAGCCTGCTTTGTTTATGATGAAAGCAGGTGAGACCTCAGCAGCAGGCTTTGCATGAAATTCTTACTTGTTACTTGTATAAGTGTCAAGACTCCCTGTCCTTGCCCAGAATAAATGGTACACTTTTCCTTATATATATATTGTTTGTAGGTGAAGATGGCTCTGGTAAAACAACCCTCATGACTAAACTTCAAGGAGCTGAGCATGGCAAAAAAGGAAGAGGCCTAGAGTATCTCTACCTCAGCGTCCATGATGAGGACCGAGATGGTAAGTGAGGTGTTGGTCCATGGTAAGGGGTATGTGCACACCTTGGACTCTGTGGTTCTGGCTCTGTGCTGTGTCTCGGCACTCTCAATTTTCTGTTTAGTTCTAAGAGAGTCAGTCATGGAAATAGAGGAAATGTATGTCTTTGCAGGACTTTACCCATTTATTTTTAAGTTTACTTATTTAATCTCTACTCATCATGAGGCTCAAATTCACAGCCCCAAGATCACGAGTCACATGTTCTTTCTGACTGAGCCAGCCAGGCGCCTCTACCCACTTTTCCTTTTTATAGTATGTTAGTCAAAATGAGGAATTGGGGCTGTTAGCTATTGCTCTGGGTAGCCCCTAATTAAAAGGAGATATTGAAGGTAGAGTTTCAGATGCACATAAAGGTAGTAAGAAAGATATTTTTTAAAGCTTCTAAAAAAAATGAATACATAAAAGCTTTGGACTTTTCTATGAGGAGAAATGCTTGGCAGATTGATTGGGCACATTGTTACTCTACCACTTTCTAGTGGAGAATCTAAAATTGGTATGATTCAGAGAATAACAGCTTAATAAATATTCACAGGAGAGTTTTCTGAGTCTTTTTGTGACAATGTAGAAATGCTAATTTCCTGTGTTTCTTTCAGTGGAGGAAATAGAGGCTTGGAGGTGTTCTCTCTTAATTCCTTCTCTAGAATATGGGTAGTAAGTTTCCACCTACAGGGTAGTTGGAAATCTTGAAAATAGGTTAAGCACTCTTTTTTTCTTTTTTTAAGATTTTGTTTATTTATTCATGAGAGATAGAGAGAGGCAGAGACATAGACAGAAGGAGAAGCAGGCTCCCCGAAAGGAGCCCAATGCTGGACTCAGTCCCGGACTCCGGGATCACGCCCTAAGTCGAGGGCAGACACTCAACTGCTGAGCCACCCAGGCATCCCCATAAGCACTCTTATAAGGATTAGATATGACTTAAAAATTATTTCTTGGGACACCTGGGTGGCTCAGCGGTTGAGCGTCTGCCTTTGGCTCAGGACATGATCCCAGGGTCCTGGGATCGAGTCCCGCGTTGGGCTCCCTGTGGGGAGCCTGCTTCTCTATGCCTATGTCTCTGTGTCTCTGTGTGTCTCTCGGGAATAAATAAAAAACCTTAAAAAAAAAATTCTTTCTTATGATTATGAATTGGTTTGGAGTAATCATTTTTGGTTACCGCTACTTCATAATGCCTGCTTTATAAACTTAAGCTTTATGAATGGCTCCAGAACAAATAATCATTGGTCCTAAGTTTCATTTGTAGGGCAGCCCTAGTGGCGCAGCGGTTTAGCGCCGCCTGCAGCCCAGGGTGTGATCCTGGAGACCCTGGATCGAGTCCCACGTCAGGCTCTCTGGGTGGAGCCTGCTTCTCCCTCTGCCTGTGTCTCTGCCTCTCTCTTTCTCTCTCTCTCTCTCTCTCTCTGTCTCTATGAATAAATAAAGTCTTTAAAAAATTAAAAAAAAAAAAGTTTCATTTGTAGAAGGGTTATCTGTGTAGCCTAAGGGTGATTTCATTCACTTAAGGGTGTTAGATTACTTCCTTTATGTTTGCTTTTACCCATTTAAACGGTAAAGATCACAGTGTGAGGATGATTATGTAAGGGAGCAAATCCCACCATCTCTGGTTCCCCATTTCTTTATTGCTAAAATGAAGAAGATGGACCTAAGTCCTTTCCAGCAGTATAATTTTTTGATCTCCAAGACTCATTTAATAGAGGTCATGGATAAGGATCGCTTATTAAACCTTGGACACCTGCATTTTATTAATGTTAACTGAGTGGTCATTTTAGAACCCCAGGGATTTGATTCCTGCTTCTCCTCTCCTGGCTTCCTTTGCTGTGCGGAACCTTGCCTGAAAGATACGAGAAAGAGAGAGATAGGAGGTAGGCTTGATGCTTAGGGTTCTTCTTGTATAAGGAAGACAGGCATTCAGGTGCCCAGCTGGACCCACCAGCGTCAGTGTGAGTAGGGCTGGGACTGAGGGGCCACTGAGCCAGGCTTAGAGGGCTTCATATTATCTGAGTCTTTTGCAACCTGTTTCTGTTGGGCAACATGGTTATTGTGGAAAGCACTTGGGTTTTGGAGCCACCGGAACTGATTCAGAGTCCTACTTCTATAATCACTAGTTGTGACTGGCCTAAGCCCTCAACACCTCAGCTTTCTTGTTTGTAGAATTGAGTAACAATAACTATTTTGTAGGTTGACGGAATGAGAGGTGGTGTGTGTTAGGTGTAACCGACTACTTGAGACACAGCGGTAGCTCTAGTACCTTTATAAAAGTATAAAACTTGGGTAGCCCGGGTGGCTCAGCGGTTTAGTGCCACCTTCTGCCCAGGGCGTGATCCTGGAGACCCAGGATCGAGTCCCACATCGGGCTCCCTGCGTGGAGCCTGCTTCTCCCTCTGCCTGTGTCTTTGTCTCCCTCTGTTTCTCTTTCTCATAAATAAATAAATAAATAAATAAATAAATAAATAAATAAATAAATAAATAAATAAATAAATAATATTTTTTTTAAGTATAAAACTTGATGTAGATATTCTGTGAATTTTGGTAGCTACTTGTATTAAGATGGCATAACCATGTATCATGCCAAAGCGTCATATTAACGATTCATTTGCTTTTGAGTTGAAGGACATGTCAACATTTATTTCAGATTCCTTAAGGTTGTCTTAAAAATTTCCTGGTCTCCATTTAGACCTACTTGCAGGTCTTTTTTTGATGGAGGAGTTGCCCTTACCAATGGCTAATTATACATCTTTCAGCAGTATTTTATTGTGTGATGTGAGTGGGTTACAAATAATAAATTTTGCAGAAAATCACACAGGTCGAGTTAATGGTCTCTGGCTTGTCCCTCGTTTGTGGTGGGGCATGACACATCAAAGAAGCACTGCCTCTAGGGTTGTGAGCATCCGTTTAACATCACATGTGGTGTGTGTGATCTCCATGCACATGGCTGATGATGTGTGGTGGGCAGTGGGAAGAGAAGCTGAAGAAAGGAACCATGTGTGGTGAGGGGAAGACCTTAAAATCAGTGGGTTCCAGGTACAGAGTAGTATCTTTAAAGACATCGATAGAATCCAAACCAAAACCAGTCTAAAATGTATTAGAGGGCAGCCCCGGTGGCGCAGCGGTTTGGCGCCGCCTGCAGCCTGGGGTGTGATCCTGGAGACCCGGGATCGAGTCCCCTGTCGGGCTCCCTGCGTGAAGCCTGCTTCTCCCTCCGTCTGTGTCTCTGCCCCTCTCTCTGTGTGTCTATGAATAAAAAAATAAAAAATCTTTAAAAAAAAATAAATAAAATGTATTAGAAATTTTAAAGTGTAGCTAGATGTAGATGCCTTATTATATTGTTGAAGTACAGTCATGAATATAAATTTTTAACAGCATTATGTTTTAACGAATCAGTTACACAAAAGATAGCTAACAAAATATAGGTTTTTAAAGTATTTTGGAATTTATTGGGAAAGAAGTTAGTGAAATGATACTTTTGATTGTAGGAGTTTTCCCTCAAGGCACTTTCGTGAGAAAAATATTTCTCAAAAATATCTAAAAATTTTTTATTTATTATTTATTTAAAGATTTTATTTATTCATGATAGACACACACACAGAGAGAGAGGGAGAGACACAGGCAGAGGGAGAAGCAGGCTCCATGCAGGGAGCCCGACGCGGGACTCGATCCCGGGACTCCAGGATCACGCCCTGAGCCAAAGGCAGGCGCTAAACCGCTGAGTCACCCAGGGATCCCCAGCTAAGCCCCTAAAAATTTTTTTTTTTAATTTTTATTTATTTATGATAGTCACACAGAGAGAGAGAGAGAGAGAGGCAGAGACATAGGCAGAGGGAGAAGCAGGCTCCATGCACCGGGAGCCCGACGTGGGATTCGATCCCGGGTCTCCAGGATCGCGCCCTGGGCCAAAGGCAGGCGCCAAACCGCTGCACCACCCAGGGATCCCCTAAAAAATTTTTAAAGTAGGTTATTGTGGAAAATTATTTTTTATGGTTTGATCATCTAGGTATGATTTTGAAGCCCTGTGCTTCGTTAAATGACAGCAGTTGCACATTTGTGTGTATGTTTAACTTTTTATTATGGAAAACAAAAAATAGATATAGCATAGACTTATTAGGATCACAAGCTCCGATGTGTTACTTGCCTTAAACCGTTACCTTAAACAGTTCTTCAGCAGTTTTATTTCAACCATACACTCACTTGCTTCTCCACGCTGGATTATGATGAAGCAAATTTCAGACATTATATCATTTCGTTTGCAGATCCTTCCATATGTATGTTTAAAAGATAAGGATTTTTTTTAAAGAGTTTTTATTCATTTGATAGAGAATGTGTGAGAGAACAAGCAGAGGGAGGGTTAGAGAGAGAGACAAGCAGACTCCCCGCTGAAGAGAGTCCAACATGGGGCTTGATCCCAGGATCCCGGGATAATGACCTGAGCTGAAGGCAGATGCTTAATCAGCTGAGCCAGCCAGGTACTCCTGAAAGATAGTGATTTTTAAAAACATAACTATATTCTTTTACCAAAAAAACTAAATCCTTAATATCACCAGGCACCCAGTAATTCATACCTCAATTTGTATACATTATGATTTTATCTTGGCATTTAAACACAAAGGTCCTGTCTCTTTGGCACCCTCTGTAGTATGTGAACACACTGCTTGGTGTGCCTGACAAGAAGAGCTTGTTAATAACCGCGGGCTCTTCATCACAGCTTGCTGCCCCATTGATTGATGATAGCTGAGGAAAATGGGTTATGTAGAATGTGGTACAGTTGACCAGTGAACATTTTAGCTTTTTTTGTTTGTTTAGATTTCATTTATTTATTCAGGAGAGACCCAGAGAGATGGAGAGGCAGAGACACAGGCGGAGGGAGAAGCAGGTTCCATGCAAGGAGCCTGATGTAGGACTCGATCCTGGGTCTCCAGGACCACACCCTGAGCCAGAGGCAGATGCTCAACCACTGAGCCACCCAGGAGTCCCAATTTTAGCTTTTTCTTATTGAAAGCTAAAATGGCTTTCACCCTTTATTCCTCAGACATGGCTGGAGTCTATTTAGATGTGGATTTAATGTATTATGGTAATTAAAATTTTTTAAAGACACTTTGACCAAGGATTACTGCCCACTGAGCACTTGGACTCTTTTCCAGTGAGGATTTCTTTTTGTGTTTTGTGTGGAATTCTATGGTTGTCACCTTCAAGTTTTTTTTTTTTAAAGAGTTTATTTATTAGAGAGTGTGCACACAAGAGTGGGGAAGGGTAGAGGGAGAGGAAGAAGCAGGCTCCCTACTGAGCAGGGAACCTGCCGCACTGAGGCAGGGCCCCATTCCAGGACCCCTAAGATCATGACCTGAGCTGAAGGCAAACACTTAACTGACTGAGCCATCTGGATACCGTGCCCTCAGGTTCTTCTTGATGTGGCTTTTTTCAGCTGTGCTGATGGTCATTGTCAGGTAGTAACCTAGCTTTACTTTTTTTTTTTTTTTTTAAGATCACACGCGCTGCAATGTGTGGATTCTGGATGGAGACCTATACCACAAAGGCCTGCTGAAGTTTGCAGTTTCTGCTGAGTCCTTGCCGGAGACCCTGGTCATTTTTGTTGCAGACATGTCGAGGCCTTGGACTGTGATGGAATCTCTACAGAAATGGGCTAGTGTTTTACGTGAGCACATTGATAAAATGAAAATTCCACCAGAAGAAATGAGGGAGCTGGAACGCAAGTGTAAGTAAAATAGAATTTTCTTAATTGGAAAATTCACTAGTCTCTTGAATGGTTCAAGCCACCTTCCTTTCAGTGTCAAGAGGTTACAAAGCTTCCCTTACAGAATATTTGGTTTTGTTTGCACCATTTACCTCAAAATTGCTCTTACAAATTCAGTAGTCAGTATTTAAAGCAGTCTTATGGGACGCCTGGATGGCTCAGCAGTTGAGCACCTCCCTTCTGCCCAGGGTGTGATCCTGGAGTCCCAGAATCGATTCCCACATGGATTCCCTGCATGGAGCCTGCTTATCTCTCTGCCTGAGTCTCTGCCTCTCTCTCTTTGTGTCTCTCGTGAATAAATAAATAAAAATCTTTAAAAAAATAAAGCAGTCTTATTCTTTTTTTTAAAGATTTTACTTATTTACTCATGAGAGACAGAAACAGAGAGAGAGAGAGAGAGAGAGAGAGAGAGAGGCAGAGACACAGGCAAAGGGAGAAGCAGGCTCCATGCAGGGAGCCTGACGCAGGACTTGATTCCAAGTCTCCAGGATCAGGCCCCGCACTGAAGGCGGTGCTAAACTGCTGAGCCACCCGGGCTGCCCCAAGCAGTCTTATTCTTAAGCATCACAGTTGAAGAAAGTAAATGAGTCCATATTCCTTATTATCGTCATTGGTTCTTTTTTAAAGTAAGAGTTCTTCCCTCCCCCTCAAATTTGGATCAGTTTTGTGGGTCTTTACGCTTCTGTGTTAGTCTGGCTGCTGAGTTAACATCAGTGGGTGTGGAGATTTACTGTGGGATCTGCAACTTGAGTCCATTGTGCTGGGATTCCATTGATGCCCTATGGACTCTCTTGTTGACAGGTTTAAAGGAAGCCCTATAAAAGACAAATCTTTCAGCTTCTACCTTCATTCATTTTGGGATCCAGCAAATAGGATTTTAGTTAGAAATAGGAAGGTTTTTTGTTGCTGTTGTTTGTTTGTTTTAATTAAAATGGAAAACTAATTTAAGACTGAGGACACCCAGGTCCTTTTGACAGCAGAGAACTTTCAAATTAAACGAAGTTTGTTTTGTTTTCCTTAATGTGATTCAGAAACTTACTTTTCCTTTCCCTTGCTTCTGTGCACTTACATCAGCTTCTGTCTACTCGCCAGGGAAATGGGAGGGGCAGGGGCTAGAGCTGTGGCAGTGTTCACCAGTAGCAGTCTTGGGCAGGGCTGGCTTTTTTCCACAGGATGACATCATTGCCTTTAGTGAATTAATGAGGACTTCTAGGGCATGACACACTGGATCTTCACGCTTACTGGCAGAAAGGTTCAGAAATTTTGATGTGCTTTCCAAATCAGAGCTCTTGCTGTGTGCCTTCCTATCATAAATTCCTCTTGTTCCTGTCTGACATTAGCTAAAACAGAGTTTATTTAACATCTAATTCTTTGGTCTGCTGCGTGCATGTGTGTTTCCTGGGTCACCCGCATGTGTGCTACAGTGGTTGTTATGCAGCTCAGCTCGTCTGTCTTCAACCACTGACCTTTCTAGATAATGCCTCTTTTTTCCCTGAAATAGAGACGATAAAGACTACTTCTTAGAATAGTTCTGAGGCTGAAGAGCTGTTTGTTTCTCACTGCACATTTAGCATATTACCCATATTAATCGGTTAATGCCCTGGAGATTTCAGCCTCTGAATCTGTTTTCTGTTATAACCTTGTGAAGATTTTTAAAGCAGAAAACAAAGATCAAGCTAAGGATATTATTCTTTCCCAGATAGGGAAGGTATATGTCTTGTACCAGGTCTGTTCTGGGAATTGGAGATGTACACAGCCGATAAGATGCCTGCTCTTCTGAGCTTGTATTCCCATAAACTATTGAATTTATTTTGTGCTTAGTCATTGGTGTCTGTCACTTAGGATTAGATTCAGCTGCTTGTGACACAAAACCCAAATTAGCAGTGGTTTAAGAATGAAGTTGATTCCTCTGTCCTGTAAATGAAATCCAGAGGTAGGCAGTTCAGGCCTGGAAAGCAGCTCTGAGAAGGCAGGTCAAGGACCCTGGCTTCTTTCTGCTTATTGCTTTGTCATCTCTAGGGTGTGGTTCTCTTCCTCGGGACAGCTGGAACTGTAGCCTTCACATCCGTGTTCCAGGCAGCACATGGAGGAAGAGGAAAGAAGAGCTGAAGGGTGCATGCTCAAGTCTTCCTAAGGAGGCTGGGAAATGTAGTTCTGTATAGCCATGTGTTCTGTGTATCAGGGTTGGGTTTGGTTATGAGGAAGAAGAGGAGAGGACACGGGAGGGCAACTAGCGATTGCTGGAACCACGTCTGTGCCTCATGACTCTGGTTAACCTTCTGAAGGCCTTTGTTTTCACTGCCCTTCCTCTGAGATGTTTGGAGGGTAATCATGTCTTTGTGTTGCTTGTTGAAGGAGTGCCTTTGTTAGTGCTGGCTTTAGGTTACATTTTTATAAAGCAGTCAGCCATCTTCTTGCTCATCAGAGTCCCGTTTTGCAGATTAATTGGACTCTAGGTATTGTATTGAATGGGTGAAGGGCTGTCACCCAGCCTAGTTCCCAATCCAACACCAGTCTCTAGTCTTTTAAGTTTGGAATGCTGCTCCACAGCGAGCCGCTCTTTGAGATTTTGGTTCCCCAGTGGTCCTGAATCTGACAGCTGTTTGGCTGGCAGTAATGGGGGAGGGCAGAGCAGCACCAGAGCTGCTGGAATGTGGTGCTTGTGTAGGTTAGTCTTTCTTGCTTTATGTCTGGGGCTTCCCTTGCTTATCAAGTATAGAAAAAAGATTAGGGGGCAGCCTGGGGGTGGCTCAGCGGTTTAGCACCGCCTTCAGATCAGGGTGTGATCCCGGGGTCCCAGGATCAATTTCCACGTTGGGTTCCCTGCATGGAGCCTGCTTCTCCCTCTGCCTGTGTCTCTGCCTCTCTCTCTTTCTCTCTCTCGCTGTGTGTGTGTGTGTGTGTGTGTGTGTCATGAATAAATAAATAAAATCTTTATTAAAAAAAAAAAAGATTAGGTACTGTTTGTGGGATCTTTCCAGGACTGTGGAACTAGTGGGTGACCAATGAGGTGGGAGGAAAAAGATGAGAAGTGGCAGCAGCTAGGGTACAACACTCTGATCTCCTTCCCCTACCCACTTCCACAAGATGCTAAAGGAGGACCCCAGGTGTACTTTGAAATGTTGGCCATCCCACCATTAGAGAGAAATTATTAATGTGGTATGTGTTCAGCCTAAGGGAAATGCACATTTTATTATCTGAATTACACATTCTTCGTATTTATCTTCCCTTTATACCAACTTCTATGTATGCATACTTACTCTGCCTTCCAACTTTCTAAAATTCTCATTTCTTAAAAACACATGCATGTTTCCTATGGTTGCTAGATAGTCATAGTTAAGTCATTCCTTTAGACAGTGACTAGTCTAACCCAGGGTTTCCCAACTATTTTTACATCCTGGCATAAGTAGAATACAGCAGTTCACGCAGGGCACTGGGTGATAGAGTTTCCTGGAGCATACTGCTGGAGCTGCGCCCCCCACCACCCCACCGCCTCACTTTCCCATGGCCATTTAGCCAACTTGTAACTTGCTCCAGGCTCTGCCATGCTCCCTGTCTTGGAATTCCTGTTTGAGTGCATCATGTGATGTTGGGCAGTGATAGGTGTTACCCAGACTTAAGCCATTGTATCTTCTATTGATTTGAAGATTTGTTAAAATGCTTTCAAGGATAAAATTTGAGAACCTGTGATTTCCTTAAAATCCTTCAACAACCGTGCTAAGTTCATCAGAAAACCCTTCTCTGTTTTGTTTTGTTTTTTAATACAATAAAGATCTCTTGACTGGAGTGTTTATATTGACAATGAAATTACATGAATGAAAAAAAAAAAGAAATTACATGAATGAGCTTAATAAAGAGAAGTTGTAGGGTTCCTGGCTGGTTCAGTCGGCTAACCGTCCAGGTAACTGTTGATTTCAGCTTAGGTCATGAGACGAGCCCCAAGTCATGCTCTGCACTGGGTATGGAGCCTGCTCAATATTCTCTCTCCCCCTGTCCTTCTGTGCCATCCCCTTTCCCTCTCTTAAAAAAAAAATGTTTAAAAAAAAAATGTTTGAAACCTGTTCTGTGGACGGAAGAGTATGTGCACCTCTCTCTAGATTCTCTTTAATACAGTTACTTCCTTTTCTTTTTCTTTCTTTTTTTTTTTTATTTGTTATTTCCTTTTCTTAATGAGCATGTTGTAGATGGGACTAAAAGGCATTTTAGTCCTTTTGTCCTTTTGGGTGTAGAAGGATAGAGCTGTGTGTTTGCTGCTCTGGCTCAGAGTAGCTTTAATTATTATGTCCTTGTTCTCTGGCCTACATGTAAGCCTTGAAATACCCACAAAAAGTTATGGGTCCATGGACTTTGTGTTCACTTAGCTTAACCAGGGCAATTGACCGTTTTGAACTTGAAGAAGGCCTCCCCATGGGATTGCACTCTTGGCCTGAAGTAATGACTGTGTGTGCCAAGAATTGGGCATTATGCTGCTGATTTCTTCATATGTTAGGCAGGAAGAGGTCCGTCAGCACCGCATAGTGACTCAGGATCTTCTAAAGATGAGATAGTCCACGAGAGTCAGAGAATGATGAGAAGTGGATGGGCTGGCCAAGCCCTGCGCGCTCCTTGGTTTGGACATATGTCGGCTCTATGGAAACAGCATGTTCTTGTGGAATTCAGATGGTTTTACTTGGCTTTTTTTTTTTTTTTTAATGTTAGGTATATAAGAAATGTGGTTTATTTTTCCTAATAGAAACTATTAAAACCTTAAAAAAATTTTTTTAAAGATTTTATTTATATATGGGGGGGAGGGGCAGAGACATAGTCAGAGAGAAGCAGGCTCCATGCAGGGAGCCCGATGTAGGACTCGAACCTGGGACTCCAAGATCATGCCCTGGACCGAAGGCAAACACTCAACGGCTGAGCCACCCAGGCATCCCAAAACCTTAGAAATTTTTAAAACCTGTTTAAGGGATACTTGGCTGGTTCAGTTGATAGAGCATGCAACACTTGATCTCAGGGTTGTGAGTTCAGGCCCCCACATTTCGTTAGAGAGATTACTTAAAAATAAAATCTTTAAAAAAAAAAAGGTAAACCAAAAAAAATTAAAACTGATGTAAAAGCTGGATATAAGTAAAGCTGTCCAACAGAGAGGTATGACTGCTACTCTGAAGTTACAGTGCTCAAAGTGAATGTCAGAATTTTGCATCACTACATCCAAATCCCTAATTTTGCAATAGGGCAGATTTGGGAATTTTGTCACCACTCTTTATGTTTTGTGCTTATTACTGTTTTTTTGGTTTTCTAGAACTGACCTGTGTGGTTTTTATTTGTGTGTGATTTTCTTTTCCTTTTTTCAGTTGTGAAAGATTTTCAAGACTATATTGAGCCTGAAGAAGGTTGTCAAGGTTCCCCACAGAGGAGAGGGCCTCTGACCTCAGGTCCTGATGAAGAAAATGTTGCTCTGCCACTTGGTGACAATATGCTAACCCATAATCTGGGAATCCCAGTGTTGGTGGTGTGCACAAAGGTATGTGCCCAGGAATTCTACATCTGGCTGGGTTTGGCCAGTGAACAATCACCATCTAAAAGAAACTAAGAGGCTTTACTTGTATGTGTTCCTATAGGAGAGTTGTACTAATTCGGGATTCATTAAAGTACATTGATTAGGTCAGGCTAGAAACTATTGTCATATAATGTTGCTAATGGAAACATGACATCACTCACTTTGTTCATAGTTTGAGTTAATTTTTCTGTGAAGCACTGTCAGCTTTATTGAGTGAGTCAAACTCAGAACTAAAAGCAGTTTTCTTAAGGCTCTGTGAATCAGTTGATCTTGCCTAAGCTGATGGTTAAAAAATAATATGGAAGAGCAGAATTATTTAGGGTTTTGATGTCTTAAAGTCTGTTGGATTTGAGGTGATTTTCAGAAATAACACTAAAAACAGAAGGAAGGGAACTCAAAGTTTCAGTTTGTTCTATCCTGTAGAATGAATATATGGGAATGAAAAGTTCAGTCATAGAAAAATAAAATTATTTCTCTTACAAAAAAAAAGTTTTAAAAACATTTTTCATTTTTGGGATGCCTGGCTGGCTCAGTCAGAAGAGCATGGGACTTGATCTTGGGTCATGAGTTTGAGTCCCACATTGGGTGTAGAGATTACTTAAATAAAGAAATAAACTTAAAACACAACATTTTGGGTTTTAAAAGTACTTTATTCCCGACCACAGAGTGTGCCATTTGCATTATATTCTGTGAGACAAGAGTTCTATGGTTTGTACAGTGCACAGCTATGTCTCATGGGCCTGCTTCTTGATGTGACTATTTGTTTTTTTTGTTTTGTTTTGTTTTTATTTATTTATTTATTTATTTATTTATGATAAGCACACAGTGAGAGAGAGAGAGAGGCAGAGACATAGGTAGAGGGAGAAGCAGGCTCCATGCACCGGGAGCCCGATGTGGGATTCGATCCCGGGTCTCCAGGATCGCGCCCTGGGCCAAAGGCAGGCGCCAAACCGCTGCGCCACCCAGGGATCCCTGATGTGACTATTTGATTCTTAAAACAACTGTGAAGTGGGCAGCCCCAGTGGCTTAGTGGTTTGGCACTGCCTTTGGCCTGGGGTGTGTTCCTGGGGTCCGGGGATCAAGTCCCATCTTGGGCTCCCTACAGGGAGCCTGCTTCTCCCTCTGCCTGTCTCTCATGAATAAGTAAATAAAATGTTAAAAAAAAAAAAAAAAAAAAAACGGTGAAGTGATCAGACTGTTAACATCACCACTTTATGGCAACCTGGTGGCTCAGTGGTTTAGCGCCACTAAACCCAGGGTGTGATCCTGGAGACCTGGGTTCGAGTCCCACTTTAGGCTCCCTGCATGGAGCCTGCTTCTCCCTCTGCCTGTCTCTGCCTGCCTCTCTCTCTCTCTCTCTCTCTCTCTCTGTGTCTCTCATGAATAAATAAATAAAATCTTTTTTAAAAAAAAATCCCCACTTTATAGCTCTGGAAACTGTGGCCCAGGATGAAAGAAAAGTCTCCGGTTGCTTTTGGCTCTTGCTAATTAATGCTCAGACCTTTGGCTATGGCTTTCTTCCTTGGAATTATGGTGCTGTTCCCATCCTCAGCAGGAAGAGAAGCAAAAGATGACTTCTTTCTCTTTCTGTCTTCCTGCAGTGTGATGCAGTGAGTGTCCTGGAGAAGGAGCATGATTACAGGGACGAGCACTTTGACTTCATCCAGTCACACCTACGGAGGTTCTGCCTTCAGTGTATCCTTGGAGCACTGTGTCAGGGCATGGGAGCACAGGCTCCCCTCTCTGCTAATCTCTTCTCCAGATGGGGCGACTTCGGAAAGCTAAAGTACTTCCTGAATCCAGAACAGTCTTCCATCAGAGAGAAATTGTATACATCTTTTTACTAGTTTTGTATTTTACTGTATTAGAATTTGAGACTTACTAATTTGTGTCTTATATCACTTACTTTTAATGCTGTGCATTTGATAAGACTTTCATATTAAGAAAGCAGATATGGGTAGTCTTACTGCCAAATTACTTTTATTCTATTTTAGAAATCTTTTTAAACTTTGCTCTTTTGCAGAAAAGAGTAATTACCCAACACAATATTGTTTTAGATACCATAAAGTGTATCTTTTTTTTTTTTTTTCCCACAAAGTGTTTCTTGTTTATGTTTTGTACTGCCCACGAGAGAGATACTGTGTTAGCAGTCTTTTGAGTCTTATTTCTGTAAAAATACAATAGCAGTTGTTGCTGCTATAGTCCTATACCCTGGGATATGGGAGTGAGGGATAGGTTCCTACCACTTCATCTAGGCCTTTTATCTTGTCCAGCTCAGTGGAGAGAGCTGATACGTATGAGGTACCCATTTTTTGTAAAAGATACACCTAACAATAAGCTGGGTCACATATGAACATCTATCTAGGAACAAATCTGTGTACCTTGGATATGCTGAGGGTGTTTTCCTGGGCTGACCTTAGAGCCATTAACTTTACTGCTTAGGAACCAACCTTATGGGTCAAAAGATAGCAGTATGTGTTAAAAAATGAAGCGTGTGGCCTATGCCAGCATCGACATGCTTTTCACTTTTGACATAGTTCATCTGTTACTATTACTGTTTTAGCTTTAAAAGTTTGAACATTTTCTACTGATCTTGTATTGATCAAAAACTGATTAACCTGTGAGTAGTTCTTTGAGGATTATGCTTGTATGTGTTTGCTTTTGTCTGCTTTTGTCTCCTGCAGTGAATTGGTTTTCCTTAAGCAAATTGATTAGATGGAGCAGCCTTGATTTACACATCAGTGAAGGAGGAGAAAAACCTCGACTTGTTGTATAAGTACATTGTTCATAAAACATATGGCTTCCACTTTGTCACACCTGCCTTAGTTGTGGAAAAGGATGCAGTTTTTATGTGAGTTCCTTATAGGTGATTTCAAATGCTACCCTTTATAGTACATTTGCTCTTCACATTTTATCCTTCCAAGTAAGGTACCTTCTGTCTCTGTCATACACAGCCAGGTTTCTACTGCCTTGGGGCGAAGTGCTTGGGCTGAACCTCACAGGGGATAGATACACTCAGCTTCTTCCCAAATTACTTGCCATCCAGATACATGCCTGCTTCTAGTCTAAGAAAAGTAGGTTGAGTGAGGTCGGGAGTGCTGCATTTCTTCATTGAGAGCAAGGTGCCAAAACTTAAGCCAGCCATTTCTGCCACTTACTGTCAGCTCTGATAGAACACCGGCTGGAGGAAGGAGTTGAAATGTAGGGAGTTGGGCTTTGGAAACCCTGATGTCTTCCATTGAAGCATCTGATTTCTCTGCCCATTGGCAGGGATGGTACAGGCACCATCATTGGTGTACCTATCAGCATAGGCTTTAGCTATATTGAATGCTTATTGTGTTTTTGGCATTTCATATTTTAGGAGCCACTGGGACTGATGGTTCTGGGCAGAGACTTAGGTACCTGTTTGTTCCAGTTGGTGTCTTTCTGTCCCTGGAGAATGATGAGTGTTTTGGATGCATGAGTTAATGTTGAAGCTGTGGGATCTCTGAGAGACTTGTGCTAGTAGATCAGTGTTTGTAGGCTTAGATAATTCTCTTTTCTCTTGATTTGGGAATTACAGTTCATTCAGCAACTACTGAGCACTTCCTAGGTACCCAGGTTCTATGCTAAAGACACAGAAATGAATGTTCATATGGTCCCTGAATATAGTGTTGGGGGGCAGGGCTAGGGCAGTAATGGGGTGGTGGGGGCAGTGTGACAGGGAGGGTAGAGGGGCTGATGCCAGAAAGCGGAGTGTGTGTGTGCTAGGCAGGCCAGAAGTAATTGGGGTGGTGGGGAGGGATGGTTTCTGGGAGGGCTGAAGATAAGAAAGCCAAGAGCTCTTGGGACTGAATAGGGTTGCTTCCTGAACATTCAGGGAGAGCCTCATTTGGGCTGCTCACAAATGGCAGGGCTAGAGCCTTGGATGGAGTTTTAGAGAATTGTTGTCTAGAGCAGTCAAGCAGGCACCAAAGACACAAGCTCAGTGAGTAGATGTGTGTGCCCAAATCACTTGGGATCCTGAGGAATAAGAATCCCAGGAAGACAGGTTGGGGATGGGTGCTGATCTGGAGAAGAGAAGCATCTCACAGCTTCTGAAGAATGCCTGGGTCCTGCTGATGTCTTGATCACATCTTCTCCCTTTGCATCTTTGATCCTGTTGTTGATTTAGCTATTTGGGAGCTCTTGAAGTCTGCAAAACCATTTGGGTGGAGCACCCTGGCTAAAAATGCCATCTGGGTCATAGAGCTCTGAAGCAGAAGTTACATAGGGAAAGGGAGGCCTCTGAGAACAATTAGTTGCCATTTTTTACAGCTTGTAGAGTTCGCGAGTGTGTTGTGTAGGACATTTTGCAGTTGTTCTTTGAGGAGAGTCTGGTGGGAATGTAGGTTACTGTAGTTTAACTTAATGGAACCTGGGTGCCATCCTGCTTAGTGATATCAATTAGGGCAGCACCCATGAAGGAGCCTCAAGGACTCCTAGTGTCCCCCTGGTTTGGGGCCCAGGAAAGTGCAGGTCCTGATGCCTTGCTTTGCTCTACATCTTCCCACACAGTAACATTAATGAAACAATCCATGAAAAAACTGTTTTCAGAAGAGTTCTCAGAGTTCCTGTACACCAAAGCCCAAGAGAAACCATCTCGTCCTGGGTTCTGTCCTCTGTGCGGTTTTCTGCATCCTCCGCTCTGTCAGAACAGGGCCCCTATTGTATCCTTGCTCTTCCGGGTGGAGTTGTGTGGAAACTCTAAACACTTCCTGTGGGTCAGCATGTGTAGCCCGTGAGATCTCATTCTGGCTCCTTAGATCTTGGGCCCCAAGAGCTCAGTCTAGAGCAGGACCTGCGATGTCAAGCTGATAGGTTATGCCAGCACTAAACTTTGACT
Source organism: Canis lupus baileyi (assembly GCF_048164855.1). Classification (NCBI taxonomy): domain Eukaryota; kingdom Metazoa; phylum Chordata; class Mammalia; order Carnivora; family Canidae; genus Canis; species Canis lupus. The sequence continues at coordinate 6,407,829 of NC_132840.1, read as the reverse complement.
TGTCTGCCACAAGCTACAAGGCAGCCCCAGCAACTACAGATCAGATCTTGTGGGAAAGGCTCTCTCACTGGGGAGCCCTCTTTAACCCAGAATGTGCTCTAAAGTGTGCTATGAGGCAGTCCCAAGAGAAATCAATCCCTGTTTCCTTCCTTTTAGACCTGCAGGCTGGGACAATGAAAAGAAAATAGCCATTTTACATGAAAACTTCACAACTGTGAAGCCAGAAGATGCATATGAAGATTTTATTGTGAAGCCACCTGTGAGAAAGGTACCCAAGTCAGTCACTTTGAGTTGTACGGTTTGTGTTTTATATTTTGTTTTTTTGGGGGTGGGGGGTGGCGGGGTATGGGAAAAGAAACCTATAAAGTATGTTGGGGCACCTGGGTGGCTCAGTCATTGAACAACCTACCTTTGGCTCAGGTCATGATTCTAGGGTCCTGGGCTTGAGCTCTGCATCGGGCTCTCTGTTTAGTAGAGAGTCGCCTTTCCCTCTCCATCTGTCCCTCCCCACTGCTCATGCCCTTTCTCCCTCCCTCCTTCCCCTCTCTCTAAGGTAAATAAATAATATCTTAAGAGATACATGTTTTACACACTGACCCATTTTCGGGAGAAGAAAAAAGTAATTAGACGGCCTTTAAAAAAAAGTTCAGCTCAAGTCTAGTGTTAAGTACATAGTTACGGGCGGTGGGCCATGAGTGATGGAGTGCCCACATAGGATTGGGTTGTGGTTTCCCACTAAGTCCTGACGGTGCCAGCACTGCCTCTGGATACCTGTCAGGAGATCTCTGTGCTCTTCTGATCTGCAGGCCCTGATCTGGGAGGTGTTATATAGAATCTACCAGACTTTAAAATGTCAATTGGTGACATGCCAAGCCTGTCTTGTCTTGGAACAGAGTTTGTTCCAGGCTAGAGAAACATAACTGTGCAGTTGCAGCAGGGACTCTTCCTCAGGCCTGTGTTGAGACCTGAACCCAAGATTCTTCTTTCATTGAGAATTCTGACAGCAGGTTGGGTGTTCTTGGCCTGTGACCACAAATGAGTATGTCACTTCACTTCACAGCTGGTCCATGACAAAGAGTTGGCAGCGGAAGATGAGCAGGTGTTCCTGATGAAGCAACAGGTAAGAAGCAGCAGTGAAGCCAGAGGATAGGCCTTCTCATGCATGAAATGCCAGTCCCCTGGGGTGAGGTTGAGGGCAACACAAAGAGCCTCTAGCATTAAAGGGGTTATAACCAGGTCTCCTTGTTCCCTCCCATTTCTAGTATTGGTACAGAGTAGGTATTAGACTGTCTACCTCAGGTGATCCCCTGCCTGTTTGCAGAGTCTTTTTTTTTTTTTTTAACTTATTTATTCATGAGACACAGAGAGAAGCAGAGACACAAGCAGAGGGAGAAGCAGGCTCCATGCAGGGAGCCTGACGCGGGACTCGATCCTGGGGTTCTAGGATCATGCCCCAGGCCAAAGGCGGCACTAAACCACTGAACCACCCGGGCTGCCCCTGTTTGCAAAGTCTTAACAATGAGAGGCTTAGTATTATTTTAAGTAGCCTTTCTCTCTGGAAATTAGGTTTCCTGGCAGTTACCAAGTGCCTTTCCCTCACTCCATTATTTTACATAGCCCCAAACAGCAGGTCAGCTGACATATCCATTTTGGATAGGAGAGTAACTTCCCCAAGCTGACAGTTCAGAATGCAAACCCACTCTCACCTTTCTGTTCTACTAGGACTGTTAGGCGTGTCTCTTAGACGTGTCATGGGTCTGCCTGATGGTGCAGGCAGCTCAGCAGGTTGGAATGTTGGTGGTTCTTTTGCCAATTGATCCTGCCTCCTGTGGTCTCCTTGCTTTCTTAGCTCCAAAACTGTTTATTTGGATTATTTTTTTTGCCATATACCAAATTGCTAAATTTAAACTTTTTGCATGCATAGTAGATATAAAATCTATGACTTAGTTGTTGTTATTGGTGCCCCCTAGTGGAATACTGGAAAGTGTTTCTGCAGACCTTCCCTGCACTCTGCAGGCCTTGGTTAATGGCCAGTGTGTCTGTCTCTTTGCAGTCACTCCTTGCCAAGCAGCCAGCCACGCCCACGAGAGCCTCCGTGAGTACCTTAAACTAAATGGGGCCAGTGTTGTAAGTGTCTTCAAACTTTATGCCATTATTTCTAGGAGCGTATATGTGTGTGGGCTTTTACATTTTTGGAGAGAATTTGGTTTCCCTAAAGGGCCAGGAACATAATAGGGACTTCAGAAAATGATGAAGGAATATAGTTCTGGGAAATAGAGTGAGCAGGCCTTTTTATCTTGATACCTGTTCTCTAAGGAGAAACAAGTTCTAGAAAGAGACTGAGCTGAGGAAAAACCTCCCAGTCCTGCCACCCCTCTCCCAAAACTGAAAAATATCCTTCAGAGAATGTCTTCGTTTTTGGAGTATGTATTTCCTGTTATTTTTTATGCCTATATGTAACTTGGGCTGGTTTTGGACTTAGGAATCCCCTGCGAGAGGATCCTCTGGCTCTCCAAGAACTCAGGGCCGGGGAGGACCAGCCAGTGTACCTAGTGCCTCCCCAGGCACGTCAGTAAAGAAGCCGGATCCAAACATCAAAAGTATGTATCCTGTCTCTGTGGAGAGTGTTTAATCTTAGACCTGAGCCGTGAAGGGGCTGGGTTACCGGGTTTGATGGTGCAGACTCATGACAGCTGGGTTCTTTTCCCCAGGAAAAGGGGCTATTTTCCATTTTGCCTCACTCAAAGGGAGGGGGCTCACCGTTGGCAGAGACCAAGGCCTATCCCTTAGTTGGAATCAGTGGCCCTTGCATCTTGCTCTGTGTAAGACCTCAGGCTATGCAGAGAGGAATGCAACATAAGTCATTTTAAAATGTGTGTTTTGAGGGGCTCATGGCTGGCTTAATTAGTGGAACATGCGACTCTTGATAGCAAGGTTATGAGTTTGAGTCCTGTGTTGGGTGTGGAGATTACTTAAAAATAATTTTTTATTTAAGATTTTTTTTTAAGATTTTATTTATTTATTCAATTTTTTGTAAAGATTTTATTTATTCATGAGAGAGACACATAGAGAGGCAGAGACCTAGGCGGAGGGAGAAGCAGGCTTCCCGTGGGGAGCCCAGTGCAGAACTTGATCCTGGGACCCCGGGACCATGACACAAGCCGAAGGCAGATGCTCAACCACTAAGCCACCCAGGCGCCCCCCAAAATAAAAGATCTTAAATAAGTAAATTTTTTAGAACATGTATTTTGAAAGGTGCCTGGCTGGCTTAGTCGGTAGAGCATGTGACTCTTGATCCTAGGGGTCATGAGTTCAAGCCCCACACTGGGTGTGGAGATTACTTTTAAAAATAAAGTAAATACAATAAAGTATATATTTTGAATCCTTGGTTTTGTTTCTCATTTTTATATGATTACCATTTATGAATTATGGAATTTTCTTCCCTCTTCACTTCTCTTGTCAAGGTCACTTACTAGTTTAAGTAGCCCTTATCCCAATAACTTAGTAATACCCAAAGATGTTGGCTGCAATGAAACTCTCAAAACAAAATTTTATTTAATCCTGGCATGTGTGATAACTATCTCCTATTTAGAATGAGCTTTTCACAGCAGCTTTGGAGTGTTAAAGGCTTACAAAATTTTGAAAAACACTGCCTTGTAGACAGGGAGATGATGTGGAGCATGAGTTATATTATGTCCCCAAACAGATGGGAAATCTAAACAGGTTTGCACTTAATTAATCATGCTAACACGTAATTAGCCTTGGCAGAGGCAGTATAAAAGGAATCATGGTAAATGAATGTGCTCAGTGTCTGGGGAAGATGATAGCCACAAATGGATAATTCCACGCTGAAAATTAGTTTTGTGGTGATGTGATGCTTTTTTTGTTAATGTTTCCATAGATAATGCAGCAAGTGAAGGTGTATTGGCCAGCTTCTTCAACAGTCTGCTGAGTAAAAAAACAGGTTCTCCTGGAAGTCCTGGTGCTGGTGGTGTGCAGAGCACAGCCAAGAAGTCAGGTACTGAAGGGTCCTTGGAGACTTCTGATCTTGTGGCTGAGCAGTGTTGAGGGTGGGGGATGGACGAGAGTGTCTGCTTTTCCCTGACATGTTCTGAACAGCCAAGCAAGTAAACACATCTCCAGCTTATACTGAGCAGTTGGGTGAATTGAGGTATATTCTAAACTGTACATGTGACCCTGGTGTCAGAACTATTGATTGGAGGTCATTGTCTAGCATGTAACATTGACATTTTATTTATTATATTTAATTTTCTGTGATCCTTTATAAAGATTTTTGTTCACTGTCCCTAGTCTTTTTTTTTTAAGAGGTTTTTTTTTTTTTTTTTTTTGAGATTTTATTCATAGAGATGCAGAGAGAGAGAGAGAGAGAGAGAGAGGGGCAGAGACACAGGCAGAGGGAGAAGCAGGCTCCATGCAGAGAGCCCGATGTGGGACTTGATCCAGGGTCTCCAGATCACACCCTGGGCTGCAGGCGGCGCTAAACCGCTGCGCCACCGGGGCTGCCCCACTGTCCCTAGTCTTGCCATGAGCTGGAGCCTGTGAACCCTCCCGGTCTCACCAGAAGGGCATCATTTCCTCTTCCATGAAGCTCCCCCCTTGTTACACTCCTCTCTGTGGCAGCCCACCTCCTGTCCTTCCATGTGGGCCATAGGGCAAGTCTATGTCTTGGAGGCCTCTGAAACAAAAGAACTAAGTTCCTTGGGAATTACCCATTTTGCTAGGAAGCTTGGGGCCCTTTTAAAAAGGGTTTTGCTTTTACTTTTTCAGTGACTCTAAGGAATGTTAATACAGTGTTTTCCCTAATTGGTGTTTTCAGATGAAAGAAGGCCCGCAGGAGATCACTCCATCCTCAGGTCAGCCAGGCCTTCAGGGGCTCCTGAGTTCTTGGAGACTCTCAATCCGGTCTGGTGGCCCAGGCTCTGGGCTAGTAACCCCTCACAGGGGATAAGGGTCATTTCCAGGCCTCGTTAGCACTTGATAACAAAGGAATGAGTACTGACTTTGTGCAGGATTGAAACGTCTGACCTTAGTCTTATATGATTATTGAAACATGGTATTTCCAGACTACCTATATGAGTTACAGTTTATAATTAAAAACAAAACCAAACACTTGTTCTGTCTGAGGCAGGGAAAGTAGTTTGAGCAGAAACTCACACACCACCTCTGAGAAGGTGGTGATGACAGTGCATGAGGTTGGGGTTGGGTGATGAGAGTGTTTTCTGAAAGGCCCTTATAAATTTGGCACGAATGCATGCCCAGACACAGGGCAGTTATGTATTCAGGGAACACAGACCTGTGATGTTAGGAATTAAGGAAGGGTTGAATTAGGGTATCTCCTTATAATCATTGCAGTGAAAAAAAGACTTGCTTTCATTCTTATTGAGGTTTGTTATCACCATAAGTAATTATAGAAGTCTTTTAGTTTAAAAAAAAAAAAGTCTTTTAATTTTAAATATTCCTTTTAAAAAATTATTTGCTGTTTTCTCATCACTGCTGCCTTTTTTTTTTAATTTTTTTAATTTTTTTTAGGACAAAAGACTGTGTTGACAAATGTTCAGGAAGAACTGGATAGAATGACTCGAAAACCAGACTCCATGGTAACAAACTCTTCAACAGAAAATGAAGCCTGATCCTCCTTAAAAAGTGCATATGTAAAATGACCAAATAACTATGTATATTGATCTGCTAAGACAAGGATTTTTCTGATATGGCACATGCTATCAGTTTTTTGGGGCAGGGGAGATGAACTTAAAATATACTTCAGTGACTCGTCCGAGTATGAAATGCACATTTAGGAAGATTATGTGTCAGACCCCTTTGTTAAGGATAACCCTTGGACTCTCAGGCATGCAGCTCTCTCATGGGAAGCAAGTGCAGCTGGCTTCTGGTGGAAGGGAAGGTAGATGAGAGAAAGAGGGCCCGCTTTCTTTCAGAGTGGAGCAAATGAGACCAGGAAATCATTGATCAGAGGGTGGTTAGTCTGACCAGTTGCGTGTTAGCGAATTCACTTGTTCTTGGGAAGCAGATTAAGTAGCAGCAAGTCCAGGAAAGAGAAAGACTGAAAGGAGGAATGAGAGAAGTGATGGTGGGGAAGCTGAATGTTGAAGGAGATGAGGAAGGCAGAGATGAGCAGTGTGAGTAAATACTGTGTGTTCAGTTGAAAGTCGAATAATCATTTTTAAGACTTAAAATCAAAAGCATTTCCAAACTAAACACTAAGAAAGAGGGAATTAGACTTGTTCTGAATGCATCTTTAACTTCAGACAGATTTGTAGACTGTGGGGATGCCTGAGTCAGGTGGAGCTGACACAGGGGTGGGGAAGATGGCAGCTGCTCCAGACTCGTGTGTGGCCCAGGCCATGTCCTCGTGGAATGTGCTGGGCTCCACGCGTGTGTGTCCTGACAGACAGTCACTATGGGACGTGTTTAAAGTCAGCAGTTACAAAATTAGTTTACTTTGAATTGTGTTTTCTAAATAGCTCCTGCTTTGTTTTTTAAATTAAAAAAAAAAAAATTTTATACTACCACAGGCTGGCCTACTAATAGAGAATGGATAACCAACCTCTCATTTTACCATAATGCAATGTGCTACAGAAAGTTTGAGGGAGGTTTATAATGTAATTGCACTCTGATGAATTGGCTTGCACCAATCCCTGCCTTACGGTCTGTGGAAACCTTCACAGAGTTCCATTGATGCAAAAGGGTCTTGTCCTAGCTCTCTGGTCTGATCAGTGCTATCAGATGGACAAATAAGTGTGAACGTTATATATTGAAAATGGAAATGATACAGTTCTCTTGTTTGTGTTTTTCATAAAATGTAGCGTTTTTTTCCTAATGGAAATGAGTTTCAGTGTCTCCATTTAGGGCAAATTATTCACATCGTCATGTCGTACCACTATTCTGGAATGACTTCTGTGGATTTGAAATGGCACTTTTAATTTTATATGTGACACAGAATATTTGAATGCAAACACTACCATTAATTTAATGTATAAAACATTTGTTGTCAAACCAAGGGAAAAAAAAAACACAGCTCACTTATGTGGAGTTTACTTTTTTTATGTGAATGTTTGTTGTACTGTGTCTGAGCATAACTTCCCTAATGTCATTACTTTTACCTACCACATTCGACTGACCACTAACATAGTACTGGGCATAACTTAATATCCTGTGTTATATAACAAGACTCTAAGACTGTCTTGAATTGCTTTTTTGTAAAGGTCTGAACACTGTTAAGGAGAAAGCTGAGTATTTAGTTGCCTTTCTGACAAAAATAAGTTTCTTGTGCCAGTTTTATTGTTAAAAATATACTTTTTCACCCCTTTTTAAATTCAGTTTTTGTTTTTAAATGTATCGTGGCTTCCAATGACTAGATTGTCTAGATAATGACAGTAAACTGACTGTACTAAGGATAGTTGTGGTGTAGTGACCAATAGATGCCCAAACGATTGTGACCATGTTGATGGTGGGGTCACTTAATCCCTCTATAGCAGCTAGGGTGGGGGTGGGGGACAAAATGAGTGACCTCAGAAACAAAGAATTGTTGGAAAGGCACATGCCTACAGGGGATACAGTGTGATTTCAAATTTTAATGCAAAATTTTACTTTTAAAAATTTTTTGTCATTTAAACTGATAAGCACTTTTGTGTCAGTATAAAATGTACTAAAACTGATGAAATGCTAAGACACCTGTCTTGTGAGGGAAGGTTTCTTGGAGATCACTTTTGGTTTCTTATGACAAGTGGATGCTCCTAGTAACAAGACACTGGTGCACGTAATGTCATGTGCTCAGTGGTTGCCAAAGTCTACCAACTTTGGGGAGCTGCAGGGTTCTTTTGGGGGTGGGTGGGGGGGGAGGGGAGATATTTTTTCTTATTTTGGGGTTTTCAAGCAGTGGAACCAAAGGCCGAACAGTAAACAGCCTTTACTTTTTAAAGTAAAATTCCTTTTATTTGCAGAATACACTTGTATGGTAGACTGTTAAAGACAATTTTATGACTATTTATATATATTATAGTGATTACATCTGCTGTTTGTCTTTGAAATGGAAAAATCAAAGAAATAGCCCAACCTTGAAGATGTGGCCCCAATATGGGCCAGAATTGGTCTTTCCTAAAAATGCAACGGGTATGCTGCTAGAATTATTTAATTTTGTTTGCACTTTTTTTTTGATTGGCATTTTAAAATCACTATTTAAACTGAAGACGTTGTCGTGTTTTATTAGTTTAACAAAGTTGAAAAGTGACTGCTCTGTACATCATGACCTTTAACAATGTTGATGCTGTAAGTGAAAGTTCACTGTCGTCTCTATACTAAGTTTATTAGTGTTTTTAACTTAAAATTAGGACTGCAGATTATTCCCCCACCAGCCTTAGTCCAGGGGTGTGGCTCTAACCGGATGCAGTTATGCAGTCATGTGGAACCTTGCTTTCTAGTGCTGGAAAAGAAGATGTCTCTAATTACTGGCTTCAATAAATACGAATCCAGACTGCTTACAACTTTTGGTGACTTTCTTTATGACAAATAATCTCACTGAAGATAAGTTGAATTATCTGCTAATCATATGGCATATCCACCATGTAGCAAAAAATGTATACCTCTCACTAAAAATTAATAGAAATTCTGTTAAAGAAGAAGCATTGAAGCCATACTTTGAAGTATGTGGAGTTCTAAGCTGTGGGTACAGAACAGTGGGTGTGAGTTATCCAACATATTTTCTTGCCTCTTACATAAGTTTTTGATCAGCTGAATTGGCCTAAGTAATTTTTACTTACTTAATTCAGAAGCCATCAGGTTTCACAGAGGAATTTCAGAGCAACTATATGTAATGTTTTTTTACCTATTTAAATGGAGAACAGGGACGCCTGGGTTTCTCAGCGGTTTAGCATCTGCCTTTGGCTCAGTGTGTGATCCCGGAGTCCCGGGATTGAGTCCCACATCGGGCTCCCTGCATGGAGCCTGCTTCTCCCTCTGCCTGTGTCTCTGCCTTTCTCTCTCTCTCTGTGTCTCTCATGAATAAATAAATATAATCTTTAAAATAAATAAATGGGAACAGTAAAATATGTTCAAGAAAATCAGATTTGTTGTATTATAGATACGTTGTTTCTATTTATTACACTTAACTAAGCACGTGGAATTTTTTTTCTTTAAGGCTGATTATACACATTTTCTCCCAACTTAGTTTGAAAAATTGTAAACCTAGAGAAAAGTTGAAAGTATGTTGAATATCCATGTTCCTTTTTTTTTTTTTACATAGATTCACCGGTTTTTAACACTTTGCCACATTTGCTTTCTTTCTATTTCTTCCTCTCTCACACGCACACACAGATACATGCTCACTGAATCACTTTTTTTTCTTTTAGAAAGCATTTCTTTTAAGATTTTATTTATTCATGAGAGATACTGAGAAAGAGGGAGAGAGGAGCAGAGGCACAGGCAGAGGGAAAAGCAGGCTCCATGCAGGGAGCCTGACCTGGAACTCAATCCCAGGTCTCCAGGATCACGCCCTGGGCTAAAGGCAGAGTTAAACCACTGAGCCACCCGGGCTGCCCTCCCTGAACCATTTAAAGTAAGTTTTAAACATCAAGGCATTTTACCTCTAAATATATTTAGTAAGTCCGGGTCAGTTGTCTTCTAGAAAACTCCACATCTGGATTTGTCTTACTGTTTCTTCACGATTCAATTCAGGTTAAATGTTTTTTCAGTGATGCTACATAGTACAGTTGTTTATGTTCTGGTGCATCACATCAGGTTGTCCTTATATTGGTGATGCTGGGTTTGATTCTTTGGTTAAGGTGGTGTCCCCCAGATATACCCAGTAAACTGTGGGTGGTACCATTGAGTATCTTGGTCTTCAGCCTCCTTTTACACATCGGTTATAGTGTTCACTGATGATCCTTGCCTAAATCAGTTATCAGGAGTATTAAGTGGTCATTTTCTTATCCTGTCATTCCTCCTGCATTAATTAGCTGGCATTCATTTATAAAGGTTTTTTCCTCCCCTCTCCCTTTTTGGGTGGTTGTTTTCACTGAATTTTTTAATTCAGTGTTAATAATTAATTACTCATTCTTTTTGATGTTCAAATTGCCCCAGATTTGATGAGAGAAATAATTCACAACATAAAATACACAGGATGCCTGGGTGGCTCAGCATTGAGTGCCTGCCTTTGGCTCAGGGCGTGATCCCAGGGTCCAGGATTGAGTCCCACATCGGACTTCCTGCATGGAGCCTGCTTCTCTCTCTGCCTATGTCTCTGTGTGTCTCTCTCTCTGTCTCTCATGAATAAATAAAATCTTTTTTAAAAAACTCACCACTTTAAAATGTTCAAGGGTTTTTAGTATACCATGTTGTGTACCCACTACCACTGTCAAATTCTAGAACATTTCCATCACCCTAAAAAGAAACCTCATATCTCTTAGCTCAGATTTCCCCACTCCCCGTTATTTAGCATAATATTTTCTAGGTTCATCAGTGTTGTAGCCTGTACCAGTACATTTCCTTTAATGGCTAAATAATGTCCCATTGCATAGATAAAATTACATTTCTTTTGATCCCCTTATCAGTTGATACACAATTGGGTTGTATTCAGCTGTTGGTTATTATGAATCATGCTGCTAGGAACATTCATAAGTAAGTTTGTGTGTAAACATGTTCTACAGACACATACCTATGGCAGTTCTCTTAACTGAAAAACCAACAAATTGTTTTCCATGGCAACTAAACCATTTTACATTCCCACCAGCAATATATAAGGTTTCTGATTTCTCCACATATTGGCTAACATTTGTTTTCTGGGAGTTCTTCATTGTTTTTGTTTGATGTTATTTTAATTATAGCCTCTTGGGGATCCCTGGGTGGCTCAGCGGTTTGGCGCCTGCCTTCGGCCCAGGGCATGATCCTGGAGTCCTGGGATGGAGTCCCGCATTGGGCTCCCTGCATGGAGCCTGCTTCTCCCTCTGCCTGTGTCTCTCATGAATAAGTAAATTAAATCTTTAAAAAAAAAATTATAGCCTCTTAGTATAAAGTGGTACCTCAGTGACTAATGAGGTGGAGCATCTTTCCATGTGCTATTGGCCATTTGTATATGTTATGAGAATTGTGTATGCAAATCCTTTGCCCATTTTTTATTATTTATTTTTAAGGTTTTATTTATTTTTAAGTTTGTTTTTTGTTTTGTTTTTGTTTGTTTTGTTTTTAGATTTTATTTAATCACGAGAGAGGCAGAGACACAGGCATTGGGAGAAGCAGGCCCCACGCAGGGAGCTCAATGTAGGACTCCATCCCGGGTCTCCAGGATCACGCCCTGGGCTGAAGGCGGCGCTAAACCACAGAGCCATCCAGGCTGCCCTTTTTAAGATTTTATTTATTCATGAAAGACGAGAGAGAGGCTGAGACCCAGGCAGAGGGAGAAGCAGGCTCCCTGCAGGAAGCCCAATATGGGACTCCATTCCAGAACTCTGGGATCACGCCCTGAGCCAAAGGCACTCAACCACTGAGCCACCCAGGTGCCTCGATTAATTACCTTTCATGTACACATCATACAGAAAAGTAAATGACTTAGGGAACTTGCTCTATTCACTATTGAACCCGTACTCTGTCACAAACTGGAAACGCAGAGATGAATAATAAGCAGCTTTTGCCTCATTTCTACCCTTGAAAAGATTATACTCCTCTGAGGAAGATGGTTAAAAAAAAAAAAAAAAAAACCCAGCTAGTTACATTAAATATGATAAATGCTGTTACAGAGAGAAACTTAGTGGGCTGTCAGAACACAGGAAGGGGCTTAAATTTTAACAAGTGGTGTTCCTTTGCGTTCTTGGTTTCTAGGAACTGAACCACCCAGGCATCCCTGCTCATTTTTAAAGTATTTGTTGCATTGTAAGAGTTCTTTATATATACTGGATACAAGACTCAGATACAGCTCTGTCCTTTTATTTATTTTTTAAACAATTTTTTAAAGATTTATTTATTTACTTAGAGAGAGAGAGAGAGAGAGGCAGAGACACAGGCCGAGGGAGAAGCAGGCTCCATGCCAGGAGCCCAACGTGGGACTCGATCCCGGGACTCCAGGATCGCGTCCTGGGCCAAAGGCAGGTGCCAAACCACTGAGCCACCCAGGGATCCCCCAGCTCTGTCCTTTTAATATGCCCCCATTTTTCTTGGAGCATTTCCTTGTTTTCTGGCACAAAAAGGTGTTTTTAGGCTCACCTTGCATTTCCCTTGTCTCTGACTTGGAATCAACTGTTTTCTAAGGAGTCCTGGTTCCTTTTAGTGGGAATGGGTATTCAGAATAAGGTCTAGACTGTAGGCATGCTTAACATTACTGGATGCTGTTGGATCTAGACTCTTTCAGTGGACATACAATACGTACTTTTTTCACTTAACATCACCTAAAAGTTGATTTATATGAGTTCAGTCTTCTGTCTTCAAGTCTTTATCCTTGTTCATGGCTGTGTAGTTCTCAGGCAGATGTACCATAGCTTATTCAACCAATCTCATAGATGGACATTTAAGACATTTCTGGTCTTATTTTTACATACTGCTACAATTAATAATTTTGTGTACCCCCCAAAATAAATAAATTCAGAGGATGACAATCGTATGAAGAGACCAAAACAGGGTGATGGAGAGCTTCCCTGCTTTATAGGGAACATCTGGGAAGAAGCTGTTAGTAGGACAAATAAGTACCTTGCAAACATCAGAAAGCCTTAATACTGGCGATTTTCAAATAAATCTATACATATATATATATATTGCTTTGTACCCTGGTATTGCTTTAAAAAAAAAAAAAAACAGGAAAAAGCAGGATGACGTGATGATGGAGAGGTGGGGAGACTGACAGGGTGGTCAGGGAAGGCCTCTTGCAGGAGGTGATGCTGGAGCAGAACCGGAAATGATGAAAATAAGAGGGTACGAGAATCAAAGACACCAAGTGGGCCAGACAGCCAGCAGCAAGCTCAAAGGCCTCAGAGAGTGGAGAGGCCAATGAAACCACAAATTTTCATTCTTCTATTTCTTTGGCACAGACTTGCTGAACGTCTCCTATGTGCTTGGTGGCAGATATCAAGCAGTGAACAAAGTCCCCACCCTCGTGGAATGGACATTTTTGGATCTGTCTGAAATTATGGTGAAGCAAGGGTAGGGTAGTCCACTCTTAGACCAGAGAGATAGGGCCATAAGGAAGCAGTGTGGCACAGTTGAAAAGTACTTGGGCTGTGGTGTCCCACTGACCCACGCTCCAGCTGCAGCACATAGTAGCTCCTCAGCACCCTCCCCTCACACAACTGGTTACTCTCCTGGCACCTCCTGGATTCAAGGGAACAGTTCTCATTCATCCCAACGCCCTGAGTGAATGAATGGGATCCCTGCAGGAACGTTTTCTGGTTATTCTCTGATCCCCTAGCTAAGACTTCCCACTGTGTATCAGAAGTTTCTTTTATTGCTGAATTCTATTTAATTGCATGAATATATGTCAGTTTGTCCACTCTCGCATTGATGCACATTGAGCTGTTCCTAGTTTGGGTCTATTATGAATAAAGCAACTATGAACTCAAATAATAATAATAATAATAATAATAATAATTTTGTGTATATGTTGTTTGTACCTGTGGGGATTATCTTCAGGGTAAATTCCTAACAGTGTGGCTCCTTAGTCAAAATGTAAATGTAGAGCCTGAGTGGTTCAGCGGTGATCCTGGAGTCCTGGGATCAAGTCCCACATCAGGCTCCCTGCATGGAGGCTGCTTCTCTCTCTGCCTGTGTCTCTGCGTGTCTCTCTCTCTGTGTCTCTCATGAATAAATACAAATTTTTCTTAAAAAGGTAAAAAAAAAAAGTAAATGTACATCTATAGTTTTTGTTAGATGTTATCAGAATCCCTTCCATGAAGGTTACATCTTTTTCTTTTAAGGTTACATCATTCTGAACACCTATCAGTTGTAGAAATTATTAATCCATTGTTATATTTTGCCTTGAAATTTATTTTAGGAGTTTGGTGAATAAAGAAGTACATGGGGGATTATTTAATTTCACGATACTAGCAGTAACGTTGTAATAGCAAATATTTTAGAGATCACTGTATACCAGTGACTCCTCTAGATGTTTTGTATAAATTGATTTAGCCTTCACAACGACTTCATGAGGCAAGCGTTGCCATGATTTCTATCTTAGTTTCCAGAAGAGGAAACAGGCACAGGCTGAGCAGCTATGAAGGTCAGAGTGAGAATTTGAACCCAAGTCATTTAGCTTTGGAGTATGAGCTAATTGTGCTATGTTGGTGTGCGGTGTACTATTATAAGGTAGATGAGGCAAATTTATCAATTGAAAGTGTGTTCATTGATGGTGCTAAACAAATGTATATTGCTTTTTAACCTTTTTCCATTTCTGACATGAATGGAGAAGTCATTCTTGTTAGGTGGGGAAACTGGCAGAGAATGCACCCAAAGAGAAAGTATTGAATACACTTATACAGAGAAGAAGGAGCTGTAATCACGGTTACTTTACTGAGGAAGATGGGTTGAGGGGCCTGCCACTCTCCTGTCTTGGAACCTCTGCCATTTAAGGCATGAAGAGTTTTCGGGGTCACCTGTCAGGCCTCTTGTCAGGCCCCAAGAAACAGACCTTCACGTGTGTAGATATCCCCGAGTGTGTGTGCAAGGCCAGCCTGCCTGTTTGCCTGCTCGGTGGCTCTCACACACACTTACCAGCCCACTCTAGATTCCCTGTGCTGTCACGTTAGATTGGGAGCAGCACACGTGGGAGGCAGCTGGCACGATGGGACAGGCATGGGCTCTGCTGGGTTCCATCTGACCTTACAGACGTCTCACTACTTCGGAAACAGGCAGGTACACTTTAGACAGATGTGGAGCTGATCAAGAGGCAAAACAAGAAGGGTGCCTGGGTGGCCCAGTTGGTTGAGTGTCCAACTCCCATTTCGACTCAGGTCATGATCTGAGAGTCGTGACATCAAGCCCTGTGTTGGGCTCTAGGCTTAGCAGGGAGATTCTCTCCCTCTTTCTCTAAAATCTAAATTAAACAACAACAACAACAAAAAAAAAAACACAGCAGAACAAGAAAGCAACCCAAATTGAGGAATCTCACACCCTTCTTAGGCCTCCTTCCTCTGTAAAGGAGGGATAAGATTTCTCTCCAGTCATTGTGACCAGTAGAGGAGGTACACCTGTGCCTGGCGTATGGTTGGTCTTCAGTGTGATTGTTGGCTCTGTTGCCTTGGAAACTATAAACATCGTTCCCGCAATCCCATTTGTACCTGTGTAGAATCTACCTTTTCCATTTGTGGCATCTTACATTTTGTAGTTTAATAGCTCATCTATAAAGAAAATAGAGGGGTGACTGGGTAGCTCAGCTGGCTAGGCATCTGCCTTTGGCTCAGGTCATGATCCCCAGGGTCCTGGGATCGAGCCCCACATCGGGATCCCTACCCAGTGGGAGCCTGCTTCTGCTTTTCCCTCTACCATTGCCCCTGCTTGTGCTGTCTGGCTCTCTCTCTGCCAAATAAAATCTTTTATAAAAAAAAACATAAAAAATAAAATAGAGGTTGAAGGGTTGGATAATATGTAATCGCTCACCTGGTGCAATTCCCATGGGGTGCCACGCCTGACCCTGGATTCTGGAGGCAAGGACTGTGCTTGCTGTTGAGTACTGTACTGCAAGGCCTGCAGATCGCCACGAGGATGCTAAGTGCCATCCTGATGCTCTGCCACTTGAGGCACAGGTATTGTGTTCTGATTAGGAGACAGAAACAACAGGACCATAGCCCTGTGGTTGAAAGTAGGAGGAAGGAAGAAGCCAAAATGCCCATGTGGATGGGCAGTGCACCCTGCTGGTACAAAGAGCCAGAACATTGGTGAGCTGCAGCCCAGAAGTCTCCCCTGGCTCTGGGAGTCTGAGGAAATCTAAGGTGCAGGGGTTTGAGAGGCCAGGAGTGGGGGGCCGGGGTTCTGTGTGGGAAGGTTGAGGTCATGAAGTATCTTCCCCAACCTTGGGCAGGAATTGCCTAACCTTTCTAGTGTTTCCGTTCCTGAGAAATTCCAACGTGTTGGGGCTCCTGGGTAGGTCAGTGGTTTAAGCAGCTGACTCTTGAT
This sequence comes from Canis lupus baileyi, assembly GCF_048164855.1. Classification (NCBI taxonomy): domain Eukaryota; kingdom Metazoa; phylum Chordata; class Mammalia; order Carnivora; family Canidae; genus Canis; species Canis lupus. The sequence continues at coordinate 6,391,707 of NC_132840.1, read as the reverse complement.
GTCAGCTCAGGTAGTGAGACTGAGCCCTTGTTGGGCTCTGCTCAGTGTGGAGTCAGCTGGGGATTCCACTCCCTCCGCCCTCATCCCTGCTTCCACTTGCACACACTCTCTGTAAATAGATAAATAGAAATCTTTAAAAAAAAAAAAAAAAAAAAAGGAATTCCAATGTGGGTAAAGTTAAAATTTTTTCCAGTACTGTTAACACTTAACTTTGTTTTCCATCTTGTTTTCATCAACTCAAGATAAATCACAAGACTGTCGAGATATCTTTATAGATGATGTTTTTCTAGAACATTTAATTGAACCTATTTCTTGCATAGAACTGAATTAACATTCGGAAATGATCATCACGTTCCTCCATCTTCCCTCCCTCCTCCCCTCCAAACCCAACTCACCCAGTCAGCTTCTTTAAAGAACTACTTAAAGTTCTAGAAAAGGCAAGCAAGATGTGAATTTCAGACTATAAGCATCTTAATTTTTATTTAGGGAAGAATTCAACTATTTAACACTCCTTTTTTAAGGCAGTAATTTATTTTAAAGAGTGAGGGTGCTTGGTACATCTGTCAGCAGTCTGCGGCACGTTACATCTGTCCCTGATATTTAAAATATTTGGCGCCATTTTACTGTGAATCCATTTTTTACCCACCCAGAATCAGCCAACAAATGCTAGCCTGGAATCAGACTTCGGCATATATAGGAAACTAAACACTGTGGTTGATTAGACTTTGTATACAAATAATAATATGTGCATGTTGTGAAGGTATTTCAGGGGCCCCAGTTACCGTTAGGTGCTCTGCACCCTGAAAACCCATCTAGAGGGCATGTTCTGTCTCGGGGCAGCACAGAAGGGAACAAACAGCAAGGATTGGCTTCGCACCGCTGTACCTGGCGGGAATGCCCCTCAGCCTGGTGCAGGCTCTGCCCCGCCCTGGGCAGCCTTGCTCTTGACGTTCCCTTCCCTTTTATGAAAGCCTAAGTCTAGGTTTCCCACTGTGTTCTGGGCATATCATTAGAGGCGGTCAAGTGGGACTGGAAGACTCAAGGCTAAATTAAACATTATTTGTTTTGGTTTGTTTCAGGATGACTTGGGTAGGTGTGACTTTTCAGAAGGGCTCAACTGTGAGCCCTCCCAGCTAGCTGTGACTACGGACGTCCTCTGGGTCCCACAGAATGCCCTTTGAGAACGTTCACCTGTGGGGTTTACTGAGGCTTGGTCAAGATCCCTATTTTTATGACCTGGAATTTAGACTCGGGTGATACTTCTGTGTGTCTCTCAGTTTCCTCTCTCCTGCCCCACCTGCTCTTCCTTCTCACTTCCCCTGCCCCTGGGGAAACCAGCATTTGTAAATTGGTGGGTTTGCCATAATAGCAACACCCCTGAGTGGTTTTGCCCCTGGGATCAGGTTTCTGCGACTACCAGGGGCTGTGGGGTCGCAGGTGCAAAGGGCAATCCAGCAAATGCCTCGCTTCTCCTGGCTCCGAGTCCTCAAGGGAGGCATCACCAAACACAGCCTCAAACCAGCCTCTCTGCCAGATGGTTCTCGCCCACGCTTGGAACCGTAAGTATTTCTGGCATCGAGCTGAACCGGAACTGCTCCGACATAGAAGGAAAAACATAGCCCACAGCCCCAGCCCTGACACATGGGCTGTCAGGTAGGCTTGGGTTTTGAGTCCTGGCTCCGGAACTTGAGAACTTGAGAGTTGTGTAACCGTGGACAAGTGAGTCACATAACCTCTCTGAATCTTAGCATCCTCATTTGGAAAGTGGTGAGGAGAATCCAGCTCGTACCTCATGGGAAGCCTGGATGCACTGAGGCAAATGCCTCGTGCAGGGCCAAGTGTGCAGATGGTCCTGAAACAGAACGAGCCCTGAACTGTTGGTGGGAGAGAGAGACCTTAGTGCTTGAGATCACCACTTTCAAGATGGGGGAAAAAGGCCAGGGAGGGAAGTTACTGGTCACTGTCACGCAAAGGTCACGGAGCGGGGACTGCGAATCCAAGTGTCATTGCTGCTGCCCGGCTGCTTTCGTCTACCTAATCTGTACACTTTCCCCCAGCCCCTGGGGGCAGTGCTGAACACCAGGCCCTAAATAGGAAGAAATAAATTGCTAGTTTAGACAGTGAGCAAGAGAGCTATTTTAGGGCAGACAAGCTTTCAGCACACTATAAATTCCATCACCTGGGCAACTGCTTGATTTCTTGGGCAAGGCAGCTCTCCGCCATCTGCATGCGTGGGCTTTCGAATACGTGCTTGAGGTATGTGGCCTCTGGGGGCCTCCCCTGCCTCTCAGCAACCATTGCTATCTTCCAAGGAACCGTGGGCATGAGTGGGTGCACTTGAGATATTGATGATGGGGAGGTAAACAAGGTAGGCTCTGCACCCCCAGGACAGTGGTCTCCTGGGAGCAACAAACAAGGCAAGCAACGTGTCACACAACAGGCAGCTTCTCTGTTCAAAATAAAACCCCAAATCATTGGTGCTTTTCCTCTTCCCCACTGATTGGACCCTAAAGTCTTTAGGTGGGCAGAGCACAGTAGGTGGCTGGGACTGGGGTGGGAAGCTATGGTGACCCAAAGCCCGTTTCTGGAAGCTGAACAGTGTGAAGAGAATGTCCCTATGGGTGGGGATGGGGGAATGGCCTGGCATTAAAACACCCTTCTCATTCTTCTCAGGGTGAAGATGGCATCTATAGGAAGAGATGGGCCTAGGGCTTCAGAGAGAGCCCAAGTGGGGTGAGGTCAGCAAACCCTTGGGGGGCTGGCCTAACTCTGGTTATCAGTCCAATAAATGAGTAAAGTGAGTCTCCACGTGAGAGGAAGGGCCCAGTGTGAGTCATACGGTAGGTAGAAGAACATCTGTGCAGGGACGGGAGTGATGGAGTTTGGAAAGTGGTTACATACAGGGGCATTGACCATGTAAATTAATGCATGAAAGATAATAGCCAGGTTTCTCACTGCCAGAGAAGGGACTAACAAATATTGGAAAGAGAGAAAACTAGAGGGGCGCCTGGGTGGCTCAGTTCGTTAAGCATCTGACTTTGGTTCATGTCATGATCTCGTGGGTCTGGGATAGAGTTTCCCCGTTGAGCTTCCCACTCTGTGGGGACTCTGCTTGTCCTTCTCCCTCTACCCCTCCCCCCATTCATGTTTTCTCTCTCAAAATCTTTTTCTTTATTTATTTTTAAAGATTTCATCCATTTATTCACGAGAGACAGAGAGAGGCAGAGACACAGGCAGAGGGTGAAGCAGGCTCCCTGCAGGGAGCCCAATGTGGGACTTGATCCCAGGACCCCAGAATCATGACCTGAGCCAAAGGCAGACACTCAACTAACTGAGCCACCCAGGCACCCTATAAAATCTTTTTTAAAAAGCTAGGATATTAAAAAAAAAAAAAAAGCTAGAATATTGGATTGGAGTTAGAGATATTAGTGTGAACTTATGGTTTTTAATACACACACAGATACATATCAATGGGCACGCATATGTGTGTGTTTATATACATATGTATAGTCCCTAGCCATTTGCACCAAGAGGGCCTGGGAGCAGCAGCAGTCCAAGTGAGCACAGCTCATGCCTAGATTTTGGTTTCTAAATACAACAATATTCGATACAATAAATTGGGGATCCTTGGAGAAATGGCTGATTCTAGGGCTGGCGCCGGGAAAGTATAAGTGAGCTTGGGAGATCTGTGCCAGAAAGTCAGGAAGAGGATCCCTGGGTGGCGCCGAGGTTTGGCGCCTGCCTTTGGCCCAGGGCGTGATCCTGGAGACCCGGGATCGAATCCCACATCGGGCTCCCGGTGCAAGGAGCCTGCTTCTCCCTCTGCCTATGTCTCTGCCTCTCTCTCTCTCTGTGACTATCATAAATAAATAAATTTAAAAAATAAATAAATAAAAAAATAAAATCTGACTGATAAATATTAAAAAAAAAAAAAAAAAGTCAGGAAGGGCTCAAATAGTGAGACATGTCAAAAAAGTAAAAAAGACCCTACAGGAATCCATAGTCAAATGAGACACAATTTGAGAAAGAAAAAAAGATTGTAAAAGGATTATAACCCATGAAAAATAGGAAATCATGAGTCTATATCTGATATAAATTGGAAGTTTAATCACAAACAACATTCCATTCTTCACCAACATTTCAGTTTATATGATTTATTTAATGGATTATCCACTGTGATCAATATTTATTTGTGTGCTCAGGTTTGTTCATTACAAGGGGTAAAAAGAGTAACTTACAGTGGAGCAGGCTGGTAGACCAGCCTCATCTACTGATCAAAATGAACATCATTTTGATGTAACAGGACAGACAGCAATCATGTGCCTCCTGATACGTTGTATTGAGAAGAACACAACATCGCATCTAGGCTATTTCTGCCAGAAATGTATGACCCGAATCTAATCCTGAGGAAACATCAGAGAAACCCAAATTGAAGGACATTCCTGCAAAATAATTGGTTGAATCTTCAAAAGTATGAAGGTTGTGAAAGTCAAGACAAGTCTGAGGAATTGTTCCAGTCTGAAGGAGACTAAAGAAATAGGACAGCTAAGGCAACACATAACCCTTAATGGGATCACTTTGCTACAAAATTTAAATGGGATCCAAGGATTACATGATAGTAACATATCAATAATAATTCCCTGGCTTTGATGGTTGTGTTCTGGTAAAGGAGGAGAATATCCCTGTTTGTAGGACATAATGTGCTACTAAAATATTTGGTGTGATGGGATATTAGGTTGGAAACTTAACTTTCAAATAGTTGAGGGAAAAAACAGTTCTTTGTACTTACGTGCTTTTTTTTTAAATTTTGAAGTTGTTTCCAAGTAAATACATTATAAAAAAAAAAAAAGATGTATTTATTTGAGAGTGAGCACTCTTGCAAGCAGCGGGAGGGGCAGAGGAAGAAAGAGACTCTCCAGTAGACTGTCTGCTGAGTGTGAAGCTTGATGCAGGGCTCGATCCCATGACCGCAAGATCACGACCTGAGCCGAAATCAAGAGTCAGATGTTCAACCAACTGAGCCACCCAGGTGCCACTAACTAAACGCATTTAATTAAAACAACCCTCAAGTCTGTCCACATATACAAGCTAAAGAGCAAAAGCTATGTAACATTCATGCCTTTGACAATAGCTCCTAAAACCTCTCCACCCCCTTTTTTAGTAAATCTGTCCCTCAGCTATTACTTCATTCCCTCCTCTAATCTGGCTTCCTGGACTCTGCCCTTGGCTTGTTCTACTATCATACTTTCCTGCCCACTCTGACCACTCACCTAGGACCTGTCCATAACTTGAGGCTTAGCTCAGGTGCCCACAGATCCAGGGTACCTCCAGCCCCCTCTTCAAGAATCAGGCTCCCTGAACTCTTGGGGCTTTCTGGCTGTACCATGGTTTCCCCAAACCGGCCTGGGGCTCCCTAGGCATCTGCAGATGGCCTCTTGAGGGCTCTGAGACCTTTTTACTTTTAAAGGGCTCTATACATTATTTAAGGTAACAGAGTCTGCTACCCATTTGATAGAGAAGATAAGACTTTGAATTATTCATCTCTACTTTTTGTTTTCACCCAAATCTGATCATGTCAGTGCCCTGCTTAAAGAGCCCAGGGCAACTCTGATGGCTCTTCTGAGTGCAGGGGCCTTCAGAACGTGTTCCCAACCTTCCCTGCCCATCCGTCCCTGCCCCTACCATTCACATACCCTTTAACCCTCCCCGTCTGAACACAAACTCAGACTGCTCACCTCTTTCTGAACCCCTGAGGCCCTTCTGTCAGGCCTTTGCTTAGGCTAGCTCCTCTTTCCAGAATGCCTTGTCCTGCTTGTTCAGAATAATGACAACAATGACTGAACATTTGCAGAGTATCTATTTTGTCTCAGACACAATACTAAACCCTTTTCAACTTACACATAGGAGGGGTGCATGGGTGGCTCAGTGGTTGAGCATCTGTGTTTGACTCAGGTCATGATCCTGGGGTCCTGGGATCAAGTCCTGCATCAGGCTCTCCCTGGGGAGTCTGCTTCTCCCTCTGCCTATGTCTCTGCCTCTATTTTTTAAAAAAATATTTTATTTATTCACAAGAGACAGAGAGAGAGAGACAGAGAGAGAGAGAGAGAGGCAGAAACACAGGCAGAGGGAGAAGCAGTCTCCATGCAGGGAGCCCGACGCGGGACTTGACCCCGGGTCTCCATGGTTCATGCCCTGTGCTGAAGGCGGCGCTAAACCGCTGAGCCACCTAGGTTGCCCAATAAATAAAATCTTAAAACAAAATTTACACACAAGAAAACTGAGGCCCACAGATGTTAACATGTCTGAGATGACACAGCCAGTGAATATAGTCCTGTGTTCCTCACATGGTTCCTTGCATGCCTACCCCAAGTCTGGCCCTGGGCCAGGCCCAAGGGATACAACGGAGATCATTGGAAGGGCTGCAGATGGATGGGTAAATACTTTGATGCAAGGGGCTGGGAAAGCCAGGGCAGGAGCACCTGACCCAGCCTGGAGACTCAGGAAGGTGATCCCGATGAGTTGGGCATCTAGCTTGAGCCCTACAGGATACCTAGGAGTTAGCCCTCTTAATTGGTCTATTTTGAGGATTAAGCGAGTTAATATATGAAAACCAAGTAGAGCAGTGTCTGGCACATGGAATGTATTTCTAAAATGCCTTCTCGGGGTGCCTGGATGGCTTAGTCGGTTGGGTGTCCGACTCTTGGTTTCAGCTCAGCTGATAGTCTTGGGGTCACAAAATCGAGCCCCACGTTGGGCTCTACGTGCAGTCCAGAGTCTGCTGGAGGTTCTCTCTCTCCCTCTGCCTCTGCCCTTCCCCCTTCTCTTGCTCTCTGTCTCTCTCAAAATAAAATTAAAATTAAATTAAATTAAATTAAATTAAAAATTTTTAATGTTTTTTTAAAGGTTTATTTATTTATGATAGACATAGAGAGAGAGGCAGAGACACAGGAGGAGGGAGAAGCAGGCTCCATGCCGGGAGCCTGACGTGGGACTCGATCCCGGGACTGCAGAATCGCGCCCTGGGCCAAAGGCAGGTGCTAAACAGCTGAGCCATCCAGGGATTCCCCCAAATTAAATTTTTTAAAAATGCCTTCTCCTCCTCCTCCTCCTCTTCCTCATATTGGCATCGTAGAGGAATGGGCAGGGTTGCAGGGTTGGGGGTGGTGGTGCCAGTAAGTGGGATTATGAATTACGTTTTAGCCTCATGGAATTCAGGACCCTCAAGGGTAATGTCTAGTGAGCAAGTGGATCTAAGTGGCTGGAGTTCAGGAGAATGGTGTGGAGTCAGGAGAGGTGGTGAAGCCAGTACCCCGAGAAACCCTGAACTCCAGGGACCAAACCTATGAAGAGGACTGAGAGAGCAGCCAGAGACGTAGGAGAAAAATCAGGAGAGCCTGCGGCCGTATATACCAGGCAAGGAGACTGTTTCAAGAAGGCAGAACTGTTGGTAGGATCATATGGTTCTGAGTGAATCCCTATTTAGCCTTCAAAGAAGGCCCAGCTTAGCTCCCTGAAGCTTCCCCTGCCCTCTCCTCCCACAGGCGGTCATCCTGGTCTGGCAGCCCTGCCCAGATCTGCAGCAGCCGATTCCTGTCCCCACCTTGGGCTTAAGCATCAGAGTCTTGGAGGGGGTCCTGAAAAATCTACCCCTTGCGTGATTCCCATACATAGCCCGGTGTTCCAGGGTAGGAGTCTCATTGGCTTGACTCATGTCCCAAGCTCTCCCTAGCCAATCTAGGGTAGAAGGGGACCATGACGGGTCATACTTGGGTCTGGGGCCTAACTCTTCCTGGGTGGGCATCACCTGGGGAGTGGGAGGTGGGTGTCAGTATGGAAAAGGAGTAGTTGTAGAACAAGGCGGGGATGCTGTCATTGGAAGCAGGGGGGTGGCTGCTAGGCAGACAGAAGCAAGCATGCCCACTTCGGTCCCACTATCCCCATGGTTCTTCTTCAAGGTGAGAGCCTTGAAGGCTGCAGCACGTGGCCCACTGGCTGGCACGTGGAAGTGGACCATCGGCAAAGGTTTGGTTTATGTATGTCGCCCCCTGGCCGCCACAGCAGCTCCCCGAGTTTCCCAGTTTGCAGTCAGCCTCGGGCCTGGCATGGCCATGGGTACTGGAGGCAAGTGAAGACAGCACCCACATTTCCTTATGGTCACACTTTCTCCCTTCCCTAGAAAACCATTCCCCCTCCTCTGCCGTGAGAAGAGAAGGTGGAGGGCAGCCAGGGAGAAGCGAGGCAGCTGCTGAGCAGGTAAATCTTTCCCTGAATCATCAAGTGCCCTCGGGGGCTGACGGCAGCAGGACCTTCAAACTGGCATCCCATGGAGGGTGGGATTCCACCGGCGTCTCTGGGAAGAGGCACAGATGGATTGGCTCGCGTGGTCCTTGGTGGTAGGAGCTGCAGGAATGTCAAACTGGAAAATCCCAGCAAGTACTATTTTTAGAGAAGACTTGGAGAGCATTTTTCTGGCTGAAGAGACCAGTTTTTTCAGAAGCAGCAGTTCACTCCAAGCCCTGAACTGCTCCCGCCTGGAATTCACCCAGGCCCAGCCTCGCCAGGCGTGTGGGAATGCAGGCTGGAGGAGCCGCCAGTCCCGCACGCAGGACACGGGCATCTGCTGCTTTCGAACGCAAAAGTGGGTTGTTTATTTTTACATCTTCGAGTCTAATCCTTCAGACATAAGGAATTTGTATGGGTACTCTTCCTTGAAAGGCCTCTTACAAGTGAAATCTTTTCAAACTAACTTGTTAGTCATATGAGAGTAAAAGTTAAGATTTTCTTGGGCATTTGGTTCATTTTGATATTAAACACTGATCACTGTTCATGATAAACTGAATTCATCTTCCCCACTATATACTTGATGCTTGAAACGTTCTAGTTCCCTACCACCCTCTATATTTTTGTTTGAAGGAGAGGTCTCCAGAGATCCTGCTACAATTACTGAGCTTATTAAATGCAGATTAGATCTATTGCTTAATTGAAGTTACAGGAAAAGCTACCCGCACCTTCAGCACCCACAGAGATGCACTAGGGAGAGGCCTCAGAAAGAAATGAAAGAAATGAAATGTGCCTCAACAACACAGGCACCACCTCCAGGTATAGAGCACCAGGGACCACCATTCAGGAAGGTGCTTTGCTCCCAGTCCTCCGTGGGATTTAGAATCTGAAGTCCCTGTAGGACCAATGCTCTTGAGGTTAGAACTTTTCAAGAGTCCATGGAATCATGGTGTTTGTGGAGGGGTGCTAGAGTGTTAGAGTGCTAGGGTTGCTAGAGTGAGGAGACCGCCCCTGGAGGGAAATTAGCTCAGGGCTAAATGAGAGGTTGAGGGACTTTGGCCAGGCCAGGCCTGATCCAGGGAGCTGTGGGATTCTGGGGAATAGCCCATACTGAAGGATGCTATGCTCCAAGAAGCTCTTTCAGGACAAGTTCAGGGATTGAGATATGAATCAGCATTATGATTGCTGGCAGAGTCTCTATCCACTGACAGCAATTAATAAAGTAACATCTGGTTTATCCATCAGGCTATTCTGAGTCTGATTGCCTTGAGTCAGCCCTGGATATGTGAACCAGACCTTGAAACCTAGGAACCTGTCAGAAGGCTGCCCACTTCTCTATCATTTATCATCCTCATCTTGATCTCAGCACCGATAGACACTTGGAGACACAGTTACAGCCATAGACTCATGATACATTACAATTTGAAACTGAGGAAGGCACGATAATACCAAGTTTTACCTACCATTACTATGTGGGATTTCTAACAACATCCTTTGGAAGTCTGTTTAACTTCTGTTAAAAACCAGAAGTAAAAATTTTGAGTCTGTCCCTAGAACTAAAAATAAACCTAGGCTAGTGTCCAGGAACAGGGAACAGTTAATAAGTACTGGAGAAAGCCTCTAATCTTGCTTCCTCTCAATCCTTCTCCCTCAATGAAGTCAGAGTAAGCTCTAAAAGTCAGGCCTCCCCAGGCCACTCTTCTGTTTAGCACTGTTCTGTTCAGAGTCCACCCTGTCACACGGCCTACCAGACTCCCGTAGGGACCAGCCAGAGGCTTCCTTCCAGCTGCAGGTCTTGTCTGGTGTCCTCCTCCCCATGAATTCTGCGTTTGAGCCTCTTCACTATGCCTTGATTTTGCTTGTCTCTGGGCCTTTGCACATCTTGTTCCTCTGCCTAGAACACACTTCCATCAACCCTTATCTCTTTGCTTAGCTAACTGCTATTCACATGTCAAATCTCAGCTGAAATTCTGATCCAGAGATTCAATGAAATCCTTGCTGGAAATTCCCATAGCACCATGAACAATACTCAGCACATGCTCTGTTACACTTATAGGTTTCAATACTTGCTCTCCACATCCATGCTGGCAGGGACTGTATCTGCCTTGCTCACCACTGACTCTCAAGTTCCTTTTTAAAAAATGGGTTTTAACTTAGCTTTTATTTTTAGATATTTGAACAATTTTTTTTCAATTTTTAAATATTTTATTAAGTAATCTCTATACCCAATGTGGGGCTTGAACTCATGACCCCAAGATCCAGAGTCACAGGCTCTACTGACTAAGTCAGCTAGGAGTTTTTACTTTTGTTAAAGTTATATGTGCACATAGTTGAGAGAATCAGTTCTACAAGGCCTAGAACCCTTGTTAAATTTCCTGTTCCCCAGAAGCAACACTTTGAAACTTTGTACTTATCTTTATATATATATATTTAAAGATGTATTTACTTCTATTTAATAAATAATATATTTATATTTATATACTTAATATATTTATATATATTTAAATATTTTATTTATTTATTCATAAGACACACAGAGAGTGACGCAGAGACATAGGAAGAGGGAGGAGAAGCAGGCTCCATGCAGGAAGCCCGACGTAGGACTCCATCCCAAGACTCCAGGATCACACCCTGAGCCAGAGGCAGATGCTCAATCACTGAGCCACCCGTCCCCTTATCTTTTTTTTTTATTTTTTTTATTATCTTTATATTTTAAATTAATATGCATATACTGCTACCTCTGGATTTTTCAGTTTTAAGCATCTACTGATCTCTCATGATAGATGATGAGTATTTAGATCTCTTGCGTACCCTCCCCTTCTCCCTATCACACCTGCATACATCCTGTCTGGTTACTTCTGGTTAGATCAGCATTCATTGTTCACATTATTATAGTTATGCAAAGATTATTGACAGCTGAGCCATGAGATTCACCATACTTTTCTATGCATCATTTTATTTTCCCTGCAGTTAATAAATATATATGAATATTCACTTAATTCTCCATGCACTTATCCCCAACTTATCTCAAAACTTTCCTGAAATTATGCATCTCTCTTTCTGTAATTCATCATATTAATCTCCATCTTGAAGAAGTCTCGCAAAGCCTCTGGCTGCTCCAATCTGGGCTGGTTGACTCCCAGCCCTGATGTATGGGGGCCTCTGCCCCCCTCACTCTGGGATCCTTGCCACCTCTTTCTATGCTGCAGCCACTCTTTCCTGGATCTCTTGTCCTTTGCTTCCTTGGTTTAAATCCTTGTTCTGGTGGTGTCCTCCAGCAGCCTTGGGAGAAAAGGACAAAGGGAGTTCTCTGCATGAGAACATAATGTTCTCCAAAAGAGACATCAACTCTCATACCTGATTGATACTCCAGATGGAACCAGATTTCAGGGTGGGGTAATTTTTCCTCAGGATGTAGAAGAGAGTTTGCTTCATTTCCTTGTAGCTCCCAAAGCTGCTGTAGAAAAGTCTGATGCCTTTCTGATTCCTGATTCTTTATAGTGAAACCTGCTGTATTTCTCTCTGTAACCTTGAGGATCTTTTCCTTGCCAGTGCCGTGCGCCTGGGTGCGAGTCCACTTTCATTCACTGTCCTGGGCACTGTCCAAAACGCATGTCCTTTGGTTCTGGAAAATGTTATTCAATTATTATCTAATGGTTTCTTCCCTCCATTTTCTTGGTTTTAATTTTATGCAGGTCTTACTATTCTATTATTCTGTTGTACTATTCCTCTAATTTTCTTTTTTCTTATTTCCAATGTCTTTGTCTTTTGGCTATACTTCCCATAAGATTTCCTTTTATTTAATTCTTCTTTTTTTAAAAGTTTATTTATTTATTCATGAGAGACACAGAGAGAGGCAGGGACACAGGCAGAGGGAGAAGCAGGCTCCATGCAGGGAGCCCAATGTGGGACTCGATCCCGGGACTCCAGGATCATGCCCTGGGCTGAAGGCAGGTGCTAAACTGCTGAGCCACGCAGGCGCCCCTTCTTTAATTATTCTATTGAATTTTTAAGTCTTTTGCTTTCCCATTATTCAGCATACACACACACACACACACACACACACACACACACAATTTTCAGTATGGTACCCCTGCCCTAAACTGTGCCTTAGTGATCCACTTCTACATGTGCTTGGTGCTGCCCATTCTGGAGCCTTTTGTTCTGTGATATAACCTACGTTGTAGTTTAGCTTTTCCCTGTGCCAGTTTAGGGCTTAGCTTTCTTGGGTCTGCTGTCAGTTATCACTTGCCCATTTGCTATTCTGCTTCCAATACTTTGTTGCCCTTGGCTCCCATTCTTTGTCCCAGTGGTTTTATGCTCCCCCTCCCCACCCCAAATATCTCCATCACTGTCATTTTACTGGGATATTGGGAGACAACAAAGGCCAAAGCCTATATCCAACCTGTCATTTTTACCTGGCAGTCTATCTCCAGTTCCTAGTATATTTCTTAACACGTAGTAAGTGCCCAATACAGATTTGTTGGTTGAATAGAGCATGAGAGATAGTCTTTCCCATCTTTGGTAACCTAAAAGTGAAAGCCCTTTAAATGGAAATCTCTTTAGTTTTTTCTCTTTAAAAGATTTTATTTATTTATTCATGAGAGACACAGAGGGAGGCAGAGACACAGGCAGAGGGAGAAGCAGGCGCTCCGTAGGGGGCCTGATGCAGGACTCGATCCCAGGACCCCGGGATCACTACCTGAGCTGAAGGCAGACGCTCACCGACTGAGCCACCCAGGCGCTCCGGAAATCTTTCTAGTTATGGAGTTTACTGCATCTTAGCTTGGAGTTCACATTACATGTTAGGCAATATTGTGTGATGAAAAGCTGGGGCAAGCTGAGGACAAGCTACTACCTCTTTTGAGCCTCGATCTGCCCTTCTGTAAAATGGGAACAATATCTCCCTCAAGCGTCTTGCTCAGTGCCTGGAGCATCGGAAGCTCTCCGTATTTGCGGTGTGTGAGAGTTCAATACCAACCAAAGCGACAATTCTTAGAAAGTCAGTGTTTTACTGAAGCTTAAAATTAGCCTTCACACTTGAATTGCAAATTGGTCCCTGATTAATGCCCGTCAGAACAAAAATCTGTGTTTAACCTGACGACGGTTAGACAGAGCTTGCAAGATCTTTTCAGCTGCGAGGCAACTAACGTTGCTTACGGGGGGGTGGGGGGGTGTCTACAACGTGGGGGCGCCCCTCCTCGGCCAGGCCGGGGGATCCAGAGCTCACACTGGGAGTTACGGACCTTTAGCGTGTCGGTCCTGCAGACCCGGCGCGGACTCCGCGCCCCGCCCCCGCTCATTCTTCCACTCGCGGCTTCGACTCCGGTCCGTGGCCAGGCGCCCGCGGCGGGAGCCCAGAGCCTTCGCCCCTCTGGTCGGGCCCACCCTGGACCCGCACTGTCCGCAGCGGAGGGGGTCGCGCGGCACCTTTCGGTCTCCCGGCCCACCTGCGCGGACCCCGCTTCCTCCGGGACCCACCCTAAGGCCGCGCGCCGCGGGTCCCCGCGACCCTCCCCGCCCCCGCCCGCGGCCCCCGCGCGGGCAGGTGAGGGCGGGGTCCGAGCGGACGGCGCCCCGCCCCGCCCCGCCCTCCGAGGCCCCGCCCCTCAGAGGCCCCGCCCCCCGAGGCCCCGCCCCTCCGAGGCCCCGCCCCCGCCCCAGGCGCCGGCCGCCGCCTCCGAGTCGCCCCCGCCGCGGAGCGCCGCCGAGCGGCCGGCGGCCGGGCTCTCGCTCCGCCCCCTCCCGGCCCGCCGCGCCGGCTCCCGCCTCCTTCCCCCTCCGCCTGCTCCCGCCTCCCTCCCTTTCCGCTGCCGAGGCGGCGGGAGCCGAGCCCGAGCGGACCGACCGCGGCTGCAGCCGGGCGGCGGGCGGCGGGCGGCGGGCGCCGAGGGGAAGCGATGCGGCGGCCGCGCTGAGCCCCAGCTGCGGGCGCGGGGCCCGGCCGCCAGCATGCGGGGCGGCGAGGAGCTGGACGGCTTCGAGGGCGAGGCCTCGAGCACCTCCATGATCTCCGGCGCCAGCAGCCCGTACCAGCCCACCACCGAGCCGGTGAGCCAGCGCCGCGGGCTGGCCGGCCTGCGCTGCGACCCCGACTACCTGCGCGGCGCGCTCGGCTGCCTCAAGGTCGCCCAAGTGGTAGGTCCGGGCGGGGCCCAGGTGCGGGCGGGCGGGCGGCCTAGCGGGCTGCTCCCCGCCCCGCGCGCGCTCCGGGGGCGCAGGCCCGGCCGCTCCTCGCGCTCCCCGCCGCGGGGCCCTGGGCCGCCCCCGCCGCCCCCGCCGCCCCCGGGGACCCCGCAGCCCCCGCAGCCCCCGCAGCCCCCGCAGCCCCGGCCGCGCGCTCCTACCTGAGCACCTGCCCCCGGGCCTGCCCCTCCACTCCTGCCCCCGCCGTCGCGAGCCTCTTTCGCTATGGAGCTTGGGGTCGGCGGAGCCCGGCGCGGAGGTCGTGCGGCGCCCCCGGGTGGCCCTGGGCACAGCGGAGTGTGGCAGGGTCCGGGGCCCGCACAGCCTCTGCCGCCCCCCCCCCCCCCCCCCCCGCCCGGGGCCCTTTCGAGTGTCTGCTTCCAGCACGGGGGACCGTGGCTCGCTTTCCTCCTCCGCACCTAGCGGAGTGCAGAGCTTACGGTAGACGCTCAGGAAATGTTTGCTGAATGGAGCCCTGCAGCCTAGATGCCCGGGGGTGCCCAGACCTGCCCCCCAGAGTCTCAAGCTTATGCCGCCGAGGTTGGATTCTCCCTAATTAACCCAGAAGACCCAACCAGCATCCCTGAATCCTCTGCCCCAGCACAGTGGCCGGCATTGCCCAGTTGGTACCCAGAGTTCAATCACTCGAGGAGGGCAGCCAGTTTTGCAGGCAGCAGAAACAGAGAACTTTCTGTCAGACTTGTCCACAGTAGAGCTCGTTTCTCAGAATTCTTATTTTCAGCTTCCAGGGTATTCGGGGCTGGGGCCTGCCAGCCCTGACCCTCTTGAATGGTTTTGTAATAGGCCTCTCTGGGCAGTTGCTTAGCTCTCTTGTGGACAGGGCATGCTCCAGTTCAGAAAAAACTGTGTCCCCACGTTCCCTGTCACAGGTAGGCCTTCCTCTGAGGCCCGGCAGCAAAACTTCATAGCCTTCTTAGCCAGAGAAGCCATTTGCATGGGGCTGCAATGTATGTACATTTTGTTTCTTCCAAGCACTGGGCTTAGCTTACTTGAGTACATGGATAAACATCCCTTGGGAATAATATAAAATGTGGACACCCTTTAAATAAAGGTCTCAGTGTTTGTAAATTGCAGAATCATAGACTATTTTCTCCTCTCCATCTTGTTCTGCTGATTGCCAGGGGATATTTCTGAAGGGCTCTAAGGAAAGACAAATGGAATAGGTTATCCCTATCTAGAATTTTAAACTGACCTTATCCAGTAAGCTGGAATGTTCTCAGGGATATGTTGGTTCTGTAGTTAGACATTGCTGTTAGCAAAGAGAATGGAGGGGGGTGGGGAGGGTGGTGATGGTGTATAGTTGCCTTTTAAAAGAGGCAGCTAGCCAATGTTTGAGTACAGGACAGATAACCAGAAATGAGTAAAAAAAGAGCAAGGCATGAACTTGGCCCCAGGTGGAATATAGGGCCTTGTCAAGTACCTTGCTTTGTTTATTCTGTGGACTTTTGAAAGTAAACAGAACTTGCTACTCAAAGGATCCGGTAAAAGAATGAAAATCAGTAGTTTGTATAAAGTGCTAATTGCCATCTCATAGCTGGAACTTTGTCACCTAGGGAAAGAAATGGAAGCCGGTGGTATTTGTCATTGCCTTTTGGTAAGGTGCTGTTTGGTTGTGGAAATTTGCTTTTCATCTGGAGAAACTTGGGGCCCCAGCCCCTGAAATCTCACGTAACTGCCATTTGTCTAATGTTTGAATTTAAGCAGCAAGAGGATGCTATGAGTGGATGAGTGAAAGAAAGGGACCTCCTTGAAAAGTATGACAACTTGAGGGCAGCCTGGGTGGCTCAGCGTTTTAGCACCGCCTTTAGCCCAGGGCCTGATCCTGGAGACCTGGGATCGAGTCCCACGTCAGGCTCCCTGCAGGGAGCCTGCTTCTCCCTCTGCCTGTGTCTCTGCCTCTCTCTCTCTCTCTCTCTCTCTGTGTCTCTCATGAATAAGTAAATAAAATCTTTTTTTTAAAAAAGAAAAGTATGACAACTTGAAACAATCTATCATGTACTGGCTTCTCAGCCTTGATATAAGTCAGGGTTATTAGTGGAAGGGTGGAAACCCTCCACAAAGCTCCAAGAAATTGGACTCTAAATGTAAACAAGAAGTCATTATGAAGATATTTTTAAGATGTTACACAGCGTAGAATCCCATCAGGAAATATGGATAAGTTATAATTCTTATATTAGAGCTTATATGTATTAATGTGTTGTTTTCGAGAAAAATATGAGTTTTCTGTTTTAGTTTTTAATGGACTTTTTTTTTGTGGCTTGTGGCCTCTTAAAACCTGTAGTGATCCTTGCTACTCCAAGTGTGGTCCATAGAACAGCAGCATTGTCAGCATCAGAGAGCTTACCCTAGACCTTCTGAATCATAATCTGCAGTTTAACAGGATTCCCCCGGTAATTCACATGCACATTCAAGTTTCAGTTTGTTTCTTTCTTTCTTTCTTTCTTTCTTTCTTTCTTTCTTTCTCTTTCTTTTTTCTTTCTTTCTCTTTCTTTCTTCCTTTCTTTCTCTTTCTTTCTTTCTTTCTTTCTTCTTTCTTTCTTTCTTTCTTTTTTTCTTTCAATATTTTATTTATTTATTTGATAGTCACACACACACACACACACACACACACACACACACACACACACGGCATGAGCAGGGGGAGAGGGAGAAGTAGAAGCAGGCTCCCTGATGAGCAGAGAGCTGAATGTGGAGCTCCACCTCAGGATCCTGGGATCATGACCTGAGTTGAAGACAGATGCTTAACTGGCTGAGCCACCCTCTGGACTTAACCTTTCTATACCATTTTATTTTATTTATTTATTTTATTAAGATTTTATTTATTTATTCATGAGAGAGACAGCAAGAGAGGCAGAGACCTAGGCAGAGGGAGAAGCAGGCTCCATGCGGGGAGTACAATGTGGGACTTGATTCCCAGACTCTGGGATCGCGCTTGAACCAAAGGTAGACACTCACCCACTGAGCTACCCAGACATCCCCCTTTCTATATCATTTTAATGTTAAAGCCTCATACAGGTGCTAGCAATCCGTTCTCTATCAGACCATAAATACTCAACCTCAAGGTTGAGGTTTTTCTATAAAAAGAGCCTATACCTCCTAAAAGGATTAAGAGAATGAGGTGATGTAGAAATTAGCACTTAGCATATTAGGTGCTTAGTGTGTAATAAAATGTAGCTATCATTGTTGCTAATTAATATTTACTGTCTTTAAAGAAACTTGATGAAATTGCCATCCCCAAATTACAATTATATATTTGAGTTAAAGATAGTTTACTTCCTAGTGATTTATTTATTTATTTTTAGAGATTTATTTTTTGAGAGAGAGAGAGAAAGTGAGAGGGGCAGAGGAAGAGGGAGAGACAGAGAGAAGCAGACTCCGCATTGAGCTTGGAGCCTGAAGACATACTCCCGATCCTGAGATCATGACCTGAGCCAAAATCCAGAGTCAGTCACTTAATTGACTGAGCCACCCAGGCACCCCAACTTCCTAGTAATTTAAAAGTTAAATTGGTATTTTAAATGGAATGTTTTTGATAGTAAAACTAATCTGAAATATGAAAATTAGTGTATTTTCATAGATTACATTTTTAAAAATGGAACTTATACCTGTCTCTTGGTTGGGGAGAATGTCTCCTAGTTATATAAAACATTAAGATATACTTCTTTCTGTGGAAAAAGACTTGGTTTAAGCTATTGATGTAAATACTTCCTTCCTATGAATGTGGATTCTGGAATGCTTATTGGTTTTTAGCTCCCAGACATCATTTAATGAAATAGTTAATATAGGCCTTTTGGTTTTTTTCTTCAGCTTGGTCAAAGCAGTCTTTTGCTCTTGGGTTGGGGGGATGGATGGTTGGGGAATGGCATACTGTCATTTATACCATGATTTAGGGACAGGGTCAGAAGAGGACAGGCCCTGGGTTGGCCAAGACTTTCTGAATGATAATAACAGCAGGTGTCATTTAATGAGAGCTTACTCTACTGTTATTACCCCCATTTTATGGATGAGGAAATTAAGGCACACAGCTTGTGTCTCATTCAAGATCTCATGGCTAGTTGGTGGTGGTAGTGCTGGGGTTTGAACCCGGCAGTCTGGTGCTATTTACTGCTTCCTTGAACACATCATTTTGATGTGTTCAGAGCAGGCGACCTTGAGTCAAAGGACATTTCTGTGGTCTTTGGCAGCCTGCTGATGGTTTGGGTGACTTTGTAAGCTTAAGAGACTTACAAGGGTTTCGATTTCTCAGTGGCCATTGTGCAAGTGTGCAACTCCTGTATGGTGTCCTGCTCCTCACCCAGCAGATCTGTCTACTTCCTTCAATGAGGGGATGGGCGTTCTCAGAAGTGCCAAGAAGAGATTCAGCCTTTCAGTTGTTTTTTTAATAAAGATTTAATTAATTAATTAATTAATTAATTTGAGAGAGTGAGGAAAGCACGAGTGAGGGGAGGGGCAGAGTCAGAGGGAGAGGAAGAAACAGACTCCCACTAAGCAGGTCCCAGGATCGTGACCTGAGCTAAAGGCAGACGTGTAAGCTTAACCAGCTGGGCCTCAAGAGATACCCTTAGCATTTCAGTTTTAAAAAGACCTCTCAGGGAGCTCTTTTGCCTCAGGTCCTTTTCTTAAGCCTCTCCCTGCCTGATTGACCTTCTGATTATTTTCTAAACATTGCCTTTGTTTAGAACTTTTTATAACCAAATTGAGTGATAGGAGGTGTTTAAATTCAAATTTTAGTTCTGCTGATCTTGAAATCTCTTAACCCTCTCCTTGTCTTGGTTTCCTCTATAGTATCAAGTGGGTAATAATGACCAGGCATTTTAGGAATTGTAGGAACTAGGAAGTCAATGTCTGATAGGTGCTTTCCTATGTATTTCAAAAGCAAACATGAGTATTTACATTTCAGGGTTGAGTAATGACTTATCTTTTATTTTACTTCAAGCCAATTGGACTCAGCCCCTCACCATTCCTGCTCTTGGGGAGGATATGACAGGGCCTGCAGGTGAAGTAGTAGGTTTCACTGCTCTGGATTTTCATATCTACCTTAAAGTAGCTCCTTGTAAAACAGTCTAATTTTTACTTAGGAAATTATGGTTAGCTTTGGAAGTTGTCTTCCGGGCCAAGGACTTAAAAGCAAATTAATTCTAACAGAAAGGCAAAATTAAAACTACTCTTTTAACTTTTATGATGTTCAAAATAGTAAAATTATCATCCCAGACCTCAGGAAAGTGTAAGTACACATCCATTTTATAAAACCAGACAAAGACAGTTCAAGAAAAGAATACTACAGACCAGTTGTTCTCATTAACACAGACACAAAAATCCTCAACAAAATACTAGGAAATCCAACCCAGCAATATTATGTAAAAAGAATAGTAAGCCACCACCAATTGTGATTTATCCCAAGTTATAAAAGACTGATTACGTTTTCCAAAATCAATAGATGTAATCCACCATATGCAGCTTAAATAGCAAAATACACATAATTATGTCAATGGCTGGAGAAAAAATGCTTCACAGAACTCGACTTTCATTCATGCTAAATGCTGCCAACAAACTAGGAAGAGAAGGGAACTTTCTTAACCCAAAAAAAGGTCATCTACCAAAAAATCTATAGCTAACATACTTGGTGGTGAAAATGAAAGCTTTCCCCCTAAGATGGGGAACAAAGCAGTGATCTCTGCTCTTGCCACTGATATTCAACATTATACTAGAAGTGCTAGCCATTGCAGGGAAAATAAGTGGAAGGCATACAGACTGGAAAGAAAGAACAACTGTCCCTATTTGCAGATGGCATGATTGTCTGTGCAGACAATCCAATGGGAATCTATAGAAAAAGCTCCTAAAACTAAGAAGTGAGTTAACACAGTTGTAAAATACAAGGTTAACACACAAAAATCAGTATTTCTGTATCCCTGCAATAAAAGCAATAAGTTGCCAGAAACAGGAAAAAACAAACAAAACCCCCTGACAGTTACAATAGCTCTGAAAGGAATACAATACTTAGGTATACATTTAATGAAATATGTACAGAATCTGCACACTGAAAATTGCAAAACATTGAAGAAAGAAATTAAAAGACAACTTAAATAAGTGGACAGATATACTATGTTCATGGTTTAGAAGGCGCAGTATTTGTATTCTCCACAAAGCGGTCTGTCGGTTTAACACAATCCCCAAATCCCTGCAAGATTTGTTTAGGTAGAGACAAACTGATTCCTAAGTTGTTATTGTTGTGTTTTTTTTTAAAGGATTTTATTTATCTATTTATTAATTTATAAGATAAAAAAAACAACAAAAAATTTATAAGATTTTATTTATTTATTCATGAGAGAGAGAGAGAGAGAGAGAGAGAGAGAGGCAGAGACATAGGCAGAGAGAGAAGCAGGCTCCACGCAGGGAGCCTGATGCAGGACTCTATCTGGGGACCTCAGGATCATGCCCTGGGCCAAAGGCAGGCGCTAAACTGCTGAGCCACCCAGGGATTCCCCAAGGATTTTATTTTTTTAAGTAATGTCTATACCCACTGTGGGGGCTCAAACCCATAGCCTCAAAATCAAAAGTACCGTGCTTTACCGACTGAGCCAGCCAAGTGCCCCTGATTTTAAAGTTTATATGGAAAGTCAAATCAGCCAGGCAAAGCAATGGTGACCTTTGTTTAAGGGTGTATGTGTGTGTGTTGGGGAGTGGGAAGATGGGGACAGGTTCTGATGGTATGAGAAGACATTTGGCCAGTTGTTCACTTCATGCCACGAGCAGGTCTCTTCACATATAAATTGGGACTGATAGTACTACCTGCACTGATGAGCCTAGCATACAAAATCCTGAGCAAAGTGTCTCACATACAAAGTGTCACAAACATGTTGGCACTATAGAATATATAATGTCTGAAATGACACAAGTTGGGAAAACTGATGGGCCAGGGTAGAAGGGAGACTTAGTTTTACTATATGAATTTTCATACTTTTGAATTGTATGCCACATGCAAATATCTTCTATTCAAAAATTATTAAAACGTTAGCTGTTATTAGCTCTACCTTAACATACCTTAACCTGAATGCTAATATACTGACCATAACCTTTAATTTACTTTTACTTACCTTATAATTTGGAGGCCCTTGGGGAGAATGATTTAGATAACAAAGAACTCTTGAAAAAACTTAAAGCTTAAACATTTTTTCAATAGCTTTTCCTGTTAGAAAAACACAAGCATTCTGCATGATAGCAGGCACTTAATTTATTTATTTGCTAAAGGAAAAATTTCTTTCATTTGAGACGCATTTATTAGTTTATTAGTAAAAACATTATATGGGGTTGTAATGTGCTATAGCATGGTGGTTATTGTTAATAATCCTGTATTGCTTATTTGAAAGGTGGAAGGGAGTAGATCTTAAAAGTTTTCATCACGAGAAAAAAATTTTACAGCTATGGATGATGACACTTTTTTTAAAAAAAGATTTTATTTATTTGAGAGAGCAAGTGAGAGAGAGAGAGAGAGAGTGCGTAAGCGCGCACAAACGGTAGGGAGGGGCAGAGGGAGAGGGAGAGCCTGATGAAGGTATCAACCCAGGACTCTGAGATCATGACCTGAGCCAAAGGCAGATACTTAACCAACAGAGCCACGATGGTGACACATATTAACTAGAGTTATTGTGGTGATCATTTCCCAATATAAACAAATATCAAATCATTGTGTTGTACACCTGAAACTGATAAATTGTTATATGTCAGTTATATCTCCCTTTAAAAAAATTATACATGGAAGGAATGAGGAAAAAAGAAATCTCAGTATGACAGATCAAATGAAAAAATCTTTGGAGTTTCTCTCTTCCAAAGGCTCAATAGGATCATGGCTTCCAATTTTTGGCTGTGAAGAAGAATGCTCAGTAAATGTCCTGCACCCTTCTTTTGATTTGTTACTATTTTTTGTCTCATTTTAAGGAATGCTTTTACTGGATCAAAGGGCAGACCCCTAACTCTGGTAAACAAACCAGGGGTAGTGGAAAGGGAGGTGGGCAGCGGGATGGGATGGGCACGGAGGGAGGCACTTGATGGGTTGAGCACTGGGTGTTATGCTATAAGTTGGCAAATCGAACTCCAATAAAAAATATGCAAAAAAGAAAAAAAAAAGCTTGTCACAACTGAGATAATATTAGTTAATCTTTGCCCAGGAAACCAGGAAGTGGCAAGTATTGGAAGCATGATTTTAAAAGTAGAATGATGCTTACTTGTGGCAGGAAAGTCATACTAAGAAATAAAACAGATCTCCTAAAAAAAGAAAAAACAAACAGATCTCCTTGGAAAAAAGAAAAAAGGGCAGTATCATTAAATTTCTGAAGATTAAAAAAACTATGTTCTTGGTCAGCCTTTCTCTACAATATGCCTGAAGGTCTGAGTTCTCCAGCATGCTGACCCCCAACCATTGGGGAACAGTGAGCTCAGTAAGACCTTCTGGATCCTGCAGAGTTACAGGGTAAAATCAATTCTTCCTTGATGGCCCTGAGGAGGACCTTTTTTTCATATTTGGAAAGCTGTCTGAGCCTTTCCCAGGTTATGGCACTTCAGAGGATGTTTAAGAGGAGGTAAGATGGGAGTGGATATGCCCTGCCCAATATGTGATGCTCTCCCTCCTGGTAAAATGGATGCTGACTTGGGCACCCAGGAGAGGCATCTTTCCAGCCTGGAGGGAGTTCTGGAAGTACCTGAGCTATGGCCCATGTGTAGTCTACCGCACAAAGGGCTGAGGTCTGTGTGGCAGCCAAGGCTGATTGTTTTGCACGGTGGTCCTGCTAGCTCCATACGCTCTTGAAATAACCTGGAAATGCCAGCATTCTGGCCTTCGGCCCCTCAGCTGTCACTGACTCTGTATCCTCGTTGCTGGAAGTAGCTTCAAATCCTTTTGTAGGATAATGTCCGATTTCTATGGAAAATTGAGTTGTTTGTTAGAGAATAGAGCTGTAGTGAAAGGCCTGTGACTGTGATCACAGATCCTGAATTTTTCCAGATGGTCTCAATGTCCTGTGCTGTCCCATCAGATGATATAGAAGTACATCTTTTTATTTTTTTTTTTAAGATTTTTAATTTATTTATTCATGAGAGAGAGAGAGAGGCAGAGACACAGGCAGAGGGAGAAGCAGGCTCCATGCGGGGAGCCTGACGTGGGACTCGATCCCAGGTCTCCAGGACCACACCCTGGGCTGAAGGCAGTGCTAAACCGCTGAGCCACCCAGGCTGCCCTAGAAGTACATCTTAAGTTTAAAAAAATTGATATTACTTTTTAAAAAAAGATTTTATTTATTTATTTGGCAGAGAGAGCACAAGGAGGGGGAACAGCAGGCAGAGGGAGAGGGAAAAGCAGGCTCCCCGCCGAGCAGAGAGCCCTGATGCAGGACTCGATCTCAGGATCCTGAGATCAGGACCTGAGCTGAAGGCATACACTTAACCAACTGAGCCACCCAGGCACCCTGAGATTGCTTGAAATTATGAGCTATTCCAAGCATTGGAATTAGAGTGATTCCTATAAGTACCCATGTACTTAAACAACGGGTCCTGATCTTTTTGTTTGGAAAATGAGATTATCCCGGGGGACAGGCTGTGTGTTTGTGTGAGAGAAGTAAAAAGCCGGGCGAGATGAGCTGGGATTTGGATTCATTGGCGAGGTGGGACTTCAGAAGGCCCAGGAGGAAGAAGGATAGACCGGGAGAGGTAGAGAATGAAAGAACAAGGCACCCCCAGACAAGGGGATGGCCTCAGCATCTTGTGTGGTGGCTGAAAGCCAATTTAAACTTTCAAAGGCTCCGTTCAAAGTGGTCCAGGGCTGGGAGCAGGCCTGCAGCTGGCTGAAGAAGGGGCAGACGAGGGGAAGGGTACAGAATCGAGAAAGCAATACCTCCTTTGGGAAACTTTGCTTTATTTTTATGCAATTTATCTTCTTGATGGGGAAGATTTTTGTGTGAAAAATTCTCACTCAAGGGGGGTCCAGTGTTCATCTCAGCATCTCTCATGCGCGGTCTTGTGTCCACACGTGAAATATTGGTGTTTGTCTGTCACCTGTTTTCAGAGTGGGGTCTCCCGGGAGCCCTAGAGTTTATTAACGTAGAAATGGGAGATTGAGAGACTATGGGGCTAGGTGCTAATTATATTTCCAAAAGACTCATATAACTGCATTAAATAGTAATCAGGCCAATTTATTTTTGGATTGGTTTTATGGTCCTGATTATTTCATGTTGATCAGAAGCTTTGATTGACATTTTGAATAACACACTCCTGCCTCAGAGTCTTTGCATTTGAGACTTATTCTTGCCATCCTCTGCTCTCTGCCAAAAAAATGTCACTTAGCTCTGTTCTTCAGCACTGTTGCTCTTCTGTTCTGCTCAAAAGAGACCTTCCCTGACCACTTGTTATCCCCTTTCCCTGCTCATTTTTGATTTGTAGCTTTTACCATCCAACTAGAACTTCAACTCTATGACAGTAGCAGTGTTTGTGTTGTTTCCTGCTATATCCCCAAGGTCTGAATCAGTGCCTGTGGGATGCCTGGGTGGCTCAGTGGTTGAGCATCTTCCTTCGGCTCAGGTTGTAATCCAGGGTCCTGGGATCAAGTCCTGTGTCATGCAGGGAGCCTGATGTGGGACTCGATCTTGGGACTCCAGGACCATGCCCTGGGCCGAAGGGCAGGCACTAAACCGCTGAGCCATCCAGGGATCCCAATAAATAAAATCTTTTTTTTTTTTAAATTTTTATTTATTTATGATAGTCACAGAGAGAGAGAGAGAGAGGCAGAGACATAGGCAGAGGGGGAAGCAGGCTCCATGCATGGGGAGCCCCACGTGGGATTCGATCCCGGGTCTCCAGGATCGTGTCCTGGGCCAAAGGCCCTCTCCAAACTGCTGCGCCACCCAGGGATCCCACCAATAAATAAAATCTTAAAAAAAAAAAAAAGGTACCTGGCACATAGCAAGGCACTGAGCAGCCCGTTGCATATGCATACCCATTTAATAAAAAAGAGGAAAATAAGGGAGTATTACTTAATGTAGCTTATAAGGTCGAACTATTTGAAAACATAGACTCTACAAAGGAAAAATAACCTATATTTGTGTATTCATAAATAAGCTTCTGGACTTGGTTCTGAGTGGAAAATATTGGGGAGAAAAGTATGGAAACAAAATGCCACTGTAATTCTTTTTTCTTTTTTTAAACCGTGAGTTTTAAAAGGGTATCTACTGCTACTAGGAAACAGAAGCTTTTGCTTAGAAGGCAGATTTTTGTAAAAGGAGGGGAAACCATAAGAGACCTTGCCAAGCTTTTAGCTTAGGAAATTGTAAGATGAAAACCAGGGGTTCTCCGATTATTATCGAAGTTGTCTACTTTCTTTTTTTTTTTTTTTTTTTTTTTTTTAGTTGTCTACTTTCTGATAAACACGTTGAGAGAGGGAGGATCGCTCAGGATCCTCCAAGTCAGCATCTTTTGAGAGCCCTCAGAGTAGACACTTAACATGTATAAAGAAAAAGTTGTAACTAGGATTGAAGCTGAGGGTCCTAGTGGTTGTCTTCGTGAAGCTCTCTGATTAAAATAAAAGAACAGCAGTTCCATGGGGCCCTGGGCAGGGAGGCCTGGATCTTCTGGAGGCTGGAGGGGGCCATAGGAAATACTGAAACCCAGAATTTTTGTCTTTGAGCATTTCAAATGATTGGTTAAATTTGGGAATTATATGGGTTAATAAACACTTAAAATGTTTAGAGTTCAATCAGATGTGGATAGTTTTGGATGGCTTCTTTCTTACCACTACAATTTGATGACTGGCGCAGTGGAAGCCTTCATTTTTGTGGTTTCCCGTTTATTCCAGCACAGCTATGAAAAACAGTTTAAGTCTAAAAGATTTTTGTGCCAATGAAAAAAAAAAAAAAACCAACAATGCAAGCCCCAGGAACAATGGCTGTCCCAGCGGTAGTTGCTTCTTCAGCTTGCCTACTTTGTCTAAACCATTTGTGGTCCAAACCTGGTACATGTGTATGCTTACAGAGTTGGCTGAATGACTGTAGAGTTAGATCAAGAGCAGTAGCTAAATGGTGAAAGTCCTAACATATTCTCCCCTTAAAAAAAAATGTGTGCTTTATGTATATTTGAAATCCTCAGGGATCCCTGGGTGGCGCAGCGGTTTGGCACCTGCCTTTGGCCCAGGGCGCGATCCTGGAGACCCGGGATCGAATCCCACGTCGGGCTCCCGGTGCATGGAGCCTGCTTCTCCCTCTGCCTGTGTCTCTGCGCCTCTCTCTCTCTCTCTGTGACTATCATAAATAAATAAAAATTAAAAAAAAAAAAAAAAAAGAAATCCTCAGCTGGGTCAGGGACTGTTATGCATAAACAGGACTAAAATCCTTGCCTCCGATGGGCTCACAGCCTGCTTAGGAGTGAGGCTTGGTATGGAGTGGAAAAGCACACAAACTGTTCTTGCCACCAGAGCCAAGGACTCTCTCCTAGAGGCTTGGGACAGCTTGGCAAGGGAGCCCTTGTGGGAACGGGCACTTCACAAGTTGAGTGTTGAATAGCCAGCCAGTGGCCAGCGTAAGGTGTGGTGTGTCCTGTGGTCCTGGTGCTGGGAGTTGGGAGGCAATCCCAGCAAAAGAGGGAGGGTGAGGAGGAGGGGTAAGCCCTGGCACAGGTATGCAAGGGGATGAGGACCCAGGTTGGAATGGGCCTGATTTGTTAGAGCAATGAATTTGAATTTTCTGAAAGAGATGAGGAGCGGTTGGACCTGAGGCTACTTGAAATGTGGATAGTATGAATTGAGATGTGCGTAAGTGTAAAATACATGCTAGATTTGGAAGCTGTAACAGGAAAAGAAAGAATATAAAATATCTCAATTTTGGGGACGCCTGGGTGGCTCAGGTGGTTAGGCGTCTGCCTTCGACTCAGGTCGTGATCCTGGGGTCCTGGGATCGAGCCCCATGTTAGGCTCCCTGCTCCGTGGGGAGCCTGCTTCTCCTTCTCCCTCTGCTTGAGCTCTCTTGCTCTCTCTCTCAAATGAATAAATAAAAAATTTTTTTATCTCAATTTTTTTATATTAATTACATGTCAAAATAATACTTTGGGTATAATTGAGTATACTATAAAAATTCTACCTGTTTCTTTTGACTTTTAAAAAATCTGGCTGTTAGAAAATAAAAACACTTGTGTGGTTCTCATATTTCTCCTTGCTGTCTCTAGGTTAAAGGGGGTGAGGAATGGCTTTGAGAAGGATGAGATGAGACCAGCTGGGTGATAGGAGATATTGAGTAATTCAGGTGAAAAATGAAGACCCAGTTGGCCTCTTGGCAATGGGAGTGGAAAGAATGGGAGAAATGGGATTTATAGGTGGCAATTATGTTTTATTATAGTCCTTGTTTTTATTTTACATTATATTCAGTTCATTCTCAGTCAGAAAACTATCTAAGCTAACATTTATTGCGCATTTACCATGTGCCAGACTGCTCAGTGTTTTACATGTGTTCTCTCATTTAACCTCCACAGCAGTCCTATGAAGCAGATGCTTTACAGATGAGAGAACAGGCTTTGTGATATCACGGACTTGCTCACAGTCCTCATGGCTATGGGTTGGCTATGCAGCCAACCTTCAGAGACCATACCTGGAACCCCCTCGTGTGTGTGTGTGTGTGTGTGTGTGTGTGTGTGTGTGTATTTCTGTAACCATTAGGCAGGTTTTAAGGCCTGTTCCAACATCATTCATCTTTCCCATCCTGTAGGGACTTAGTCCATTTCTATTTCCCTTCTTCTGCTAGTGCTGCTCCTGGTAGGTGTGACAGCCTGGACAGGCCCTTTGGTTCCCGATTCTTCCACAGTGAATGGATCACCTCTGTCAGAGTCTGGAGAGGTGTTGGTGTCATTATAAAAGGGAGCCTCTTAGGCCCTCTCTTTTATTTCCTTGAATTACCACTGAAATTTAGGAATTTCTGAGATCAGAACCAGTAAAAGTCGTGAGGAAGCTGGAGGCTGTTTGCTGGTGGAGGAAGGGTGGACAGGTAAAAATCAAGGCTTGATTATCCTCCTGTTTGCTTGAGCTATCATGTCAAAGTATTTGGGGTTAAAACAATTGTTAACCTCTGGACATACAAATATAAAAGAATGGGGCAGCCCAGGTGGCTCAGCGGTTTAGCACCACCTTCAGCCCAGGGCATGATCCTGGAGACCCAGGATCAAGTCCCACGTCGGGCTCCCTGCATGCAGCCTGCTTCTCCCTCAGCCTGTGTCTCTGCCTCTCTCTCTCTCTCTCTCTCTCTCTCTCATGAATAAATAAATAAAATCTTAAAAAACAAAACAAAACAGGTACTTTGGCTTTGAGGGGGATCACTGGATCACTTGTCTCTCCACCAATTTGCCTGTCTAAAGACAAGAATCATTTGCACCGTGTATCAGTTTTGTACAACTTAATAGAGTTGCAGAATATATCAAAGGCCATAAAAGGCACAAATCCCATAGAATCGTATAACTTGGAAAGTTATATTCTAACAAGGCCCATTCTTGCATTGAAAATACTCACTAACCCCTTTTGGTCCCTAAGAATCCAGCCCATGCATGTTAGGCCCTTTCCCTTTCTCTCCATGTCCTCCCCTCCTCCAGCTGCACTGTGGTGTCTCTGGAAGAGCATCCCTTACGGCTTTCTGTACTGCACTCTGGATTTCTTTGTTGTTTTTTTGTTTTTCTCTGGTCACTTTCATTCAGAGAAATAGATCTTGATCACCTACACTTAGGGCCATGCCCGTTAGTCCTCAGCCTGGTCTTTAGAGGCCTGAGTCAGGCCAGAGCAGCAAGCAGTACAGGTAAGAGGATTACCTGCCACCACAGTGTTGGTGTGAGGTTGAATGGAAAGTGCCTAGTGTGGAACCTGGCTGAGAGAAGCACCCAGCGAATGCTAGCTGTTCTCCTTCGCACCCACAGGTCCTCACTCATCTAGCTAGGTTTTAGTTGAGTCACTCTTGCATTTCAGGTTCTCTTTACCTCGGTCAGCCACCTCATCCTGGCTGGAAGCTCCTCGTTCTCCCCAGTAATGCATTGATACTGCAAAGGCACTCTAGCCCTTTGCCCAGCCAGAAGATAACCTAGCAGTGAGTGGGCTGGGGTAAGGGAGGGTCCTATATCCTTTTCCCTATCTCCTTTCCCCTACCCTTCCTCCTGGCCCTGCCGTGCCCACTGGGTTTTCTTTGTTCTGATTGGTGTCCTGTGATATCCTGTGATGCCCTGGGATGAAATACCAGCTCATTCTATGTGTGTCCCTCATTCTCCGGACTTTCTGCTTGCTTGCTTGCTTTCCTTTTTAAAAATATTTATTTATTTGAGAGAGAGAGAGAGAGAGAGAGAATGAGTGGAAGGAGCAGAGGGAGAGGGAAAATCTCAAGCAGACTCCCATGAGCTGAGCACGGAGCCCAATGTGGGGCCTAATCTCATGACCCTGAGATCACAACTTGAGCTGAAACCGAGTGTTGAATGCTTAACCAACTATGCCACCCAGATGCCCCTCTGGCATTCCTTTTAAAAATTTATTTAAAATTTATTTTTTAAAGTTTCATTTATTTATTTAGTTTAGAAAATGTTCTTTCTTAAGAGAGATCATGAGCAGGTGAGAAGATGAGAGAGAGAAGATTCTCTGCTGAGCAGGGAGCCCGATATGGGACTCAATCCCAGGATCCTGAGATCACAACCTGAGCCAAAGGCAGATGCCCAACTGACTGAGCCACCCAGGTGCCCTAAGTTTTATTTATTTAAGTAATCTCTGTGCCCAATGTGGGTCTCAAACTCACAACCCAGAAATCAAGTCTCAAGTTCCTCTGACTGACCTAGCCAGACACTCTGAATTTCTGAACAGATTTGGGTATACTTACAGTTTATTGTAATAAGTCTATAAACACCTGCAAGCCAAAAGACTCAGTTGGTTGCTTGGTAAGCACTTACAATTTATCCAAGTTCAATTTGATGTATTAGTGAATTTGGAACCAACCCCAGATCCAGGAAGAAATGAAAAACAACTAATTCATGTTGAGGGTATGTCTTCAGTTTTATTGCTCACAGTTCTGGAGGCTGGGCTAACTAAGGTCAGGGTACCTACAATATGGTTCATTCTGAGGTCTTTTCTCTTGGCTTGTAGTTGACAGCCATCTTGCGTGTGCTCACCTGGCCTCTTTGTGCATGCATGCACAGAGAGATCTTTCTTTCTCTTCTTAAAAGGACACTAAATCTCATCATGAGGGCTCCATCCTTATGACTTCATCAACCCTAATTACCTCCCAAAGGCATCCTCTCTAGATACCATCATTAGCATATGAATTGGTGGAGAGAGATAGATACACTTAAATCCATAGATAGGTGAGAGCATGATATATAAATCAGTAATAGAGGTTCAAGATGGCTCAAAACACCTTAAGATTCAGAAAAAGCAGAATTTTATGCTAGAAGGAAACCTGAAGCCATTCGTGTCTGCCCCTCTTCTGTTTTATGGGTGATGAATCTGACTCCTAGAGAAGTTGTGGCTTACCTGTGGCTACCCAGTTTATTGGTGGCCCTGGGACTTGAGCCTCAGGCTGACATTCTTTCCTCCTGACTTAGCTGCTTCCCCTCTGTGAAAACCCGTTGTGTAACAGCTCTTTGAATTCCGATGATCTTTCTTACCCTTTCTGTGATTATGGGGGGGGAGAGGATGAGTAGTAAATACTCTCGGGCACTTTTAGGCCAGTAGTTCAGTAAAGACCATATAGGACAAATCAGGTCTTTGCCTGCCATGTCCTGTTTAAAGTGGACGTTATTGGGATGCCTGGGGGGTTCAGCTGTTGAGCACCTGCCTTTGGCCCAGGGCGTGATCCTGGAGTCCCGGGATCAAGTCCCACATTGGGCTCCCTGCGTGAAGCCTGCTTCTTTCTCTGCCTCTCTCTCTCTCTCTCTCTCTGTGTGTGTGTGTGTGTGTGTGTGTGTGTGTCATGAATAAATAAAATCTTAAAAAAAACAATAAGGTGGAGGTTACCTAACTAGCCCAGGCAAACTGCCTAAGTGAACGTCCTAGGACATGCAGTTGATTTGGTGGCTCTAAAGTTTGAATTATAACAAAACCCAAATGTTGGTAGAAATAAAATTGCCTTTTGATCCCTTAAATTCTCTGATAATAAACTGAGATTAGGAAAATCTGCTAGCAAGTTGGTCTGTCTTCTTTTGGAGTATGGTTTTGGAGCTGAAAACTGGGAAAAAAGACCCCCCATTTGTCACAGAGGAACAGAACACATACGCATGGCTCTTTTGCACAGTCCTGAAATGTGTGATGGTGTTGGAGGGGTAATGAGGGTGTTACTGGTCTTGTGGTGCTCAAGGTGGTTTTGGTGAGATAGTTGAGGAGACACTGCATATGCCTGCCTCACCTTTACTAGATGGTTTGGAAAAGCCTCAGCTGTTGGGGTGGGACTTTGGGGGCCCCAGGGGCTACCAAGCTAACTAGATGAGTGAAACCCACAAAAAATGACAAATTACCAGATTGAGGTAAGTCTGGGGGTGCCCAGTGGGGTCAGTGCTTTGTGGAGCCCCTTCTCTGTTTCTAGTTCTACAGAATTCTGTAGGAGGACTGCAGCACTTTTTTTTTTTTTTTTTTTTTAAGATTTTATTTATTTATTCATGAGAGACAGAGAGAGAAGCAGAGACACAGGCAGAGGGAGAAGCAGGCTCCATGCCGGGAGCCCGACGTGGAGACTCGATCCCGGGACTCTAGGATCACACCCCGGGCCAAAGGCAGGCGCTAAACCGTTGAGCCACCCAGGGATCCCCATTTTTTTTTTTTTTTTTTGATGGACTGTAAAATCTGTCACTGTGTCTCAGCCCAGATCAATATAAATGAAAACAAAGTTAAAATTTTTATTTTTATTTTTTTTATTTTTTATTTTTTTAATTTTTATTTATTTACTTATGATAGTCCCAGAGAGAGAGAGAGAGACAGAGACACACACAGGCAGAGGGAGAAGCAGGCTCCATGCACCGGGAGCCTGATATGGGATTCGATCCCGGGTCTCCAGGATCGTGCCCTGGGCCAAAGGCAGGCGCCAAACCGCTGCGCCACCCAGGGATCCCCCAAAGGTAAAATTTTTAAAATAAATTGTACCTGTTTGCAACAGTAAACTTCTTTTCTTTTTTTTTTTTTTTTTTTTAATTTTTATTTATTTATGATAGTCACAGAGAGAGAGGCACAGAGACATAGGCAGAGGGAGATGCAGGCTCCACACACCGGGAACCTGATGTGGGATTCGATCCCGGGTCTCCAGGATCGCGCCCTGGGCCAAAGGCAGGCGTCAAACCGCTGCGCCACCCAGGGATCCCAACTTCTTTTCTTTTTAAAGATATATTTGTTTATTAGAGTTTGTTCCAAGCAGACTCCGCTCTGAGCACAGAGCTAGACGCAGGACTTGTCCCACGACCCATGAGATCATGACCCTGACTGCAACAGTTAACTTCTTAATACTTAACCTACAGATTATTAAGACCAGCCATATATGGGATTTAGCCAGATTGGTTCAGCAATATTATTGTCCTGGAGCAACAAAGAAAGTCTTCATCGTCCTGCTGTAAATCTCCATTGTCCAGAGCTACTTTGTACATTTGGGCAGGTTGTGTCCTGCACAGTCGATCTAACTGAGAAGCTTAGCGGGGCTGAGATCCAGCCTGCATGCTGTGCTTGCCAAGACACATGCCCTGGCCCTGGGCAGTGCCCCCCTTGGGAGGAAGATTGCCTCTTTCCAATTGATCAGCCCTGGGTGTGTGTGTGCGCATGCCATTTTTAATTTGCTATCCTCTTACCAGGCCAAGCCCACACCCAGACTAGATCTGTTTCCAACTGGCACAAAAGTACTATATGCAGCAGTGTATGTCTTGGTTATTTAATTGGGAAACATATTTGCAACATGGCTTAGCTGTGATATTAAGCTAGATGGGAACGTGTATTTTTAAATAAGACCAAATAAAGCGAAAAAATGTAAACTTTAACTTCAATTTTCCAGATACAGTGTTTTAAATGGATTTATTTTGAATTAATAAGCACATGTGTGTGCAGAGCCTCCCAGCATCTTGTGTGGTCCTCTGTGAGGTATGCAGATGATGATGTATTCAGTACTACATGACTGAATGAATGAAGACAGATAAAAAGGTAATTTGCTGACTCATTTTGACAAGAGCTCCCATGTCATTGAAATTAAAAATTTTCAGCCCCGCTCAGAGCATCTGTCAAGCAATTGATGATGTGTGATGGGTAGTAGGGGTTGGTACAGATAACCTGATACAGCCTCCGTCTAGGAGTTCCCGTCGAGATGTGTGCACCGAGCTGCCTGTGTGACTGGCCGGGTGGGCTCTCCCAAGGCTGCACCCAGCCCTGCAGTGTTGGTTAGCTCTCAGTTGCCAGGAGCAGACACAGGGGTTCTTGTGGGTCTGCAGCAGGAGGGGTAAGCCAGGCCTTGGAGGGAACCCTGGGGAGCCAAGCGGCAGGGCCTCGTGAATCTCGGGGATTTTACTTGAGCTGAATATATGGGACTCAGCTTTTCTTTCTAGCCGCCCAGTCAAGGGCATCCCGTGCCCTCCCTTCATAGACCGGACTGTGAACAAATCGCATCTGGAAGAGGACTGAGTTCTGCCTAGGTTCATGTTGGCGTCTTTCTGACCCGAGGTTGCCGAGTGCTTCAGCCTCTGCTACCTGGGCCTGCTCGTGGACAGGTACAGTCCGATGGGCTTTGCTGGCGGGGACTTCAGAGCACTGACCAAGCCTCAGAACTTGGGCCTCAAAACTTGGCAGGGCCCAGGGGCCGTCGTGACCCCACCGTGCAGGGCAGCATGTGGCACCTGGGTCCGTCTCCCATAGCCAAGGACCCAAAAGAATTCCAGGAGCAAGTCTGGTCCAGGACCCGAGGGGAAGTCAAAAACCACGGTGAAGGAAGGCAGTTGACTTAATAAAAGCGGACGCTCTGCTTGGTTGCTCCAAGAAGAGAACACTGGCTGAAGAAAATACTGTTTTAAAGTGAGTAGGCTGCAAGGGAGAGCGTGTTGAGAACGTTGCGGCCTCACTTGTTTGCAGTGGGAAACCATCTTCCGCTGTCAGGAACGCCCTAGTGAGAGGCCCTCATGGAACAACCCACATTTCACTGTTAAATGGCTGCGCACAAGACCAGGGCAACATTCAGACTCTGCGGCGTGTACACTTAGGTATTTTCTGTGATTGCATACCCAAAAAGCAGCTCTTAGAGGTCAGAAGAATCATGAAAGAATGCTTAGGAAAGTTGCAGTCATGTGGTTTTCTGCTAGAGATATGGTTAGACATATTATAAATATGTTCTGATGGGGTCTTTCTTTTATTTATTTATTTATTTATTTATTTATTTATTTATGATTTTATTTATTTATTCATGAGAGACAGAGAAAGAGAGGCAGAGACACAGGCAGAGGGAGAAGCAGGCTCCGTGCGGGGAGCCCAATGCGGGACTCAATCCCGGGACCCCAGGATCATGCCCTGGGCCAAAGGCAGGCGCTAAACCGCTGAACCAGCCAGGGATCCCCATATTTATTTATTTTTAAGTGAACTCTACACCCCCCATGGGAGTTGAACTCACGACCCTGAGATCAGGAGTTGCATGTTCTAGCACCTGAGCCAGCCAGGCACCCCAGTTCTGATAGGTCATTGAAAATGTTCACCCCAGGTCTGTCTGCTTTCTCTGCCACTGACTTGCTGACTGCGGTTGAATGGCAGAGAGCAAGAGCATCGGATGGGCCTGATTACCGCTGACTTTATTTGGGTAGGGCTTTCCCAGCCAGGCCAAACTAAGGGTGCCTGGCCGCCTCTTGGCACTTGGGGTCCTGAGCATGACACCGGTGTGTAAGGAGCCAGTCTGGGGTCACTTCTCCCGGGGAGGGGAGAGGGAGGGAAGAGTTAGGTCTCTGAGGCAGGTGTGAGCACCGACAGTGACCTTGTCCTAGGAAACTACTGTTACTCTCCGTCACACGCCTTCCTTCAACTCTACTTTCCTTCGTACCTCTTCTGAAATTCCTGGTCTCCCCTGGCTCTGCCCCCCTGCCTTTGTTCCATGTCAGGATCCATTGCTCCTGCTCACCGTCATTCACGGGCCCTCATCTGAGCACTTTTGCCATTGGCCTGAGCCCCTCTTCCTTATTTCGAGACGCCAGAGAAGGGACCACTTCTCTCAAGAAGCCTTCTATATTTCTGTTCTTCATTCTCCAGCTGCCCATCTAGTAAAGTGTCTTTTGGGATCTGGTACTGAATGAGGCTGACAAAGTTCCTTTATGTCAAGAAGCACACAGCCTTAAGTCATACGTGAATTGATCTGTGATATGAATACCACATTTTTAACTTGCATGTTGTTTTTCAAAATGGAAAAAAAAAAACTTAATCAGAAAATAAGTTTATTTTGTATCTTTTGTTTAAAAGAAAAAAAAAGATCAGAGGTGCCTGGGTGGCTCAGTCGGTTAAGCGACTGCCTTCGGCTCAGGTCATGATCTGGGGATGCTGGGATCGAGCTCTGCATAGGATCCCTGCTCAGCAAAGAGTTTTCTTCTCTCTTTCTTTTCTTTTTTTTTTTTAATTTTTTTTATTTATTATGATAGTCACAGAGAGAGAGAGAGAGAGAGAGAGAATGAGGCAGAGACACAGGCAGAGGAAGAAGCAGGCTCCATGCACCGGGAGCCCGACGTGGGATTCGATCCTGGGTGTCCAGGATCGCGCCCTGGGCCAAAGGCAGGCGCCAAACCGCTGCGCCACCCAGGGATCCCTTTTTTTTTAATTTTTATTTATGATAGGCACACAGTGAGAGAGAGAGAGGCAGAGACACAGGCAGAGGGAGAAGCAGGCTCCATGCACCGGGAGCCTGACGTGGGATTCGATCCCCGATCTCCAGGATCGCGCCCTGGGCCAAAGGCAGGCGCTAAACCGCTGCGCCACCCAGGGATCCCTCTTCTCTCTTTCTCCTCCACTCCTCTCCTCCACTCTCTCTCTCTCCACTCCTCTCCCCTGCTTGTGCTCGCTCTCTCTCTCTCAGATAAATAAATGAAATCTTTTACAAAATAAATTTAAAGATATGAGATTGTATAGATTGTTGTAGACTTTGCTCCTTTGTACACACTTGGAGAAATGGGGTATTACACATGCAATTCCATAACTTGCTTTTGGATATATTTATGACTCCATAAAATACTCCGTCTGAATATTAACACTCTGAACATTGAACATGTGAGCATTTAACACTCTGTCCAAAAAAACAGCTATTATCTGAGCATATGCTTCATGATGCTTTAGACTGTCTCTGGTTGGCCCTATCCAGTAGACTCTGGCTTGCTATTTGGTTGCCATTTTGGAAATTGGTCTGTTTCATCCTTTTTCTTAATGGATTTTTTTAAGTTTGTTTGTTTGTTTGTTTGTTTGAGAGAGGAAGAAGCAGATTCCCTGCTGAGTGGGGATCCCAACATGGGGTTCGATCCCAAGACCCTGAGATCATGACCTGTGCTGAAGGGAGACATTTAACTGAGTGCCCGGATTTGTTTCTTTCTTTAAATTATTTTTGTTTTGTTTAATGCCTGAATGGCAAGATCGAAGGCTTTTATTCTATATTTTAAATCTGGAAAAACAGCATTTAAAGGCTAAGGGCAGCCCTGGTGGCTCACCAGTTTAGCGCCGCCTTCAGCTCAGGGTGTGATCCTGGAGACCCGGGATCAAGTCCCACGTCAGGCTCCCTGCATGGAGCCCGCTTTTCCCTCTACCTGTGTCTCTGCACCTCTCTCTCTCTCTCTGTCACTCATAAGTAAATAAATAAATAAAATCTTAAAAAAAAAAAAAAGGCTAAGTTAGAATTTGTCCCATTATGGTTTTGAATTAAATCAGCAAGAACATTTTTAACTAGGGAGCACACACCATTTTCTTTCTTAGAGCATAAGAAAACTGACAGAAGTTTGAGCTCTGGAGGTTTGGGCACATGCCAACGATTTTGGTGGTCTCCACGTGTTCTGTTTTTTCAATTAAAATACAGTGAAATGGACTTTTTCAGTGTACAGTTCTACAATTCTTTAACACATATATACATTCATGTAACCACTACCAGAATTAGTACACGACAGTTTCACCAACCCACAAAACTGTCATCCTCCTTGTAGTCACACTCAACCCTCGACAACCATTCATCAGTTCCCCATCAGTGTAGTTTTGTTTTTTCCAGAATGCCATGTAAGTGGAATCACAGAGTGTGCAACCTTTCGAGACTGTCACTCATAGCAATGCATTCGAGACACATTCATTCTATGTTTTATTCATAGTTTGTTCCTTATTCTTGCTGAGCAGTTTGCCATTGTAGGTACGTCACCACAGGTTCTTTATTCTTTTACCTGTGGAAGGACATTTGGGTTGTTGCCAGTTTTTAGGGATTATGAATGGAGCTGCTATAATCATTCATAGACAGTTTTTGTGCACACATAGATTTTTATTTCACTGGGGTTGATACCTAGGAGTATCAGAATTGCTGATCATATGGTGACTGTATGTTAACTGTCTAAGAAACAGCTACACAGTTGTCCTGAGTAACTATATTTGCATTCTGCTGGCAGTGTATGAGTTGCTCTGTATCCCGGCCAGCACTGGATATTGTCTTTTTTTTTTTAAAGCCAGTGTAATAGATGTATAGTGACCTCTCATAGTGCTTTTAATGTGCATTTCCCTAAATGGTTAATGATGTCAAACATCTTGTGTTTATTTGTTGTCTGTATATTCTTTTTGGTGAAGAATCTGTTCGGGTCTTTTGCCCATTTTTAATTGGACATTTTATTTTCTGTTGAACTTTGAAAATTCTTATTTTTTGTTTGTTTTTTAAAGATTTTATTTATTTATTCATGAGAGACACAGAGAGAGAAAGGCAGAGACACAGGCAGAGGGAGAAGCAGGCTCCATGCAGGGAGCCTGACGTGGGATTCAATCCCGGGTTTCCAGGATCACACCCTGAGCTGAAGGCGGCGCTAAACCGCTGAGCCCCCAGGGCTGCCCTGAAAATTCTTTATATACTTTGGATGGAAGGCCTTTGTTAGATACGTGATTTGTAAATATTTTAACTCCTTCTGTTTTCATTCTCTTAACAATGCCTTTTGCAGAACAAATTTTTAATTTTGATGAATTTCTTCGTCAATTTTTTTTTTAAGATTTTATTTATTCATTCATATGAGAGAGAGAGAGAGGGAGAGGCAGAGACACAGGCAGAGGGAGAAGCAGGCTCCATGCAGGGACTCGATCCCAGGTCTCCAGGATCCCACCCTGGGCTGAAGGCCATGCCAAACCGCTGAGCCACCAGGGCTACCCCAGTTTGTCAATTTTTTTTTTCATGGATTGTTCCTCAGGTGTCATATCTGAGAATCTCAGGTCATGAAGATTTTTTTTCCCATGTTTACTCTTAAGAATTATAGTTTCATATTTTACATTTAGATCTATAATCCCCTTTTTATAATCCCTTTTGAGTTTTTATGCAAGGTGAAAAATGTAGGTTGATGTTCATATGTATGCCTGTGGATATGAAGCTGTTCCAATATGATTTGTTGAAATGGCTATTCTTTCAGTTGGCCATATTTGTGTGTTTCTCTCTCTAGGCTCTTGACTCAGTTCCATTGATCTGTGTGTACATCCTTTCATCAATATTACACTGTCTTGATTATTATAGCTTTATAGTAATTTTTTTGAAGATTTTATTTGAGAGCAAAAAATACAGAGAGCATTAGAGAGAGTGAGCACAAGTGGGGGAAGGGCAGAGGGAGAGAGAGTAGTAGACTCCCCTCTAAGCAGGGAGCTCCATATGGGGCTTGGTCCCAGGACCTGGGGATCATGATCTGAGCCAAAGGCAGACGCTTAACTGACTGAGCTACCCAGGTGCCCCTATAGTAATTCTTAAATCAAGTAGTGTGGACCTTGGTCTTTTTTCCAAATTGTTTTGACTATTTTAGTTCGTATAAATTTTATAATCAACTGTTTCTATTAAAAAAATCTTGTTGAGATTTTGGGATTAGTGTTAAACCTATAGATCAGTTTGTCGAGAATTGACATTGTAGCTATATTGAATCTTCCAATCCATGAATGCAGTACATCTGACCACTTATTCAGGTCATCTTTGATTTTTTTTTTTTTAAGATTTTACTTATTTACTCATGAGAGACACAGAGAGGCAGAGCCATAGGCAGAGGGAGAAGCAGGCTCCCCTCAAGGAGCCCAGTGCAGGACTTGATCCTAGGACCCCAAGATCATGACCTGAGCCAAAGGCAGATGCTCTATCACTGAGCCACCCAGGTGCCCCTCAGGTCATCTTTGATTTCTTTCTTCAGTGTTTTGTGTTTTTCACTACGTGTATCTTATACATATTTTGCTAGATTTATACATAAGTGCTTCATACGTTTCAGCCCTTGTAACTGAAATATATTTTTGTTGTTATTGTTTTAAATTTGGTTTCTGGTGATTTATTGCTTGGCTATAGAAATATCAGTGGGGCGCTTGGGTGGCTCAGCAGTTGAGCATCTGCCTTTGGCTCAGGGCGTGATCGCGGGGCCCTGGGATAGAGTCCCATGTCGGGCTCCCTGTGTGGAGCCTGCTTCTCCCTCTGCCTGTGTCTGTGCCTCTCTCTCTCTCATCAATCAATAAATAAAATCTTAAAAAAAAAGAAATATGATTGGTTTTGTGTATTGACCTTGTATCTTGCAACTGTGCTAGTTCACTCAGTTATAGGAGCAACTTTAGAGATTCCCATGGGATCATCTGCATAGACAATCATGCCATCTGCAAATAGGGACAGTTGTTCTTTCTTTCCAGCCTGTATGCCTTCTATTTATTTTTCTTGCCCTGGCTAGCACTTCCAGTACAATGTTGAATATCAGTGATGAGAGTAGAGATTGTTGCTTTGGTCTCCTTGGGGAGAAAGCGTACATTTTCACCACTAAGTATGTTAGCTATGGATTTTTGGTAGATGCTCTTATTTTGGGTTGAGGAAGTTCCCTTCTCTTCCTAGTTTGCTGGCAGCATCTATCATGAATGAATGTTGAATTCTGTGAAATGTTTTTTCTGTAGCCATTGACATAATCATGTGTTTTTTGTTATTTAAGCTGTTAATATGATGGATTACATCTGTTGATTTTTGAAAATTGAACCAGTCTTGGATTCTTGGATTAAATCACAACTGATTGTGATGTATTATTCTTTTTACAAATTGCTGGATTTGATTTCTTAATATTTTGCTAAGGATTTTTGTATCTGTGTTCATGGGGAATATAGGTCTAGCTGTCTTTTCCTGAACTGTCTTTGGTTGTTATCAAGGTAATGCTGGGCTTATAAAATGAGTTGGGAAGTATTCCTTTTCTATTTTCTGGGGAGAGATTTTTGTAGAGTTGGGATTACTTTTTTTAACATTTGGTAGAATTTGTCAGTAAAACCATCTGGGCCTGGAGTTTTATTTTTTAGAAAGTTTTTAAACTACTAATCCAATTTATTTGATAGATTAATTAGACTATTTAGGTTCTCTTTTACTTCCTGGATGAGTTTTGGCAGTTTGTGGCTTTCATGAAATTGATCCCTATCACTGCCAAATTTATGTGTATTGAATTGTTTGTAGTATTTCTGCAT
This sequence comes from Canis lupus baileyi, assembly GCF_048164855.1. Lineage (NCBI taxonomy): Eukaryota > Metazoa > Chordata > Mammalia > Carnivora > Canidae > Canis > Canis lupus. The sequence continues at coordinate 6,350,579 of NC_132840.1, read as the reverse complement.
TGTTCATTTAATGTTTGTGAGGATATATAGATATAGCTTCTTTTTTATTCCTGGTAATTGGTAATCCCTCCCCCTCCCGCCCCCCGCTTCCGGATCCATCTGGCTTATGAACTAAACCTATTTTCTGTTTGAGTGATATTTCCCTATTTTTTCATTTTAATGATTTTAGGTCTTTATTATTTCCTTTCTCTACTCACTTTAGAATTACTTTGCTCTAAGAAAAGTTTCTTAAGGGGTGCCTGGGTGGTGCAGTTGGTTGAGCATCTGATTCTTGATCTTGGCTCAGGTCTAGATCTCAGTGTTGAGAGTTCAAGCCTCACATTGGTCTCCATCCTCGGAGAAAAAGAATCTTAAGGTGGAAATTGAGATTGTTGATTTGAGATCTCCATTCTTTTCTAAGATGAGCATCCAGTGTTGCATGCTTCCCTCTGAGCACTGGTTTAGCTGCATCTCACAAGTTTTTGATAAGTTGTACTTTCATTTTCATTCAGTTCAAAATATTTTCTAATTTCTCCTAGGACTTTGTCTTTGACACATCAGTTATTCAAGAATATGTTGTTTAATTACCATGTGTTTGGAGATTTTTCTAATTTCTGTTGCATTATTAATTTCTAGTTCTGTTATGTCAGTTTGTTTTTTTAAGTTGAATTATAGTTGACATACTTCATGCAGTTTTGATTTTTTTCAGCTTTTTTTTTAATTAGTTGAGAGAGAGAGAGAGAGAGAGAGAGAGCAAGAGAGCATGAGCAGGGGGGAGAGGGAGAAGCAGGCTCCCCTGTGAGCAGGGAGTCCAATGTGGGGTTCGATCCCAGGACACTAGGATCATGACTTGAGCTTAAGACAAACACTTGACTGAGCCACCCAGGTACCCCAGCATTTATTATTTTCTTTGTTTTGTTTTGTTTTGTTTGATAGTAGCCATCCTGATGGGTAGGAGGTGATACATCTCATTGTGGCTTTGATTTCCTTAATGATTAGTGATGCTGAGCGTCTTTTCATGTGTTTGGGAGGCCATCTGTTGTATATCTTTGGAGAAATATGCCTGTTTAAGTCCTTTGCCCATTTTTTTTAAATTTTTTTATTTATGATTTTATTATTATGAGAGAGAGAGAGAGGCAGAGACACAGGCAGAGGGAGAAGCAGGCTCCATGCACCGGGAGCCCGACGTGGGACTCGATCCCGGGTCTCCAGGATCGCGCCCTGGGCCAAAGGCAGGCGCCAAACCGCTGCGCCACCCAGGGATCCCTCTTTGCCCATTTTTAAATCTAGTTGTTTGTTACCGTTGTTGAGTTTTGGGAGTACTTTATGTATTCTGGATATTAACTCCTTATCAGAGATATAATTTGCAAATATTTTCTCCCATCCTCTAAGTTGTCTTTTTATTCTATTAATTGTATCCTCTGATGTATAGAAGTTTTACATTCTGATATAGTTCAATTTATCTGTTTTTTGCTTTTGTTTCCTGTGCTTTTGTTGTTATATCCCAGAAATCATTGCTAAACCCAATGCCATGAAGCTTTCCTCCTATGCTTTCTTCTAAGAGTTTTATTGGGGCAGCCCGGGTGGCTCAGCGGTTTAGCGCTGCCTTCAGCCCAGGGCGCGATCCTGGAGACCTGGGATTGAGTCCCACGTCGGGCTCCCGGTGCATGGGAGCCTGCTTCTCCCTCTGCCTCTCTCTCTCTCTCTCTCATGAATAAATAAATAAAATCTTTAAAAAAAGAGTTTTATTGTTTTACATCTTATGTCTCAATCTTTGATCCATCATCTCTTCTATATTCTTGCTGATTTTTTTGTCTGCCAGTTCTATCAATTATGGAGAGAGGAATGTTGAAGTCTTCAACTATATTTGTTCATTTCTTCTCTCATCTGAGTCAGTTTTTGCTTCATGTATTTTGAGGCTCTGTCATTGTATATGTATTTAGGATTATTACACCTTTTTAGTGAATTGAAGCTTTTATTTTTTATATAATCTCCCTTCTTATCCTTGGTAATTTTCTATGCGCTGAGTGTCCTTTGTTATTAATATACCATTCCAGCTTTCTCTTATTGGTGTTTGGATAGCATATGTTTTTCCATCATTTTCCTTCCAACCTACATATATTATTATATTTGAAGGGAGTTTCTTAAAGATGGCATATAGTTGGATCCTGTTTTTTAAATCCATTATGACAATGTTCATCTTTAATTAGTGTATGTTTAGACTGTTTACATCTAATGTTATTAATCGTATGTTTTGATTGATTTATTTTGTGTTTGTTCCCTTTATGCTTTGTTCCTTGGTTTTCCCCTTCCTCTCTTCTTTTGGATTATTGGTATATTTGCTAGTGTCCTATTATAATTGACTTGAATTTATTTATTTATTTATTTATTTATTTATTTATTTATGATAGTCACAGAGAGAGAGAGAGGCAGACACATAGGCAGAGGGAGAAGCAGGCTCCATGCACCGGAAGCCTGATGTGGGATTTGATCCCGGGTCTCCAGGATCGCGCCCCAGGCCAAAGGCAGGCGCCAAACCACTGCGCCACCCAGGGATCCCGATTTGAATTTTGACTGTATATATCTTTCAGTAGTTTTGTAAAGTGTTTGCTCTAAGAATTACTTTATAGCATTTTACAGTCTAATTATAGTTACTATTTTACTACTTCAGGTAAAGTACGCACCATCACATAGGTTCATTTACCTCTTTACCCTCTTCCCTCATTTTAATTGTTACATACATTGAAACTCTATCAAACAATGTTAGAAATTTTGCTCTTGGGGCAGCTGGGGAGCTCAGTGGTTGAGCGTCTGCCTTTGGCTCAGGTTGTGATCCCAGGGACCTGGAATCGAGTCCTGTACCAGGCTCCCTGCAGGGAGCCTGCTTTTCCCTCTGCCTTGTGTCTCTGCCTCTCTCTCTCTCTCTCTCTCTCTCTCTCTGTGTCTCTCATGAATAAATAAAATCTTAAAAGAAATTTTGCTCTTAACTATTATACATATTTTTAAAAACTTGAGAAGAGAAAATTGTTCATTGTATTTACCCAGATTTTTACCATTGCTGTTGTGCTACTTTTATTCCTGACATTCCAGATTTTCCTCTGGGATCCATTCTCCCTGAAGATTTGAAATTTTAGCATTTCATTCAGAGCAGGTCTGCTGGCTGTGAATTCTCTCAATTTTCTTTTTTCTTTTTTTTCTAAGAATGTCTTTAATTCACCTTTAAACCTAAAGGATAGTTTCGCTGGATATAGAGTTCTGGGTTGTCAGTTTGTTTCTCAGTACTTTAAAAATGCTATTCCTTTTCTTTCTGGCCTTCATGGTGTCTGATGATAAATCTGCATCATTTAAATCATCGTTTCACTATGTAGAATGCATCTTTTTTCTCTGCTTTTAGGAATTGTTTTCTTAGTTTTCAGCATTTTGATTATGATGTATCCAGGCACAGACTTCTTTAATTTTTTTGTTTAGGATTTGCTGAGCTTCTTGAGTCTTTAAATTCATGTCTTTTGTGAAACACGGGAAGTTGTCGGCCATTATTTCTTCAAATGCTTGTTTTGATTTCACGTTTTTTCTCCTCCACTTTTGGGGACTCCAGTGACAGAAATAAATAGACCTTTTGGTATAATCCCATAGGTCCCTGAAGCTCTGTGCATTTTTTTCTCTTTATTGTTCAGATTTGGTCATTTTTATTGATTTATCTTGAGGTTCTTTTACTTGGTCAGCTCTATTCTGCTTTTTAGCCCATCCAATGAATTTTTTGTTTTGGATATTGTGTTTTATAGTTCTAAAATTTCCACTTGCTTTTTCTTTTTCTTTTTTTTTTTTAATTGAAATCCATACTTATAATACTTTACATCTAATTTTTAAAAAATATTTATTTATTCATGAGAGACACAGAGAGGGAGAGACAGAGACACAGGCAGAGGGAGAAGCAGGCTCCATGCAGGGAGCTGGATGTGGGACTTGATCCTGGAACACTAGGACCATGCCCTGAGCGAAAGGCAGACATCTTTGCCTAAGCCACCCAGGCATCCCTTCTTCTTCTTCTTCTTCTTCTTTTTTTTTTTTTTTTAAAGATTTGTTTATTGGGGTGCCTGGGTGGCTCAGTGGTTGAGCATCTGCCTTTGGCTCAGGTCATGATCCTGGGGTCCCTACAGGGAGCCTGCTTTCCCTCTGCCTATGTCTCTCTCTCTCTCTCTCTCTCTGTGTGTGTCTCATGAATAAGTAAGTAAAATCTTAAAAAAAAAAAAAAGATTTTATTTATTTATTTGAGAGAGAGCATGCATATGTATGTGTGAATAGGGGGAGGGAGAAAATCTTCAAGCAGACTTCCTGATGAGCATGAAGCCTGACACCAGGTTGGATATCATGACCCAGGAGATCACAACCTGAGCTGAAACCAGAGGTTAAATGCTTAACCAGCTGAGCCACCCAGGCACCCCTTGGTTCTTTATATCTCAATTTCTTTGCTGAGACTTTCTATTTGTTTCAAGAGTACTCATCCATCCTTTCTCCTTGGATTATTTTTACTATAGCTGGTTTGTAACCTGATAATTCCAGCACTGTGTCATTTCAGCACTGCCATCTGTTGATTGTCTTTTTCCATGTGATTTGAGATTTTCCTGGTTCTTTGTATGCCAAGTAATTTTGGATTATATCATGGACATTTGATTATTATGTTTTGAGACTCTGGTCTTGTTTAAATCCTATAAAGAATGTTGATCTTTGTTTTGTTTGTTTTAGAAGGCTGTCCGCCTGCTTGGATTCAGGTGGCAAGCCAGCATTTGTGGGGTTGAGAATTCCATATCAGTTCTGTTTCAGAGCCTTTGTGATGCTCTTTGGATCATTCCCTTGTGTGTGCTACCCAGGGGTCAGTCTGAGACCTGTGTGGTGACCTGATCCACATAGTTCAGTTCTCAAAGTCTTCACTGTGCTATTTAAGGTCATGTCTACACATGTACAATTTGGGGTGAGCCCCCAAGTTTACGAGCGACTATGGATCGCTTTCCCTTTCTGCTACCTGCTTCATATGTTCCAGTTCCCTGAAGCCTTCCCCTCACCCTCCTTTTCTGGCTCCTGTTCCAAAAGCTGGCATATTAGTTGCTGTTGTCCTCTTTTCATAGCTGTACCCACACCTGGTGGCAAGCAGTAGGAGGACAGGGAAAGAAAAAAGAAGTGGAACTCACTCCTCTTGGAACTCTGTTTACTCAGATCAGATGGGAAGGGTTCCCTTCCTCAGAGTTGAAGGCATCTATGGGCTCCTGCTGCTGCAGCTGCTTCTGTCACTTCAGGATTGCCTGGAATCTGGAATATGAGAATGAAGGGAAAAAAATTTAAGGAAAATTAAAAACAGGATATCCTCCCCAACATTTATAGTGTTAAGAATCCCCTTGAGCACTTCTCTAGCCAGAACTGAAGGGATTGGCCTGGTGCTTTCTCTGTCCACACCTGGTTCCCTTTTCTGATTTTTGAGGTTGCCTCAAGTTCAAGTTGGGCAAAACTAGGGGGGAAAAAAGGAAACTGGCCGCTGGTTCAGTGAACTCTGAATTCTGGTCTTCTTCCCTCATCTGCCTACTACTGATTAGTTTTCAGCATCCTGAAGTAGTTGTTGCATGGATTGTTTCCAGATTTTATAGCCACATTCAGTGAGAGAGACAGGGTGCACTGTACTTACTCCTTTATCTAGAACTGGAATTCCCAAATTGTGTTATTTGGAAGCTTTCTAATTTTTTTTCTTTTCTTTTCTTTTTTTTTTTTTTAAGATTATTTATTTGAGAGAGAGAGAGCACAGATGAGTGGGGGTGGAGAGGAGTTGAGGGAGAGAGAGAATCTCAAGCTGACTCCATGTGGCTCAATCTCATGACCCTGAGATCATGACCTGAGCTGAAACCAAGAGTCATACACTTAATTGACTGAGCCATCCAGGCGCCCTATTTTTATTTTCTACAGCAAATAGGCTATTAGCTCGCAGGCTACAGGGACCTTGGCCTGCTGAGGCTAGAGATAAATCATAGTACTGTGGTGTTTCTGTTTTTCTGTTTATTTCTGTTTTAGAAGTAAGGAAATGTCTAAACTATCACTCTGGATATTCTTGGCATGTGCAGGGAATCACAAAATTTATTTTTATTTAATTTTTAAAAAGATTTTATTTAGTTATTTGAGAGAGAGAGCGCACACAAGCAGGTGGAGCAGCAGGGAGAGGTGGAGGAGAAGCAGCCTCCCGCGTGAGCCGGAGCCTGATGTGGGACTTGCTCCCAGGGCCCTGGGATCATGACCTGAGCCCACAGCAGATGCTTAACTGACTGAGCTACCCAGGCACTCCTGTTTTGTGTATTTTTTTTTTTTTTTTAAGATTTTGTGTACTTATTTATTCATGAGAGAGGCAGAGACACAAGCAGAAGAAGAAGCAGGCTCCCTGCATGGAGCTGATGTGGGACTCAATCCCTGGACAGGTGATCATGTCCTGAGCTGAGGGCAGATGCTCAACTGCTGAGCCATCCAGGCATCCCTCCTGTTTTATTTATTTATGATAGTCACACACACACACAGAGAGAGAGAGAGAGAGGCAGAGACACAGGCAGAGGGAGAAGCAGGCTCCATGCACCGGGAGCCCGACGTGGGATTCGATCCTGGGTCTCCAGGATCGCACCCTGGGCCAAAGGCAGGTGCCAAACCGCTGCGCCACCCAGGGATCCCTCCTGTTTTGTTTTTTTTTAAATAAGCTCCATACTCAGCTTGATCTCATGATCCTGAGTTCAAAACGTGAGCTGAGATCAAGAGTTTGATGTTTAACCAACTGAGCCACCCAAGCGCCTCACAAAAATATACATTTAAATGAGTTTGGTCTTAGTATCTTTTCAAACCAACGAACAGACTGCAGCCTATAGATGTAAAAATGGAATGTCCAAGATGAGAAAAGATTTATGATGACTCAGTTCAACCCTGCCATCAAAATTAAAGTATTTTATTTCATCTTTTACTGACATTTAGTGTTAATGTGACTGATATCCATCCCCTAAAATCACCTAAATTCTGTTTTCACTTGACTGCTTTTAACATCTGCTCTCCTCCTTATTTCTGTAGCTAAATCTTTGACCCTTAAGTGTATGCTAGAGTCCACCTTATGGTGTTGGCCTGGTTCTCTATCCTGTTAGGATAATTTTGAAGCTTATTATCTTACGTATTAACAATCCCAAGGCTGTTATCCACACATATGGCAAGTGATAAGCCAGCTTTGCATGTTTTCTGCTAAATAATTTCTAGAAATTTACATGGGCAATGGCCATCCCAAAAGCCTTTCACTTGAACCTGTGTTCTAAGCCGACATGAAATATTAATTATCACCCTTTGGATAGTGTCCAGTTACCTGTGGGTATGGTTTAATGGTCATTTATTAGGTACCTGTTCATTTCTCATTGGTCAGTCAGTCATTAACCAGCTGTTTACTGAGGGCCTGTTAGGAGGATAGAGCAGGAAACCAGATAGACATAATTCCTGAGACAGGCACCACCACGCAATAAACGTGTAAACACAGGAGCAAGGCACATTGGAGGCATTTCCTCCTTCACCTCAGTCAGCAGGAGAGGCTAAGGGCTAAGGAGGAAATGAGGCTCAGGGCACCTTGCTTGGAGGACATCATGGGGAAGCCTGGACTAAGAAAGACTAACCGTGGAGGGCTCAGGAAAAGCTTACCGGAAGAGTTTGTTTATCATTTTAGGGGCTTGTTTCAAAATTAATTAATTAATTTTATTATTATTTTTAAAGGTTTTATTTATTTATTCATGAGGGACACAGAGAGAGAGGCAGAGACACAGGCAGAGGGAGAAGCAGACTCCATGCAGGGAGCCTGACGTGGGACTTGATCCCAGGTCTCCAGGATCAGGCCCTGGGCTGAAGGTGGCGCTAAACCGCCGAGCCACCCGGGCTGCCCTGTGTGTTTCATTTTTATTTTTAATTTGAATACAGTAAATTTCACTTTTTAAAGTATACCAATCTGTGAGTTTTGGCAAATAGGTAGTCATTTGTCCATCTCTAACAATCGAAGTTCAGAATAGTTTCACCAGCCCTCAGAATTCTCTTCTCCTGCCATGTTCTTGTTAATCATTCCCTCCACTTTCATCCAGCCCTTGGCAAACAATATATCTTGTTTCTATCTCTATAGTTGAGCCTTTTCCAGGATGTCATATAAGTAAAACCATACAATATTGTAGCCTTTGAGTATGGCTTTGTTCACTTAGCATTATGCATGTTGCTGTGTATCAATAGTTTGATTTTTTTTTTTTTTTGCTAAATAGTATTCCATTTTATGTATATACCACTGTTTGCTTATCCATTCATTGAAGGCCACTTAGATTGTACATTACATATAGGTATTTGTCTGATCATAATTTTCATTTCTCTAGGGCAAACACCTAGGAGTGGGATTACTGGACCATGTGGCCTAAGTATATGTTTGGCCAAACCATTTGCAAAGTGGCTTCATGCCATTTTGCAGTCTCACCAGTAATTCTAGTGGCTTTGCATTCTTTTTTTTTTTTTTTTTTTTTAGATTTTATTTATTCATTCATGAGAGACACAGGCAGAGGGAGAAGCAGGCTCCCTGCAGGGAGCCCCGTGTGGGACTTGATGGGTGGGGGTGGGGGGAATCATGACCTGAGCCAAAGGCAGACAGTCAACTACTGAGCCACCCATATGTCCCAAGTTTGCATTTGTCACATCTGTGGGTATTGCCATTTTCTATATTGTAGCCATTCTGGTGAGTGTGAAGTGGTATGTCATTGTGATCTTAATTTGCATTTCCCTAGTGACTAAGGATGTTAAGGATCTTTTCATGTGTCTATTCACCATCTATGTACCTTCTTTCATGAGGTGTCTTCTACCTACTTTTAATTGGATTGTTTTCTTACTGTAAAGATTGGAGAATTCTTTGTATATTCTGGGTATAAATCCCTTGACTTCGTTTCATTCTATTCTAAAGATTTTATTTATTTATATAGAGAGAGCCCAAGCAGGGGGAGTGGCAGGCAGAGGGAGAAGCAGGCTCCCAGCTGAGCAGGGAGCCTGATATGGGACTCCATCCCAGGACTCTGGGACTGTGACCTGAGCCAAAGGCAGACGAAGCCCAGCTAACTGAGCCACCCAGGTGCCCTCGACATTCTTTTTATTTTTAAAGATTTTATTTATTCATGAGAGACAGAGAGAGTGGCAGAGACAGAGGCAGAGGGAGAAGCCGGCTCCATGCAGGGAGCCCGACGACGTGGTGCAGGGAGCCCGACGACGTGGGAGACGTGGGAGACATGGGAGACGTGGGACTCGATCCCAGGTCTCCAGGATCACGCCCTGGGCTGAAGGCGGAGCTAAACCGCTGAGCCACTGGGGCTGCCCTTGACATTCTTTTTATTTTTTTTAAATTTTTTTTGACATTCTTTTTAAATTAAGGTTTTTATTATGGAAACTTAACAGACATTAACTTAGTTGTATTAATCAGGCTTCTAGAGAAATAGAACTAGTAGGATATAAAAGGAGATTTATTGTGAGAAATTGGCTTACGTGACTGTGGAAGCTAAGAAGTCCCGTGATCTGCTGTCTGCAGGCTGGAGATCCCCAGAAGCCAGTAGTGTAATTCAGAGCACTATCCGCCCAGAGCTGATGACGTAAACTCCAACTCAAGCACAGGAGAAGACGGGACTGGGCAGTGGGGCAGGAAGAAAGGGGCGAATTCTTCCTTTCTCACCCTTTTGTTCTATTCCGGCCCTCAGTGGACTGGATGGTGTCCAACCACACTGGGGAGGGCAATCTACTTTACAGAGATTACTTAAGATTCAAATGCTAATCTCACCTGAAAACACCTTCACAGGCATACCCAGAAACAGTGTTTAATCCAGGCACCACATGGCCCACTCAGGTTGACACATAAAATTAATCTTCATCCCAGTACAGAGAATAGTATAATGTATCCCCATATCCTCTTCACCCATCTTCAACAGTTAACGAACATTTTATGGTCTCTTTTTATCAACTCCCCCTCACCCCCTGCCTTTTTCTGGCTGTCATATTTTACTTTTTAAGATTTTATTTATTTATTCATGAGAGACACAAAGAGTGGGGTGGGGGGGCAGCGGCACAGGCAGAGGGAGAAGCAGGCTCTGTGCAGGGAGCCCGACGTGGGGCTCGATCCCTGGTTTCTGGGATCACGCCCTGGGCTGAAGGTGGCGTTAAACCGCTACTCCCGCCCTGACTGTCGTATTTTAAAACTTGTCTCAGATACCATAGCATTTCAACTGTAAATACTTAGTATGCATCTCTAACAGTTAAAGACCTTTTCCCCTAAATGATACATTCACATATTATCATACCTAAATAATTAATAGTTCCTTAACATTATCTAATAACCAGTATGTGTTTTTTTTTTTTTTTTTTCTTCAGGAATCACAAAAGTGCCTTTTGGGTTTGTTTGAATTAGGATCTAAGCAAGATCCACACATTGCCTCTACTCAGTATGTTTCCTAATCTGAACATGCCCCTCTTATCTGTAACAGCCCCTCTTCCTTTTATGCTGTTTATTTATTGATGAGATGAGGTAATTTGTTGTGTCGAATTGCCCACATTTTGAATTTGGCTGATGAGCTCCTTCCTCAGTGTAAATTTAACATGCTTCTCTAACTCTTCCAATTCCTGTAAACTAGTTGACTCAGGAGGCTTGATTTTGGGGGATGGTAAGAAAGCTTTTAGGTGCTGCTGTGTACATCCTATTGCACTGACATCAGAAGGCAGTAGTGTCTGATTATCTCACTTCTAGTGACACTAGGATTGATTGGTGGGTACAAGTGTTTTGAGCCTGATCCATCTACTTAAAATTCCTCATTGGCCTTTTACTTAATAGCCTAACAGCCGATGATGATCACAACCTGGATCAGTGGTGATTGGAGGAGGGAGATTTTGCCCCTCAGGGAACATTTGACAGTGTCTGGAGACATTCTTGGTTGCCACCACAGAGTTTGGATCGAGTTCTGGCCCCTAGCTGGGAGAGGCCAGGAATGCTGCTAAACATCACATGGTGCATAGGGCAGCCCCCAGAACAAATGATTATCTGGTCCAAAGTGTCAATAGTGCCGAGTCTGGGAAACTGTTCTGGAGTATGGTGTTGGTATCAGAATTTTGAAAAGATCCTCATGTGCACCAAGTATGTGAACCAGTGGTTAGGACAAGAGCTACAGGAAGTCCGAGTGAGGTAAGAGTAAGCCAAAGGAAGCTTCCCCCCCACCCCCGGCCCAAGATTTTATTTTTTATTTCTACACCAGGTGTGGGACTTCAACCTACAACCCCAGCATGAAGTGCTACACGCTCTACACCCAGCCAGCTAGGTGCCTCAAGAGCCAGAGAAAGCCTTAGTGGAGGGTGGCACAAATGAGAGCTAGAAGGATGGTTTTGATAAATTGGCAGGCAAGGGGATCCCTGGGTGGCTCAGCGGTTTGGTGCCTGCCTTTGGCCCAGGGTGTAATCCCAGAGTTGCAGGCTCGAGTCCCACACCGGGCTCCCTGCATGGAGCCTGCTTTCCCCTCTGCCTGTGTCTCTGCCTCTCTCTGTGTGTCTCAGGAATGGATAAATAAAATCTTTAAAAAATAAAAAATAAATAAATTGGCAGGCAAAAAAAGAATATTTTTTGATTGAATCCTGCAAGTTAACATCAAGCTTTCAGGTGGGCTGAGAAACTCTGGGCCAGATCCATTACCAACTGGTGATTTTGTAATTCCGTCTTTCCTTCTGCATTTACTGGCGTGATTCTCTAAGGAGCTTTTCTTCATCGGTTTGATTGCCTTGAAATACAGTTTGTACGGGAAAGACAAGCAAGGTACCTACTTGGTTCCTGTCCTTTCTCAGCTTTCCTAATACAAACTGATGCTTTAGCAACCCTCAAAGGTGAACAGTGGCGTTTTCCCCCTTGAAATGTCCATTGAAAACTCATGGCTTTTATGTGTTTAATGTATTTCAATATTTTGTGGTCATTTAAAAAGACTTGTGAATTTGAAATAATTTCAGACTTAGCAAAGGTTGCAAGAGTAGTACACAATAATCCATACATTCTCCTAGATTCTCCAAATGTTAACTTTTTACCACATTATCCTTTCTCTTTATGTGTACATACTCATATGTATGTGGATATTTATATTTTAGTATTTTTAAAAATTAAAAAAATTTATTTTAGTCTTTTGAGTCTTTCAAGTCTTTTGTAGTACAGACTTGACGTCTGTTTATCCTTAAATACTTCAGTGACCTTAAAGACAAGACCATGTTATAAAACCACAGTACCATGATCAAAGTGAGGAAATGAACGCTGATAGAATACTGAAGCTACACTGTAGACCTTCTTCATGTTTCTTTGGTTGTCTCAAAACTGTTCTGCGTAGTACAAGAGCATCCTGGATCATATGTTGGATTCATTTGTCATTTCTCTTTAATCTCCTTGAGTCTGGAATAGTTCTCAGCCTTTGTGTTTCGTGACATTGACGTTTTGGAGGAATACAGGCCAGTTATTTTGTAACGCGTCCCTCAATTTGGGTTAGTCTGACGTTTTCTCATGTTTGGATTCTGGTTATTTTGTGGTATTGTCAGGAATACCACAGAAATAATGATGCATTCTTTTCATTGCCTCCTATCAGAGGCAGATGACATAGATATTTGTTCTCTTACTGGGGATCTTAACTTGGTTAAAGTGCTATCTGCCTGGCTTCTCCACTCTCAAGTTACTATTTTTTGGGTATAATTAGTATTTCTCTGGGGAGATACTTTTAGAGTATGTAAATATCCTGTAACTCCTCAAACTTTCACTCATTAGTTTTAATATCCATTGATGATTCTTGCTTGAATCAAGTGTTGTGATGGTTGCCAAATGGCAACTGTATGGATCTGTCATTTCTTCTATATTTATTAGCTGGATTTTCAACTGTAAGGAAGAATTTTTTCTTCTTCCCTGTTTATTTATGTCAGTATGGGTTCATGTTTTTATTCACAGACTTTTTTTTTTTAAGATTTTATTTATTTATTTGAGAGGGAGAGCAAGAGAGACAGCACAAGCAGGGGGAGAAGGGTAGAGGGAGAAGCAGATTCTCTGCTGAGCAGGGAGCCTGCTGCAAGACTCGATCCCAGGACCTGGGATCATAGCCCGAGCTGAAGGTAGACGTTCAGCCACTGAGCCACCCAGGTCCCCTTATTCAGCCACCCAGGTCCCCTTATTCCCCTTAAATAATAAAGGTCCCCTTTATTATTTAATAATTATTATTTATTTTGATGCCCAAATTGTCCCAGATTTGGCCAATGGGAGCCCCTTTGGAAGATATTCTTCAGATATGCTCCCTTCATTCTCAGACACAAGAGTTCCAGGCTCATCTTAGATTCTTCTGCCTCCACCCTAGAATTCTCCAAGGAACCCTGGTTCTTTTCATTGGAAAATGATAGTATTTAGAAACCAAGATTTGAATGTTATTCAAATGTGCACATTTATACACACATACATCTATTTGTACTGTCTTGTTGGCCATTGGGAGCCCCTCCAGGTTGACCCCTGTGACCTTCTGACGAAACCTCAGTAGTCTTCGACAGTGTACTTGATTTCCCATAGGCTTATCTTGTGTGTGTCCTGCCCCAGGCTTGAAATCAGTCATTTCTCCTAGATGTTTTTGTTCTGTTAGTATAAAATAATTCTTAGAGACTCAGTCCAGGCACTGGGGTTGCCACTATTACTGGGTTTACATGTCTAGGTCTTTTCAGTGAATACAGCTTTTTTTTTTTTTTTTTTTAAGCAAAAAGCTCATTCAAATTTATGATTTAAGGGTTTTATTTATGATTTTGATTTTCATACTTTCATCTCTTTTATGCTTAAATTTTTGATTAATAAGAACTAAAAGTAGAATTATCATATGATCCAGCAATTCCACTTCTGGGTGTACACTGAAAGGAAATGAAAGCAGGGCTCAAACAGAGATTTGCACACTCATGTTCACAGTGGCATTATTCACGATAGCCAAAAGGTGGGAGCAATCCAAGTGTTCACGGACAGATGAATGGAGAAACAAAATGTGGTATGTACATGTAGTGGAATATTATTTAGCCTTCAAAAGGAAGAACATTCTGATACATACCAGCGTGTGCTCATTCCTCACCAGACTCAGCCAGTGAAGGCAGTCTGGGTTCTCTTGCACCTTTCACACTGTAATGGCAACGGCTCTTCATCACTCAACACTCACTATGTGCCAGGCACGGTGCTAAGGATTTTACAGCTGATCTTTGAAGCAACCCTGCAAGATAAGCATTGTCCCCATCCATTTTACTGATGGATGAATAGAGGCCCAGAGAAGGACATAACATGCCTAGAGCTGTAGAACTAGGTGGCAGAGCTAAAATCGGAATATAGGGCTGTGAGACTCGAGAGTCCTAGCTCTTGAACTGCTATGCCAAGTGGCTGTGCTAATGGCCAGTGATGCCATTAACTGATTAAGGAAGGGGATTTTTGTGCGTGCCTGGGGATATTTAGGTAGGGATGCCCATTGTGGGGGCCAGTGGTGTGACAGCCTGGATCTGGAGCTTACATAGAAGTTCAGACGAGAGAAGCACATGTGGAAGTAGGAGTTGGATCAGGGGAATCTGTTGGGTACACACGTTTGATGAGAAAGCAGCAGAGCCACAGCCTTGGGGGAGCTTCCATCTTTTGTGAGGAGGCAGGATGGGAAGAGAGCAGCAGAAGCCAAGGGTGGCTGGAGGGGTGATTCACAGTGACCAGTGCTGTAAAAGGTTCAGGGATGGGTTTCAACCCAGTTCTGCTGGAGATTTTGTGATCTTGAATGGGTTGCTTAACATCTTTCCCTCTTTTTTTTTTTTTTTGCATCAATAGGATGGGGATTAAAAACCCATGTTCCGTGGGGCATCTGGGTGGCCCAGTCGGTTAAGCATCCAACTCTTGATTTTGGCTCAGGTCATGATCTCAGGGTTGTGAGATTGAGCCCCAGGTCAGGCTCCTGGATGTGCAGCCTGCATAAGAGTCTGTCTGTCTGTCTGTCTCTCTCTCTCGCACCCGCCCTCAAACAAACAAACAAACAATATTTTTCTTAGGATGATGAAATGCTCTGGAATTACATAATGTAATGGTTGCATAACTTCGAATATACTAAAACCCACTGAATTGTATACTGTAAATGGTGAACTTTATGGCATGTGTATTATATCTTGATTAAAAACAACTCTGGGAAACGAACTAGGGGTGGTAGAAGGGGAGGAGGGCGGGGGGTGGGAGTGAATGGGTGACGGGCACTGGGGGTTATTCTGTATGTTAGTAAATTGAACACCAATAAAAAATAAATTAAAAAAATAAAAAAATAAAAAAATAAATAAAAACAAGTAAACCGGGCAGCCCCGGTGGCGCAGCAGTTTGGCGCTGCCTGCGGCCCAGGGTGTGATCCTGGAGACCCAGGATCAATTCCCACGTCGGGCTCCCTGCATGGAGCCTGCTTCTCCCTCTGCCTGTGTCTCTGTCTCTCTCTCTGTGTCTCTACGAATAAATAAATAAAATCTTAAAAAACAAACAAACAAACAAAAAACAAGTAAACCAGGGATGCCTGGGTGGCTCAGCGGTTTAGCGCCTGCCTTCCGCCCAGGGTGTGATCCTGGCGTCCCGGGATTGAGTCCCACATCGGGCTCCCTGCATGGAGCCTGCTTCTCTCTCTGCCTTTGTCTCTGCCTCTCTGTCTCTGTGTCTCTCATGAATAAATAAATAAAATCTTTTATAAAAAAACAAACAAGCAAACCAATCATGTGTTCTTCACAGAGTGGAATGAAGATTAAATAAGATGAGAGAAGGTTTGTGGCAGTGACTGTATCCTTTGGCCCATAGTAGAAGTGCTCAGCAAATGTTGAATTTCTTAGGAAGGCCACTATCCTTATTGTCTCTGGAGCTAGGGACACCATTTACAAAGCCCGCTGAAAGGTTATCCCTGAAACTGTGTGCAAGGTCCTGGGGATCATGGATTTGACCACTTAAGTAGGTTCCTCTCCTCCTGGACCCTCCCTAAGGTGGATGATACAGGGGTTCTGGGGCTATTAGGCTCTGGGGTTTGGGGCTGTGCTGGATTTTCCGATGGGCTGCTGCCTGGCCTCTTAGGATATGCAGTTCGCTATTGTGGCCTAAATTAATCTTTAGCAAAAAGCTACCCTTGGACTGCTCGTTTCTCGTTCAATGAGAAAAACAGTGTCCTTTCTATTTGGCTAAAAGTGGTTTGTTAGGGACTCTAGGGTGGGGAGATGCCTGAGAATTAAAACTGGGGAGAGAGAAAAGGGGACAGGTTTTCCTTTTGAATCATGTAGGGATGTGATACCACTTCCTGGGATTTCAGCTTCATCCATGAAGCAAGGACATGAGAAAAGGAGTGGGGAAAGGAAGTCGAATGCCAGCAGCATAGTTAACCATCTTCACATGTGTATCATTTGAAGGCGGCTTGTTTCCTGTGTCCGCTACATGTGCGTTGTTTTTGCTCCATTACTAATTTAAACGGTCTGAAAATGTAGCTTTTGGGGCAGGGTGGCATTTGCAGGAAAATGCTGTGGGCATTTTTTGGCAAGAAAGATGCTGACCGTCCTGTGGTTTTCTGAAGTCATGCGCAATTCTATCATCAAACCACATAATAAGGTTTTCTAAACTTTTTTTTTTTTTTAAGAAAAAATGTTTTGCACTTCATTGGGAACACTGTTTGTGTGCTCTACGTAGTTGGATATCCAAAAATAAGCCTGTTTTAATTTGTCTGAGACTGGTATGCTGTGGCCAGCCATTGTGTACAAGTGACCTGTGGGTTTACTGTGTGTGTGTGTGATCGAGCTCGCTTACGCTGTAAGTATAATAATTTATGTTAAAGGTGAGAGTCTTGCCAAAAAAAGAGGTTGAAATACAATCCCTTGAGTCAGCTCCTAACTTACGTACGGCTTTAGGATTTCAGAATGGCAAAATTATTTGCACAGTAGAACCCAGCTTGGAAAATACGTCCGGAGTCCTGGTCAAACTGGCCTTGTAACGTGGGCCAAGCTTAGGTCAGACCAGGCCGACAGCTCCCCGGTGCAGTGACAGCCTGATGCTTTCTGTCCTTCTTTGCAAACGAAAATGAAGCCTTAGACCCCGGAATGTGGCTGCCCGTGGGGCATACCTGGCGGAGCCGCTGGTGCTGGTCACCTCCCCTGGCCTCCTGTTTTCTTCTTTCTGCCCTGAGTCCTTGGCAGCCTCCCCCTTTTGTGCTCTCCCTTCTCAACAATAAGGCACTTATTTGCCCCTGCCCCCTTGGCTCCTTAGCTTACCTAATTCTTCTGTCTAAATCGTGCTCCTTGCCGGCTTGGGTGGCTTTAGTGCCTAAGGGCAGCTCTGCCCTTCCAGAGCAGGTGGTTCTCTTAATTCCCCACCTCTCTCAGCTCCACAGCTCACACCCTGTGGCATGGCAGTTAGCTCCTTTGTTTGAGAACCAAAAAAAATTTTTACTCCTTGCTCTACTGTCTCAGGGGAGTGGAGGGAAACTTTTTTTTTTTAATTTTTATTTTTTTAAAATTTTTTATTTATTTATGATAGTCACAGAGAGAGAGAGAGAGAGAGAGAGAGGCAGAGACACAGGCAGAGGGAGAAGCAGGCTCCATGCACCGGGAGCCTGATGTGGGATTCGATCCCGGGTCTCCAGGATCGCGCCCTGGGCCAAAGGCAGGCGCCAAACCGCTGCGCCACCCAGGGATCCCTTTTTTTAAATTTTTAAATTTAAATTTAAATTTTTGTTTTTTATCTGATTTTTTTTAATTTTTAGTGTTTTAAATATTTTATTTATTCATGAGAGACACAGAAAGAGAGACAGAGACACAGGCAGAGGGAGAAGCAGGCTCCCTTTGGGGAGCCGGATGTGGGACTCGATCCCGGGACCCCAGGATCACACCCTGAGCGGAAGCTGGACGCTCAACCACTGAGCCCCCCGGGCGCACCTGGAGGGACACATTTTGAATCTACTTTCCTTAGGGGATGGATGGCCCCCCTTGAGAGGAGCGACTCGTGGATTACTTTTCTTAGAAAAATTGAGATGTTACTGCAGTTAGGCCCCTTTGAGAATAAGTAATGTAGTGGCGAGCTCTGCCAGCGCCCCGGTGGCCCCGGTTGCCCGGGTCGCAGTGTGGGCCCCGACGAGGAATTACACCAGCTGGGCGGGGTAGACCTGGTGACCTGGTGGAGGAGAACGAGGCGGAACAGCAGCCTCGGGGCCTCGGACCAATCTTCTGGCCACACCGTGGCGATGCCACCCGCTTTCTGAGTGGGCGTGAGTGTCCGGCCGCGAGTGGCCCCAGCGCGGCGCAGGGCGGGAGAGCATCCTCGCGTGCTCCGTGCTCCGTGCCCTCAGCGCGGCCCCGTGCTGCTCCGGGCGGCTGCAGGGACGGCGGGGAGCAGCTCCCATCGCCTCGGGGCGGCGAGACTGGGCGGAGGCCCTCCACGACCCCCCGCGGCCCCCCCAGGCCCTCCACGACCCCCCGCGGCCCCCCCAGGCCCTCCACGACCCCCCGCGGCCCCCCCAGGCCCTCCACGACCCCCCGCGGCCCCTCCCAGGCCCTCCACGACCCCCCGAGGCCGTCCACGACCCCCCGAGGCCCCCCCGAGGCCCTCCACGACCCCCTGCGGCCCCCCCCCAGGCCCTCCACGACCCCCCGCGGCCCCCCCCAGGCCCTCCACGACCCCCCGCGGCCCTCCCAGGCCCTCCACGACCCCCCGCGGCCCTCCCAGGCCCTCCACGACCCCCCGAGGCCCCCCCGAGGCCGTCCACGACCCCCCGAGGCCCCCCCGAGGCCGTCCACGACCCCCCGAGGCCCCCCCGAGGCCCTCCACGACCCCCCGCGGCCCCCCCCCCCGGCCCTCCACGACCCCCCGCGGCCCTCCCAGGCCCTCCACGACCCCCCGCGGCCCCCCCAGGCCCTCCACGACCCCCCGCGGCCCCCCCGAGGCCCTCCACGACCCCCCGAGGCCCCTCCCAGGCCCTCCACGACCCCCCGAGGCCCCCCCGAGGCCGTCCACGACCCCCCGAGGCCCCCCCGAGGCCGTCCACGACCCCCCGAGGCCCCCCCGAGGCCGTCCACGACCCCCCGCGGCCCCCCCAGGCCCTCCACGACCCCCCGCGGCCCCTCCCAGGCCCTCCACGACCCCCCGAGGCCCCCCCGAGGCCGTCCACGACCCCCCGCGGCCCCCCCAGGCCCTCCACGACCCCCCGCGGCCCCTCCCAGGCCCTCCACGACCCCCCGCGGCCCCCCCAGGCCCTCCCCGACCCCCCGCGGCCCCTCCCAGGCCCTCCACGACCCCCCGAGGCCCCCCCGAGGCCGTCCACGACCCCCCGAGGCCCTCCACGACCCCCCGCGGCCCCCCGCGGCCCTCAGTGGCCGGTCGGCGAGGCAGGATGGGGGGGCCCTGTCCCATCTTTAAGCACCTTTTCAGTCTCACTGGGAAGAGAGACACACTCCACAGTGTTGAACGCGCAGGACTTGCCGAGAGCTTGGTCTGGTTCTGAAGCACTTAGGTCCGCGCTGCGTGGGCGCATCACTCCTGTGATAGGCCCTCGGGGGAGGGGGCTCCGGGGACCTTCCGTGCTCACGGGGTGGCCACCTGACCCGGTTCAGCGCTGAGCCGCGCAGCTCTCTGCGGGGTTAATAGAAGCGCTCGGGGGGAAAATCCTCCGCGTTCGGGTAACACAGGCCATGCGTCAAATAAAAGAAACCGGATTTTTCACTGTGAGGCTTGTGATAACTGTCCCTACGTCGATGTGCCCCGGGTACCCCAAGACCAGGGATAGGTCAGGGCGGAAATAGTCTGGGGCCTAACGGGAGGAAGCCCGGGGCTGCGGGGCCACTGCAGAGGGCCGCCTCCCTGCCGCTGACAGGGCCAGACTGGTTAGTTTTCAAACTTAACGAAACTTTTTTCTTTTTTTTCTTTCTTTTTTTTCTTTTCTTTTCTTTTCTTTTCTTTTCTTTTCTTTTCTTTTCTTTTCTTTTCTTTCTTTTCTTTTCTTTCTTTTCTTTTTTTTCTTTTCTTTTCTTTTTTCTTTCTTTTCTTTTCTTTTCTTTTCATTCTTTATTTATATTTATTTATTCATGAGAGATAGAGAGAGAGAGGCACAGACACAGGCAGAGGGAGAAGCAGGCTCCATGCAGGGAGCCACATATGGGACTCGATCCTGGGTCTCCAGAACCATGCCCTGGGTGGAAGGCAGGCCCTAAACCACTGAGCCACCCAGGCATCCCAACTTTTCTTTAAAACAAAACAAAACAAAACAAAACAAAAACATTTTATTTAGCATTTGCATGTATGAGTGGAGGGAGGAAAAGAGGGAGGAGGAGAGAATCCCAAGCAGACTCCCAGCTGAGTGAGGAGCCCGTTGTGGGGCCCGACTCTGCAATCCTGAGATCATGACCCGAGCCAAAATCAGGAGTCAGATACTTAACCAGCTGAACCCCCCAGGCACCTCCCTAAAAAACTTTTAAACAGCATGACAAATATTTTCCCAGTGTATAAACCAGGCTGATGATTGCATGCTTCCTTGAGCATTAGTTCAGAAGGGTGTCTAAATAGCTGTTCTCTTCTTTGGTCAGCAAAGTTCAGGACCCACCGTTTATGGGAATATAAATATGAAAACTGAGGTACTTTGGTCAGGGACCAGGTTCTGTGCCTACCTTGCACGTGACCCCAACCAAGAATCTCAGTGTGAAAGTCAGGCACCACCTCACAGGGCTCTCTCCTGTTTCTCTTCTAAGACAGCCTGAGTCCAGTGCCCTCTGGAAAGATTTCTCAAGCCCTCAGCCACCCTCTGTCTCCTAAACCTCAATACCTCTCCGGACACTAAGCCTTTGTACATGGATAGTTATCTGTCTTTGTGTGTCTAATGGGGTGTGTTCACTGTGTGGGTACTGACACCCTAAGCCCAGCCCACTTCCAGGTGCAGAGAGATCAGGGTCGCTGAAGAAGTTGTCTGGCCACATAGCAGTCACTGCAGATCCTCAGTCTTCATATGGACAGTCATTTTTGCATCTGGTGATTTTAAGGCTCCTTAAAGTTATTTTTCAATATTGTGATTTTTGCTTACATGTGTATCTTTAAATAAGTTTCATTAGATCCATTAAGAAACTGGTGATGAAGGAAGGTTAGGATTTTGCCTCATCTTCAAAGATGTCCTCATAGGTATTAGGGTCACAGTTTCTTCCAGGGTCCTTGCCATCACATAGAGTTATTACATGCTGGCCTCTAGGCTGTTAACACTGTGCCCACTCTCTGCACGTAAGAGTGCAGCGGCAGCCAGGAAATAGGATTATGCTCGCAAGAAGGCTTTAGAAATGATGAACTCTTCTGATAAAGAAATGGGACCAACATGGACTTGCAGAGTGACTTTCATTTTCCATTAGAGCTTTCAATGTCACTTTAAAATATTCATGAATAGTTTCAAAACAAATAAGGATGGATTCTTAGAGGTCACTAGCATTTAACTCATCATAAACCTGGATGCTTCAATATAGAGAATATTTAATTTTTTTTTTAAACCACACATACTCATTGTAGACATTTTGGAAAATAAGCCTTTAAAAAAATATGTGTCCATAGTCCTACCACACAGATGGATTCCTGAAATGAAATTCCGGATATTTTATTCTTTTGTTTTAAAATTATAAATAACATGGTTAATATCTCTACATCTTTATTTGACAATCTAGTAAGTTTATAGAACAATTTGGGTCTGGTGTCTTTATGAGTGAGTGACATATTCATCCCATAAAATTGGCAGTTTTGTACTAGATACCTAGGACATGTGAATTTTTTTTTTTTTTTTTTTTTTGGTGAAATTTAACAGTATGCAAAAGTGCTCTTTTCTAGTGAGTATGAGTTGGATTATGCTGTAGCAACAAACAAAGCTAAAATCTCAATGGCTTAACACAAGGGAGGCTTCCTTCTCTGGCACGTAATACACTCCTCTCTGATGAGCCGTACTCAGGCCACCTGCTCCTGGAATAGTGCTGGCTGCTGTGGCAGGGAGAAGGGAGCTTGCCTGCCGGCCACTGCCAAGAGTAACAGATCTCTCACCCACTCAGACTTTTTGTTACCCAAACCCAGAAGTAGATCCAGGCTTTAAGTGGCCTGAGACTGATGTGATTTTGGGAGGCCCACTTTAAGGGAAAATATGTAAAATTAAAAATAGAAAGCTAGGTATGAGAGTGAGTACTTTTAATGAGAAACACAAAATTACGAATTTAAAAAATGTTTTTGTTTTTGGCCTACACTAATACAGGTCATATTTGAATTTTTGGTACGATCAGTTTAATACCGAACAAGTCTACACAATCAGTCTGAAATGTAGGTATACGCCAGAATAATTCGGATCTTAGATTGCCACTGTTTTGTATTGAGCAACACCACTTTGCGATCAACGTGCTGTTATGCTAACGTGCATCAATTTATGGATGAGTGTGTAGCAGTTTGTCACTGGCACATTTATTTCTTCAGTCTGTTTCAGTGCATTGGAGGCAGTTTTGTGTGCCATTTTTCTTAGAGGGGCTTTCCAACTTTGTTAGTTCAAGGTTTATCAGATGCCATCTGACTCACTGGGATGCATGAATTGTAGTCTCTCACACACGTGTGCTCCTGCTTTGTAATACTGCTACAGGCCTCTGCCGTATATATCCTAGAACAGCTGATCAATTCTCTTTCATTTCCACCAAAAAGGGAGAAAATATGTAGTATGTTTATAATTGCATACTCTGTATTATTGAATATAATCCTGATCTGCCTTGTGAGTTTTAGGGCTCATTTCTTCTTCATCAAGTCAGCTCAGAGCATATCTGGAAGCCATTTCTGCAGTGGGAAAGCTACAGTAACTATGTACAGTATGTACAACTGTACAACTATGTAACTCTGTACAGTAACTATGGGTGGAGGTGACAGCTGAACCCAAGTGTAACCTGTCTCTCATTCAGCTTCCAGTGAGCCGAATCCCCAAAACTCCCATTCTTATTCCATCGCCACCTGGCCAAAGGAGTTGTGATAGGAACCCAGAGCTGCAGGTCTGGAGTTCTGAGCATCAAGTCTGTCATCCTGAGAATAAATCTGCCTGGGGAACATCTCTTATCACAAACCTCCAACCCTGCGGTGTGCCTGGAAGGAGGAGAGCGAGGTGTACTGGTGAACAGCGCTGCTGATTGATTACTAGGGCCTTCCAGAAGGGTCTTGACGCTTAACACTCCCACCGATAGAAACATGGGGTGTTACGAAATTTTAAAAAGTTTTAATAGTAACTTAATCAGCCAAATCTTTTTCTCCCCTTCCCTTCATGCTTTCTAATGTTGTCAGTCATAATTAGAAACCTGACAACCATTTAATATCAGCTTACTTACCAAGTATGAAAATATTCCTGGTTCGTTGGTAGGTGCCCCATGGAAAGGGCTCTTTGTCCAAGGACATGCATGATCCTCCAGTTAACAAATGCAGTAACTGTTACTTATTTGTATCTTTTTAAATATCTCTGTGCTGTTTTACATTGTGACATTTGTCTATTGCAAAACTTTATTTTTTAAAAAAAATTTTATTTATTCATGAGAGACACAGAGAGAGGCAGAGACATAGGCAAAGGAAGAAGCAGACTCCCTGTGGGGAGCCTGATGTGGGACTCAATCCCAGGACCCTGGGACCACAATCTGAGCCAAAGACAGATGCTCAACCACTGAGCCACCCAGGTGCCCCTGCAAAACTTTTATAAGTTGAATTACTTTTGATTCTTGGTTTGCCTTTTTTTTTTAAAAGATTTTATTTATTTATTCATGAGAGACATAGACAGGCAGAGAGACAGGCAGAGGGAGAAGCAGGGAGCCCGATGTGGGACTCGATCCCAGAACTGGGATCATGCCTTGAGCCAAAGGCAGACGCCCCACTGTGGAGCTACCCAGGCATCCCTTTGTTTGCCTTGAAGTTGGCTTCCAGTGTAACTTTGAACCCTTATTTTCTTCTTTTTGGTCAATAGGTAGCTTTTACTTTAGCAACAATTGTTAGTCAGCCTTTACTGTGCTGGAGGAAAATTTGATATTGACTGTGTCAAAAGGGAGGCAAAAAAGTGTACTGCTTATTAGAAGCAATATTAGAAGCCACCTGAATGCCTATCGAATGGGAACTGATTAAATTATTGTATGTGTATAGTGTGTTTATGCGTCTCTGTCTGGATCTCTGTTTACATATGAATACTTGTGATACCGTGATTTATAATAAGAAAATAGATATTTGGTCTTCATCCCATTTCTGGTACAGAGCTCTTAAAATCCTTGAAATTTCCTCCATGATAAGAGGTGTCTTTTGATAATTCTCATCAACGTCCTTTCAGCCACATCAGAGTTTGTGTTAATGAGAGGACTTTTGCTAAGCACTAGAGCTGGGGGCTGGTTGCCAGGGGAACCAGCCGTGTGATCAGAGAGTTGTGTGATCAGAGAGTTGGAGCTTTCAACCCCACTCATCTCTGGGAAGGGGAAGGGGCTACAGACTGAGCTCTATAAAAACTTGAACGCCAGGGTTCGGTAAACCAAAATGTATCTCTGTGCGGGGGAAGGTGGTGCATTCCAGACTCCCGGACAGAAGCTCCTGTGTTGGAGGCCCCTTTGGACCTTGCTTCCTGTGTCTCTTCATAGGCTGTTCAGGTATATCCCTTTGTAACCAGGGTGCAAGAGCACCTGGCTCCAGGGTTCCCCACGGACCAGGTTAGTCTGCTCACCACTGACAAAATCCAAAGAGTGATGGTGAAACTAGAAAGGAATTTATTTCAGTGAGGCTGACACCAGCAAGACAGGACTGGCATCTCAAAGGTGTTTCTAAGTACCGAAAATGTTTCTGGGTTTATGTGAGGAAAATGTGGGACAGGGACGACTGGATGGCTCAGTGGTTGAGCATCTGCCTTCGGCCCAGGGCGTGATCCCGGGATCCTGGGATCGAGTCCCACGTCGGGCTCCCTGCATGGAGCCTGCTTCATCCTCTGCCTGTGTCTCTGCCTCTCTCTCTGTGTCTCTCATGAATAAATACATAAAATCTTTTATTTTTTATTTTATTTATTTATTTATTTATTTTATTTTTAAATACATAAAATCTTGAACAAAAAAAAAAAAAAGAAAGAAAATGTGGGCCAAAGGTTGTAGGTACAAGCAGCTGGGGCATAAAGGTCAGGTTGACGATTGTCTTGGGGTCACCCCACGGGGTCTCGCTGGCTCTGGGCAGTCCCTGTTGCTTGAAGGGGTAGTTTCAGTTTCCATCAGGGCATGCTTTGCTGCAGGGTATTTTTCTTGAGTTGAGGGATAAGCTTGAAAGAACTCAATAAGACTACAGCCTGAGGTCAGAATAGAGGCAATTGAAGTTCTCTTTCACTTGATTGTCCTTTGTAATAGACTGTAATAAACTTTGTAATAAATCTAGAACATTCTCAGGCCTTCCATGTCACTCCTAAAATTTCAAACACCTTTGCCCTAGTTACATTGCATTCTCCTGCCCTGCTTTGATTTTTCCCCCTTTGCACTTCACACTGCCTAGCATACTGTACTTTTAATTTTTAAAAGCTTCTCCTTCATTAGACTATGAGCTAGAGAGCAGATTTTTGTTTTGTTCACTGCTGTATTGAGAGGCCTATTAGATTTGCATATTCTTAAACTGTTTTCATTTTAATATTTAAGAATGTAGGTGTTACCTTCCCACACAAATATGGTTGAAGTTAGCATACCAGAAACATTTGTAACTCATCAGTACAGTGTGTTATTTCTTGCCCAAGATTACTAGATCCAATTACAGGGGGAAGAAAAAGTTTAGGAGTTTCCCTTATATGAACTGCTCCTTTGTGAATTGATTGCAAGTCAGGCATGTAATTCAGATGGAGAATTCAAGTCTCTGGTTCTATAGAAAATTTTAAGAGCCATTAGGAAAAGCACAAAGTGTGTGCTTAAAGACCCCTATCTCTAATGCATTGACTTAAAATAAAAGTGTGAACCTTGTTTTGATAGGAGAGGTGTCTTTTATGATTGCTGTGCGGAAGTACTGATAATGGATGGAGCAGAGCTGCCCTGCCCTGTGTGCCTTTTACGTGGAGACCCTGCCAAGCATGTCAGCAATTGTGGGTCTGGGTTTTTAGTGGCCCCTCTCCATCCCCCTGTTTGCTGGTGGTGTGCTAGTACCTCTGCTTGGTACCTGGAGTGGCGAGAGGTGGGTTGGCCCTGTCCTCAGAAAGCTCAGGAGGCAAAGGGAGGCATAATGACAATTATAAAAAAGGGTAGAATGTAATCACAGATGAACAAGCTTTCCTGGGAGAGGATGGAAACATGTCTGGCTGGGAGAGAGACAATCAGGGAAGGCATGGGGAGGAGGTGGCATTGAGTGGCACATGTGTGGGACTCCAGTAGGCAGAGGAGGGCCACAGAACAGCCCGTGCCTTGTATGTTTCCTACACTTTCATCATCTGGGGATCCTGTCAAAAAGAAAACCCCAAAACCAAAAAGCAATCATTCTTACTCTGTAGGTCAAGGAGGAGAGGCAGAAACTGCACTTCTAGCCAGCTCTCTGGTGCTGCTGATGGTGTTGGCTCTAAAGCCAAATCTAGGACCACAGAGCACCTGCCTACACTGCCTGGACCTTTGCAGTGGGGGCTTGGCCCATGTCCTGGCCCGGGCTTGCATGTGGTGGGCTGCGAGGTGTTTGGTTAGACAAGTGCTAGAGCAGAGGCCTGGAGCCTAAGGTTGATTTGGTTTAGGTGCAAGACCACCTGACTTTTCTTTGATCGCTGGGTCATTAACTCAGCCTTTGGGCCTCCTCCTTTTCCTGAAATCTTCCTTTAAAAGCTCACCTGGTGAATGAATAAATAAAATCTTAAAAAAAAGGGCGGGGGCGGGGGGCAGGTGGCTCTATGGTTTAGTGCTACCTTCAGCCCAGGGCATGATCCTGGAGTCCCGGGATCGAGTCCTGCTTCGGGCTCCCTGCATGGAGCCTGCTTCCCCCTCGGCCTGTGTCTCTGCCTCTCTCTCTCTCTCTCTGTGTCTCTCATGAATGAATAAATAAAATATTTAAAAATAAATAAAAAAAATAAAAGCTCACCTGGTAATTTCCACTGATACCTGTTTGACCGTGACCTCTGATCTCTTGGGACATAGTGCTAGAATGTTACTGTGGTCCTTTAGAAACAAATTGGTGCCATTATTGGTCATTTTTTCCAATGTTTTTATAGACTGCCATTCTGACTTTTTATGGCCAAGTCTAGTGATAACTTTTAAAAAGCACAGCTCGCGAGTTAATTAGGTGGACCTCATTTTTAGGTGCCTGTCATTGGGAGAAGAGGGGATTATACCCAGCCCTGTCTTAAAGCCCTCAGCCTGCGTGCCCCCCGCCCGAACCACCAGGGTAGCTGCAGATGGCATAGATGGATGCCATTGGGACCCTGCCCTCTCAGTGTTGGGCATAATTGTGGTAGGGACTAGAAATTAGAAACGTGTGTTGGCAGTGTCCACTTACTAGTGGCCGAGGAAGAACTGAACACATGAGCTGGTCCTGTTTCCTCCCGAGGGCTGAGCAGCACCCGCACCTGCACCCGCACCCGCACGGTGTCGGGGGGCTGTGCTAGGGTGTAGGTGTTCACGTTAGGAATTCGATCCTTTCATTAAGG
The DNA here is from genome assembly GCF_048164855.1 of Canis lupus baileyi. Taxonomy (NCBI): domain Eukaryota; kingdom Metazoa; phylum Chordata; class Mammalia; order Carnivora; family Canidae; genus Canis; species Canis lupus. The sequence goes on along the minus strand of NC_132840.1, from coordinate 6,322,899 downwards.
CCTCCCTCTACCTGTTGTTCCATAAGAATTTCATCAGATCATATTCCTGACAGTGATCCTTCCATCCCCGGAGGAAAACTGGCCACATATGGTGGTGGTGGTGGGTTTTATTTAAACGCGGCAGGCACATATGTCCACGGATGTGTACTAAATATACACGCACATGTGTGTTTCCAATTTTCTTCCTAGATTTTGGCCCTGATTGCGTTCATCTGCATAGAGACCATCATGGAGTGCTCCCCGTGTGAAGGCCTCTACTTTTTTGAGTTCGTGAGCTGTAGTGCATTTGTAGTAACTGGAGTCTTGCTGATTCTGTTCAGTCTGAACCTGCACATGAGGATCCCCCAGATCAACTGGAACCTGACAGTGAGTACAAGTCACCACCTGTCTCTGACTTTGAAAGGACTAGGTGCCACTCAGCCCCGAGGGAAGCTGGAATCTCTCCGTCATCTTGTTTGGTGCTAGTTCATCCTGATACTCAGTTTATTGTAATTCAACAGTGAAATTTTAAATGTCTTTGCTGGGTTGAATGAAAGATAAAGTAAACTGAATCTTCCCTAGTGGGAGAACCATCATATAAGAATTATTTTGACCCCTTTGAAGATGTTATTTCCATTTTATGATCCTCTGAGAAGATTGGTAATATTGATGTTTACAGAATCTGGAAAGAAAATGAAATATATTTGCATATTTTTCACCCTGGGCCCAAAAGCCATTTACAAAGTATCTCTTTAGGAAGAATTGGGAAAAAAAAAAAAAAAAGGGATCCCTGGGTGGCGCAGCGGTGTGGCGCCTGCCTTTGGCCCAGGGCGCGATCCTGGAGACCTGGGATTGAATCCCACATCGGGCTCCCGGTGCATGGAGCCTGCTTCTCCCTCTGCCTGTGTCTCTGCCTCTCTCTCTCTCTCTGTGTGACTATCATAAATAAATAAAAATTTGAAAAAAAAAAAAAAAAAGGAAGAATTGGAAATACAAGTGTGAAAATGCCAGTGACTCGCAAAGCCTAGGATTATCATTACATTCAAAGCAACTGGGAGGACACGGAGGATTCGGTGGTTTGATCAGAGTCCCGAGTGGAAGCATGTGCTCTCAATGGTTTGGGTTCTTAACCCCCTTTGACAGCCTTCCCCTCAGATGGGCATGGGAAGCTCAGGGCTGGTCACTCCCCGGCCCCTCTTCCTGGACTCGTGTTACTTTTCCTTACCCTGCTAAATGGGAAAGGAAACTTAATAGTGCTCGGTTTTCTTGATGTTTCTTTACAAATAAGCATGTGCAAGAGCTGGAAGAGAATCAGGGAAGTCACAGGAAAGCACAGTCAGCTGCCTCACACTTACGTGCCTGTGGGAGGAGAACCCCGTGGAGCCGCCACTCCTGAGAGGGTGCAGGGTGGCAGGAGAGGGGGCACTGCAGACCACCTACCCTTGAGCGTGCTCCTCTCCTGATGCCCAGTGCTAGCTGTGTGCCCCACCATGGAAAGTGTGGCCCGTGTGTGCTGGAGCCAGGGAGGAGGTGGAGCTGGTCACCTTGCCTGATGGGGCCACTCCCGTGGTGATCCTGTGGCGTGGTACTGAGAGGAGTGGGCCTTCCTGAAGGAATACTCTGTGTGTTACTCAAACTCCTAGGAGGGAAAATAAAAGCAGAGCTGAACTAGAAAAGCTGATGTCAGTTGAAAACTCAGTTGGTTTTGTCTTGGTTTTGTGGCAGATTTTATCATCCCTTTTTTTTTTTTTTTTTTTTTTTAAGACTATATATTTGAGAGAGAGGGTCAGGGGATTGGAGGGAAAGAGAGAGAGCTCTCTGCTGAGCGCAGAGCATGACTCAGGGCTCGATCTCATGATCCTGAGATCACCACCAGCGCTGAAACCCAGAGTCCAGACACTCAACCCACCTGCTCCCCAGGTGCCCCACAGCACCTCAACTATTTTTGAGATAAAGTTTGTGTTTTCCCTTAAAAAAATGCTCTCGGGGCACCTGGCTTGCTCAGTTGGTAGTGTGTGACTCTTGACCTAAGGGGTTGTGTGTTCAAGCCCCACGTTAGGTGTGGAGATTACTTAAAAATAAAATCTTTTAAAAAAGTGCTCACAGAGTTGACAGCATAGGAGAACCTCATAAACTTCCTCCAACTTCTAGACTTCCTCCAACCAAAATGCAAAGTGTTGGAAGGCCTACCTGACATAGAGTTGGCTGCTGGGAAGGTGAAGACTGAGGGCTTTGAGTCACACCTGTCTGGGTTCAAGTGCAAGGTGGCTCTTAATGGCTGTGCGTGGCCCTGGGCAGGTCAGTCACTTAGGGCCTCATGTTGAAGGTCACCATCGGTAGAGTCAATAGTATTTTACAGGCTTGTTTTACGAATGAAACGAGACAATGTATATAAGGGGACCTTAAGCCAGTGTGCGCTGCTGCCAGTCTGAGAGATACTAATATTACTGCCAGCAAGGGGCCATTGTTTCCTATCAACCACGTTTCCCCTACAGACTACTGCCAGGTTTCGCTTTACTCCCTTAATTCAGTCTTATCTACTGATTTGACAGCTATAAATCTGTTAAGACTTCATACTGCAGCTTAATAATTAATTCATACAGCCCTTTATCCCCAGAAATACCTCCTCAGTGAGCTTTCTGGAGTTCTGATCTTTCTATTCTAAACATGAAGGGCTTTCTACGTGTTGACTACTACATTATTTGGTCATATTGAAGTGCATCTTTTTCACTGGAAAGTTAACATATGTCCTTTTCTTCTGGATGGAGTTGGGTGGGGCAGACGCCTGTGTGATGTGGTCCCTTGAGAACACTTTCAATCCTTTGGGATCCTTTCCAGAATTTCCACCCTTTTGGGATAGATGTGTGCTTATTGAACAGAAGCGTATGTGAGTTCATGCACTTGAGGAGATGGTACTTACTGAGGGGTTCTCAGGTCATCTGTTCTCTGGAAGAGGAGAAAAAGTGAGTTCTTTGGGGCTGGGCATTGCTCATGGATTCGCTACAGAGGACTGGCCTTGGCCGTGTTGTGTTTCTCTAACAACATGGTCAGAATATTTTGTCCTCAGTAGAGCCAACTAACGAGTGAAATAGGATGTGATTGGTATAGAGTTAGCAAAATGGTCATTTCAGGAGCCTATGTTGACAAAAGTATTCCTGGAAAAGGGTAAATAAGGAGGAGGATGCAAAGTACATACTTCATACAAGCATTATTTGATGCCAGCAGAAAGATTCTGATAGCTCTGGGTTCACTTGTTTGTTTTTGATGAATTTGTGGGACTCCTCCTGTAGTGCTTGGTTTTCTCCATGTATTAGGGGCTCGTACACTTGTGTCCCACCCATGTCTACGGTGGCTAGTGCCCTGGGCCTTCTCCCTCACCCCATCCCTCTCTTCTTCCAGCCCCTGCCAAACATTGAACGCCTGCCAGGGGCTCCCAGTCTCCTTAGCCGGTTCTCTGAGTCCGTCACCACTGCTTAGCTGAACTTCCCACAAGGAGGGACCTTGACCTTCTCTATGTCCCGACTCCCCATCTCTCTTTTCTCACCTTTTACTGTCAAATATAGCTTATTCAGATAAAGTCATTAAAAATGTACAGTTGACTGAAGAATGATCAAGATTGTGGAGCTACCTACCACCTGGGTCAAAAGATAGACCTGATGTCCCTGTTCCTGGATCCCCTAGCTGTTCCTCAGCTCTCCCCACACTGAACATGGGAGCCGAACTGCCACGGAGTGCTCCGTCCTTCCCATCGTGCTCTCCACTCTGGCCTGCCGTGACATCGCACTCTCCCTGGCTTTTCTTCTTCCTCCTTGGTGCTCTTCTTAGTGCCTCGGTGGCCCCTGCTCAACCCACAAACCTCTCGTGATCAAGAACCCATGTTGGGTGCTGAGTTGGGACAGTTTGGGTCACCCAGAGGGGCCACATGCAGAGCCCTAAGGCCTCGGCCATGACTCATGGTATAGTGTTTTCTGACGCCACTTTTCACACTAAATGTATGTCTTTTCTTCTGACATCGAATCTCTGTTTTCCCATACCAAGTAGTTGTCTAATTCTCTGACACCAACGAGGTGTCCAGAAATTCAGCTCTGTTCTGACACTGACTCCTGTAGTTGGCACAGACCCCCAGGAGAAGGGCTTGGTCCCACAAGCCCCAAATGGGGCTCCCAGGTGACCTGCACCAACTGCAGGTTTGCCTCCTCAGGTTCGTAAGTCTCTAGAGGAACTTCTAGAACGTGAGCAGAGTGTTCGACTTGTGATTACCAGTTTGTTGTAAAGGGTACAACTCAGGAGCAGATGGAAGAGGTGTGTGTGTATAGGGCAGGATCCAGAAGTCTCGACGTTCTGGAGCCTCTGTCCTCAAGAGTCAGGGTGTAGCGCCCTCTCAGCATAGGTTTGTAGTCACCAGCTCGGAAGCTCCAGGAGCACTGTTGCTTGGGGGTTTTCTCTGGGGGATTTCATTATGTAGGCACGACTGATTAAATTCATTAACTGTTGAGACTCAATTTTTAGCCCCTCTTTTCTCCCATGGGGGTGGGGCTGAAAGTTCCAGCCTTCTAACAGCCTGGTTGGTTTTGGACTTTCCGGTAACCAGCTCCTATCCTGAAACTATCCAGGGGCTCCAGGGAGTTGTCTCATTAGCGTAAACTCAGGCATGGTTGCGAGGGGTTCCTTATGAATCACAGAAGGCGCTCCTATCACTCAGGAAGTGCCAAGGAACTGGGGACAAAGACCAAATACGTAATCTTTATTGTACCATGCTCATCTTTTCTGGGACTCAGTTTCCTTACCCCTAAAAGTAAAACAAAATAACACGTCTCCTGCTCTATAATGTATTGTAGATCGTAATCAGGTTAGGATTGGTGATGCTATAAAGACAAACACACGGTTGGCACAATAGGGATTCCATGGACGGTATTTGGCACCATCGTCATAGTATGATTGTCCCTTTGATACTAGGGCCATTTGAGCACAAGTCCGTACACGGTATGGACTAGTGGCCGTGAACTGCCCCCCTGTCATCCATGTGTAGAGCTGACACCAGAGCCAGCCACAGACCCCAGTGGTTTGAGAGCGATTGCAGTGACAGCCCGGGGCTGAACCTGTTTACCTGTCTCACCTGTGCTCAGTCTGGCAGACCTGTATTGAACACCTGCTGTGTGCTAGGGCTTGGGAACTGAAAGCCCAGGGCAGGTCAACGCAAGCTGCCCGCCCTTGGTAAGTGTGCTCCGTGAGATCCAAGTTCGTGTGAGGCCTGGCAGAGAACAGGCCGGAGGCAGGAGATTCCTCAGGGCAGAAGCCTGGAGGGGGCTGGCAGGGGGATGTTCTGAGAAAAAGCCAGAGTCCAGCTGGGCCTTGAGAGAGGCTTGGGTGCCCATTGGCCCCCACTTGTGGGGCCCGTTGCAGGGTGGCCCATTCTCTGGCACTGGAACAGGGCTGTGGACTTGGCCTGCTGGGGCTGGGCAGGTAAGAAGACGGCTGGAGACTGGGAGACGGGGCAGGTGGTTCTCTTCCTCAGCCCCAAGCTGACTGTGCAGTTGCTTCAGGGTACTCCTGGAACAGCTTTTCAAGAGTATATCTAGAAGCTTCTTTTTTCTTTTCTTTCTTTTCTTTTTTTTTTTTTTTTAAGATTTTATTTATTTATTCATAGAGATGCAGAGAGAGAGAGAGGCAGAGACACAGGCAGAGGGAGAAGCAGGCTCCATGCAGAGAGCCTGATGTGGGACTCGATCCAGGGTCTCCTGGATCAGACCCCGGGCTGCAGGCGGCACCAAACCGCTGCGCCACTGGGGCTGCCCTCTTCTTTTTTTTTTAAAGAAGTTAGTTTTTTGTGTGCAGTCTTCTGGTATTTAAATGTTGGCATGTCCACATTTGTTTTGAATGCTGTGCAAGTCAAACCTGTCTGTGAGCTAGCTGTGGCCAGTCGGCCTCAGATTTGCACCCTCTAGGCCACATCCTGTTGATCTGTTATTGGAGTTCCAGGGCTTCACACTGAAGGAGACACCTGCGGGCATGTGTATGTGAGGGTGGTTTTCCTTCTCATCTCTGAGCACAAGGAGGTGCTGCAGCCTTGGGTGTTCTAGGGACCAGACAGGAAACATAAAGTGGTGGCGGGTGTGAGACGGTAGGGAACGGGGACGGCTGTGGCAGGCTGGAAAGCATGTGGCTGATCGAGTACATGTCCCAGTTAAAGCATTAGAAAATAATAATAATAAGCACCATTGTTGACTAAAAACTCCCAGAGCCCAGCCTGAGGGCATGTGTGTGTGTGTTTCCCGTGATGTGAAGGATGAACCTAAGAGCCTTGACTTTTGTTTGTTTCATGGACAAGGAGCTCAAGTAGGTGATGCCGACGAGTATCTGCTGTCTTCCACTTTTCAGCCTTTTGAGCTGTGCAGAGCAGAGCAATGTTTGTTACAGAAAAACTGGAAGATACAGATAATAATAAAAGAACAAAATAAAATCATGTGATTATCCAAGACAAATGAGTCTATCCAAGCATATGTCTACCCAAAAGCTTGTAAGTTCCTAATACAGTTGTTCAAAACAACTGGAAAGTAGAAACAACTGGAATGTCCAAAAACTGATGAAAAGGTAAACAAAATGTGGCCCATTGATACAATGGAATACGACACAGTAATAGAAAGGAGCGACGCATCGATACGTGCTCCAACATGAGTGATCCTTAGAAGTCTCATACTGAGTGGAAGAAGGCAGTCACAAAAGACCCCAAAATATCTCATTCTATTTATATGAAGTGTCTGGAATAGGAAAATCCGCAGAGAGACAGAAAGCAGGTTAGTAGTTGCCTCGGATTAGGGGAAGGATGAAGAATTAACTGCTAATGAGTTTCTTTTGGGAGTGCCGAAAATGTTCTAAAATAAGTCGTGGTCATTGAACTGTATATTTTAATTGGGTGTACTATCAAGCATATGAGTTCTATTTCAGTAAAGCTGTTAAAAAGCCCTTCGAGTGATGCAACCCATTGGGGTAACCACTTGTCATACTTGATGAAACCTTCCAGACGAGATAGACTAGCTTTCCCTTCCGCGCGTAGGTTGTGATGTGTGAGGAGGGAGGACCTTGTAGAACCATTAGAATCATGCTTTTTCACTTAAACTATTTTAAGTCTATTCCGTGTTAAATGTACAACTACATCATTATTTTAAATGACCCCGTAGTATTCCATTTTTATTTAACACATCCCCTGTTGGTGAGCATTTTGCTTACCTTTTTTTTTTTTCCTGTTTTAAGTTCTGTAACAAACATCCTTATATACTTGAACCTTTTTGCACGAGTATGATATTTAAGATTAATTTCCAAATGTGGAAATCATAGACAAACAACGTGAACCTCTTTAAAACCTTTGATGCATACAGGCCCTTGACCAAATTTATCTTTTTACGTAGTCACCATTAATGTACATAGAATTATGTTTGATGTTTGGCTTCAGCACTGTGTCATAAAACTTTCCCCCATTTCTGAATAGTCTTTGGAAAGTTCATTTTATATTCTTTATCCCTACAGCACCTTACCCAGGACTGAGCATTTTAACTAAATGCTTTTGGGTTTAAATTTGTGAGAAATTTGCCTTTGCTTACTTACCATTGGTCACAGCTAAAAACTGTCCTGCTGGCAGACGTTTATGGTCAGAGCTTTGTAGTTGGTACTTGCTTTTCTCCATGAGCGCCTGCAGAAGCCTGCACCGGGATTGTGTTTTCCCTTGTAGAGGGAAACACATACCAGAGGGACCCTGGTATGACCCAGGCAGTCAGGGTGCATTGTCACATTAGTAATAACAGAAGCATCAATAAACGTGCAGAGGGACCCCTACCTGTGAGCCAGGTGCAGTGCTTAGCTCTTCACATGGGTGGCTCCACCTGACCCCGAGAACAACTCTGTGGGGCGGGGGTACTCTTCCCACATAAGACCCAAGAAGTGAAGTTGGACTTGTCCCAATCATGGTTGGCTAGCACCCAGTCAGGCTGTGACACTTAATCACTGTGCTACGTTCCTCCCAACAGCTAAGACAGGAGTTAAATATTGGAAGCATTGCATATATGACTGCATTTGCTTTTCAAAAAGCTAAGGAGAAAATCCTCTAGGTTTTAGACACATAGATCCTTGAGAGACCGTGCATGAGAAAGAGCATGAGGTCGGGCTAAGTGTGTTCTCTAAGTCTGAAAACCGTGCGCTTGTATGTCACACATGAACGAGGGGATGTTGGAGGGGATTTCACCAGTTTCAAGTTTCTGGACTCCTGGGGAGCATTGTCCATGCCAAGGTGATTTGAATGTATTTCTTAAAGGTGACAGTAGAACCCTAAGTGGTAATTAACGTGCATGTCCTTGATGGGTTAGCAGTTTGGGTTTCCATAATAATTAATTTAGAAACGACAGCATGGTTGCTTAATGTGTGAATTTTGCTGTGGTGGTACACCAAGTAGCATCATACACTGATACCATCTTTGCCTTCCTTCATGGGTCCAGTCCCCTGGGCATCAAGACTAAAATGTGGGGCCGTCAGAGAGGCTGGATATTGTCCTCCATATTTGAAAATCCTTCAGTTGCTTTTAGGGCAAAGCATGAAATAATTCTTTTCAAGTGACTTTACCTTTTTTTTTTTAGGATTTGGTCAACACTGGACTCAGCACTTTCTTTTTCTTTATTGCTTCGATTGTATTGGCTGCTTTAAACCACAAAACCGGAGCAGAAATTGCTGCCGTGGTAAGTGAACTCAGTTGGTTAAAACACAGGCTGATTTGTACACTCTGACCCACCCTCCTCTGTCCCCTAGTGTGTGTCCTGCTCATTCTTCTTCAGCTTTTTCTTTGCTAATGATGTTGTTACCGAGCCAGTAGCGGGCCTGGTTCCTTCGGAGCCGTGGTTCTCAGACTGTGGTCCCCAGAATAGCAGCCTCCACATCGTGGAGGACCTTGTTAGAAATGCCATTCCCAGGCTCCCCCAGAGCTACTGAATCAGAAATATGCCTCCCTCCTTTTTTTTTTTTTTTTAAGATTAATTATCTGTTTTAGAGAGCACAGTGGGGAGGGGTGGAAGGAGAGAGAGTCCCAAGCAGACTCTGCCCTGAGTGTGGACCCCAACGTGGGACTCAATCTCACAACCCTGAGATCATGACCTGAACCAAAAACCGAGTCGGACACTCAACCAACTTCCCTGCCCAGGAGCCCCCGAACCAGAAGAAATATGTTTTAAAAAGTTTTCCAGGTGATTCAGGTACACACTTAAAGTTGGGAATCACTCCTTTAGTCTGTTTCCAGCAGAGCCCTGGATGTCTCTGACAGTTGCTTTTAAGAGCCTTATCTAGGGGCCCCTGGGTGGCTCAGTGGTTGAGCGTCTGCCTTCAGCTCAGGGTGTGATCCTGGGGTCCTGGGATTGAGTCCTACTTCGGTCTCCCTGCATGGAGCCTGCTTCTCCCTCTGCCTGTGTCTCTGCCTCTCTCTCTGCATCCCTCATGAATAAATAAATACAATCTTTTTTTTTTTAAGGGCCTGTCAATGTGGGGTCTTAATGAAGAAGAGTGCGGTCTTGACACCATTTAGCAGTCAAATGACATTTTTTTTTTTTGCTTTTCAAGGAAGAATGCCTTTGGGAGTAGGGTGGGAACCAGGTCATGTAAGACTTTGATTCTCTGTGTTTTGCATTTCTGTATTGTTCTGTATTTATAATGAATGTATAGCACTTTTGCGACAGGGAAGGGCACTTTAAAGGGTTTGTAAAAAACACTAAACCAGCTGTTCTCCCTCCCAAGTGTCACTCAGTAGATCGGTCAGTCATTAGCAAATCATTAAATTTCTGTTGCTGCTTACCCCAGAGCTGCCCACCTGGAGCTGCCCAAGGGAGAGGCAGCCGGGCAGCAGGCGGGAGCTGGGGGGCTATGATTTGGAACGTCAGGCCACGTGGCTTGATTAGGGTTTCACACGAGACCCTCATTTCCTGTCTATATAATACTTTGGCTACATTGTGCTTTCTTATCTGGGACCAGTGGCCATGAAAAAGAGGCAAACCCATGATTTGTATGTGTCTGTGTGTATTTAATAGATCCAGAACACTTCAAAAGAAGCCGTAGGCTGTCTTCAGGTGAGGCAGCACTTTATGTGGATCATGTTTAACTACACACTTGGCCATCGTCTGACAGCCAAATATCAGTGGGCCTGGCGTGGTACAGCTGGAAGAGCTGCACACAGCTCGGGTCAGCGTGAGCTGTGCAGGGCAGGTCCTGCCCAGACACCCTGTAGACGGCTGACGTGTCTGAGGACTAACCGGTGCCTGTGTTTTGTAGATATTTGGCTTCTTGGCAACCGCGGTGTATGCGGTGAACACATTCCTGGCAGTGCAGAAGTGGAGGGTCAGTGTCCACCAGCAGAGCGCCAGTGACTACATCCGAGCACGCACAGAGTCCAGAGATGTGGACGGTCGCCCCGAGATCCAGCGCCTGGACACATGAGCACCTGCCGGAGCCCTCCTCCCTCTCCTCATGCCCATCCTTTCAACCAAGTTTTCTTTCCCTCATCACGTCAGATTTTCCTGTGATTAAGTTGAATTTTGTCCTCTTTGGTAAAAGTTCATTCTGGGAAAGTTTTTCAGAGTGGCCCTGGTGGCGGGTCCGTGAGGCAGGGAGCCCCCTGTACCCCGCTGTTCAGACAGAGGCGGGCGGGAGAGGCCTGCAGATTGCCCAGCATTTGGTGGCTGTGGGGGCAGCTGGCCTCCCTGGCTGCCGCGTCTCTTCTAGTCTTCACTGTCCCCAAGCACAGGCTTCACATCTGACTCTGAGCCACCCTGTCATGTGTTTTTGTGACAAGTCAAGAATTTGGATTAATGGGAGCTGCCGGGAGGGGTAAAAAATCAAGGAATGAGCAGTCAGCAGCGATCACTGGGCAGGCCCCCCGCAAGCCCCAGGGCGACATGTCGTCTTGCTGCCTGGACCTTCCCCTGCTCCTCGTCCTCCAGGCCTGGGGCATCGCGACAGCAGCACAGGCCCGGAACGCCGCGTGAGATGCTGAGTGTTTGGCAACCGGCGTGCTGGTGGAGCTGTTTGCTGGGTCTGGATGTTATGGGGCTGGGAAGAGCTGCTGTCCTCTTGGGGCGGCTTGGCAGGACTGCTGCCAGGTGGGAAGGTTGCCTTTCGTTTCCTACCCTGCTGAGACAACACATCCTCACTCGATGGCTCTTCAAATGCATCACCTCCCCGAATCCCACATTCTTCTCCAGGAATATGGGACCACCTTGTTTTCCAGCTTTCTACCCACCCTTACTACTTGGAGGCCAAATTGCAGACTTCCTGCAATTTTACCTTCTCAGGTAAAAGCCACACAAAAAATACAATCCATTCCAGCAGCCAGAATGCTTGCCCGTTTGCTGGCTTCGTGGACCACAGGTCGGGACACACCTCTCCTTTAGGGATGTGTGCTAAGTGTTGAATGCCTGAGGACAGCTCTAAAGTGATTCTGAGTAGGTTTGTCCAGGATTTGAAAATACTTGAATTTCCACCACGACACATCCTTTCACTGATGTTTCGGGAGGCACAGATTGTAGCTTTTGTGTGCCTCAGGGTCATAGCTATGAACATGGATCTTGGAAGTTTTGGGGAAAGATTGTAGTTCTGTGAGGTTTCGAATGGATGCTTGAGAACGTGAAGGTTATGTGGTGGACATGTTAAACGAGCCCCTGTGATGCTGTAGTGTTTTTGTTCTTTGCATTTTTCCTGTGGGAGACCAATTGTGTCTTTCATGGGAAAAATGTTTTAAGTTGTGGGGTTTTCGCTCTCTGAACTGTTGTTAATGTTTACAAACCTCCTTCTCGCTCTGCTATTCTGTGTTCAGCTGTCCCCAGGGAGGAAACCCGTCCTGCTGGGGGAACGAGTCTGCAGCCCAGGGGATCCCCCAGAACCTCGCCTAGTGGTGGCTGATGGCAGCTGCAGCCGGGCACCGTCGGGGCAGAGATCGTGAGTGTGTGTTGGGCGCAGTGTGGCTGGGAAAACATCCGGCCCCCCGTGCGTGGCATCGCCCGCTTTGTGGAAGAGAGCGTCTGATTTCCCAGGGCAGGTAGCCCTGCTAGGCGGGTGAATCCGTGTCTGAAGGGTTGGGGTGACGGCCTAGCCCCCTGGACCAGCCCTTTGGTACCATCTCAATTCTGCTGTGGTTCCTTCTGGGGGCAGCAGCCCCGGTGGCAGGTGCGAGCTCCTGTCTGCGTCGGGGGCGGCGGGCTGGTGGGCTGCAGGTGCAGAGCCCCGCTGGTCTGGTGGTCACCCCCCCGCCCCACTGCTTCCACACCGGTCCGATTGAGCCCCCTCCCGTGTGTGTTGCGAGGCAGCACAAATCATGCTTCGCAGACTTAGCGTATGTAGTGACTTCTGAGGAGATTGTGACATCTAGATTTTATATCTGTTCATTTTATGTATTTATTTTGCATTTGCTGAGTGTGTCTGCATAGTCCAAAATGGGCTCATCTCCCTCTGAGAGTTCGTTAGAAACAGGGTCACAAAGACTCAAGCTTGCATTCAGCGGGGCCCACATGGAAGGACCACCCTGAACTTTATCAGAAATCTGCTGGGAATCATGTTACTTGGCCTCAATAAAAAGCCGCCTTTGAAGTGAGATTGAAAAAAAGAATACCACTCAGGCAGGATTGTTGCCCAAGTTTTCCCAAGTCACTGCAATAAAACCAGTTTATCATCTGGTGAAAAAGGGCCTATTGGTCTCCTGAGGATGTGTTGAAAGCTGCAAGAAAGGGTTCTGAAGCCCATCTAAACTACAAATGCTTACAGGTGATAAAAAGTGATGGCACTTTGTGCCACAGAGCGACTCGGAGTCAATTTGCATCGTAGTGTTAGAATCTTTGGAATTATTTATGTCCCTGTAACTATTTAATATCCTTTGTGCCATGAGCCTCCCCCATGGTTTTTGTAAATATATTTCTGTATATTTAATTAGCTCCCAGTACAACCAGCAGCGGCCAGGCCCATTCTCTAGCTCTCTAATCCGGGTGAGGCAGATGCACGGCAGTGTGGTGGTGAGCACTCGTGGAGGGCTGTCTAGGGCGAGTGTGGCAACACTTGCATTTTCCTTGTGTTGCCTCTGTGTACAAACAAGACAATCTAGACTTAGTGGGGGCTTAACAGGATTTTTTTCCCCCCAAATTGAAGGAAGCTTGTTTGTACATTTAATAGTTCCACTATGGATCATATCCATTTGGTTTGGGGGCATTTTAAGGCTGAGGCAGTCATAGTGTTTATCAATTTTCTGGTAGGATGATGCTGGCTTTCATAGTTGGTACCAAACTTGATGGGAACTGCAGTCGTTGTGTAAATTGGAATTTGCTCCTGGAGACTGTATGGTTGAAACCCTCAAGCATTTGGTGGAACCTCTAGTGGTTTTAGATGGATGCAAACACTGACGTCTTCAGAGAAAGTTGATCTTGGCACAGATTTGGGTGATGTGGTATTTTTTTTTCCCCTCTGATTCTCCTGCATCTTCCTTTCTCACTGCTGAAGGCATGGAGGGAGAGGTCTGTCCCTTTCAAACAGAGAGATTACAGTTATGGGGGCCTAAAGATGCTCGCTGGCCTCAGAGAGAGCCAGGGAAGGATGAAGCCAGTCACAGATTAAAACCTCATAGAAGTTTGATTTAAAGTATTTTATTTCAGATTTTTACTCTGTGCAGCAACACTTGTCTAAGAGATTACTTTCGCCTGGCAAAAGAGGGATGTAGTAGCCTGTCCAGTCCCAGCGCCAAGGCCTCCTGGGCACCTGGAGCTGAAGTGCCAGTCTGGGCAGAGCCTGGCCAGCCCTGGGGAAGGCAGTTGGGACCCAGCCTGGCTCTGAGGGCTGGGCTCTGGGAGGCGGACCACACCCCGAGTCCTCAGGGCACCATGACTCCCCTGGGACGAAGGCTCTTGCCCACTGGTAGGCGTGAAGTGTATCCAATGTGTTGGATGCTTCTGCTCAGAGCTTTGGACTCTGTTGAAAACATGTCTACTCTTCTAAAGCCTGCAGCTTCATCTGCTTTTCTTTGATGCTTTCCTAGTGATTGAGACGTTGGTTAAGCCACAGGCAGTCTCTTGAGGAGAGAAAGCACGTAACTCTGTCTGCACATGTATGCAAATCCGTGCTCCTGACAGCAAAGCCTGGAGTAGCGCCTCCGTGTGGCCCCAGCTCACCTTTTCTTGCAGATACTCCTGTGCTATTTTAGGAGAAATAAAATATTTCTCAAAATATTTGGTTCTCAAATATTTGGGTTCTCAAAACTGGCCCTCACAGATCAATAGTGTGTGGAGGCAGTGTGTGGCCAGTTTGGTGATTCTGGAAGGCAGTGATGATTTAAGTGGTCCCCTTGTGTCTCTGTGTTCAAAACCAAGCAACCATGAAGTTGTGTCACCACTGCTTGATTGTCTTTTTCTCCATATTTTGCTTATACAGGAAAATAATGACATTAAACAGGTAGCAAAAGGCAAAAGGCAAAAAAAAAAAACACAAAAAACAAAAAACAGCAGCACTTTCTAGGCTGAAGGCTATTGCCAATTAATTCTCTTTAGCAAAATAAAAAGGTGCTTCTTGCCCAGGCACTGCCATTAACTCGTTTGCCACCTTAGGGAGACGCAGACATAACGCCACCTTCCTTGAACTTTGCAAACCTTCCTGGCTTTTTATAAAATCTCGTGTTTCTTCTCTCCTCAGCAGATACTTCTGAGATCATTAAGAACTGTCTGGTTGAAAAGGTAATTTGAAATATTTGACCTTCTACATTGCTTTTATTTAGAAACCAATCTCTGACAGAAAACACCCTCAATATGTTAAATCTGGAACTTTCTTCTGAAAAGGAATGTTCTGGGTTGACTTTTCTTCACACCAGTAGATGGCATTTATATACTCTTAGACTGGAAACAGAGGAATGGGTCCTGATGTGTTTTCCCTTCTCTGGTCTGGATCATGTTTTTATTTCATTTGGATTTAATTTCTCAACCTTGGGGATTTTTCCCCCCTCTCTAGTTTTTCTTATTCCTAAACAGTAAAGAAAAAAGTTACCTACAAGTACGCTGAGCTTGAATCAATGGCAACTTGCCTAGAATAAAATTCAGCTTATGGATTCTTGAATAATACATCTTTTTCATAGAGTTAGCTTGTTGTCTGCATTTTTATGCCAAGACTTCAATTCAGGTTACTGCTTATCTAGACACCTGTGAGTGGCATGTTTTCTTTGGGATGCATCGTACACAGAGGCCAGAGAGCCTTCAGTAAGGGGTTAGTAGCCTGGACTGTAGTGCGCTATCAGAACTTTTATGGTTCTAATTTAGAGTAGGAACTTCTCAAAGGACCTTGATCAGCTTTGTTGATGGGATCAGGGCGAGGCTGGAAGTTTCTTTTCCTAATTGTGCCTCAGAGGATAGAAAGTAGGACACGGTTGATTCGGGTGATGGTTTGTATGGGACTTGGTAATAGTCTGAACCTGTCAAATCTGAGAAACCCCAGTAGGAAGCACCCCATTTTACCAGGACACGAGGACAGTGTGGGGACCTGATGTGCATGCCAGGCAGGGCCAGTCTGACGGCTGCCTCCCTCTGTGGGCCATTTTGCTTTCTTGCCTTTTCCAGAATCGGTTTTGCAAGTTTTGAGATCCTGTTCCCTTCTCTGCAGAAGCGAGGAAGGCAAATAATCAGGGCTTGAAGGGAGAACTGGTTGGTCCAAGGGCCGGCCCCCCCGGGGAGGACGCAGGCAGGAGGCCTGATGCACCTCCAAGCTGGCCCCGGCCCACACCGGGGCTGCCTACTTCCAGCGCTTTCACTCTGTAATCCATTTTAAAAATGAGCTTTCAGATCCTGCCTCATGATGAAACTAACGTATGTGGATAAAACCAGTGCTTTTAATAACTTGATTTTGATATGGTTCCCACTGAAAGAATGTAGGGATCGAAACTATTTGTATATGTCGAGATTTGTAGGGGTTCAGGAACCCGTGGCAAAAACACTTAACTATTTATTATAGGTATGACTGTATGTTTTTTCCCCCAAAACAGGTAATTCTGTCTTTGTATATTTTAAGACAAATAAGAATTGCTTCACCTTCGGTGCCTTCTGTGCGTGAGTCACATAAACACTTGTCAATCATGGAATTGAAAAAAAGATGTACATTTAGTTAAACCAGATGACACTATTTTTGTAGCATGATTTTAGATTGTGTCCTTTTAATATTGCTTTTAGCAATGATGGTTTTGAGGTTTGGCCATTATCCCTTTTAGACTTCGTTACATATTTTGAAAAAATTAAAGAAACAATACCCACCTTGGCTATTCCTGCCTCCTCTCTGCTGCTTTCTCCCCAATGATTTGTTTCTGCTTATTTCAACAGTCTGAGAGTAAGAGTATATTTCTGTGAAATAATTATGAATCCGTATAACTGCATTTGGCATTTTTAAACCACTTGGTCACTTGGAGCCACCGCTCACCTCAAACAGAAAGAGGAAAGTGGTTTCATAAAAAAGAATGGACGTCCGCGGTGCCCTGACCTCCCCCCTCTCTGGGGTGGAGATGGTGCAGAGCCCCCGTGTCGCAACCCCGGTGTCCTGGCCTGGCGAGGGCGGTCCTGGGCCTGGCGTCTGCGGACGGCTCAGGCCACCCCCGGCCCTGCGTACCCCTCCGCCCGCTGGCCTCCTCAGATCTCACATGGGCTCGATGCCCCTTTCTGGCTTTCTGCCTGGACAAAATAGGTGCCCTGCTGTGCGGAGCCCCATGAAGTCGAGACCCAGCTAACCCGCTAGCTGCTCCTTTGGCTTTCCCACCCCTGTAGGACGCGAGTTCTGTCTGGTCAAGAAAAATCTCGAGTAAACTAGCTGAGCCGTTGCAAAGTGAAGGAATGGATTTACTGAAACATGATATTACAGCTCCTCTTTTGTCCTTTGGAAGGGTCAGACTACGTAATTATTTTAACGAAGGAAGTCAAGTCAGATGGCTGGTAACTGCAGTGATTCTTCACTGGTACTTGGCCCAGTGGCACTTCTGGGGGGCGACGTTAATTTAACAACTATGACATTTTGCTTCTGAAAAGTCTATTTCCTTTACTAGTTTGGACACAGCTGTGGGGCATTCGGAAGGATGCCACTTGGCACGCATTGGTTTATGCTGCTGGGGCGAGGGGGGGTGTCTCCCGGCTTCTCGAACCCTGGCTCGTGGGTTGGACTCTGTCCACGTGGAGCAGGTCTGGGGCCCCAGAGCCTTTGCCCCCGGTGGTTTGTCCCTGACAGCAGACAAAGCCTCACATTGCCCTCGGTTTTGCCCCTTTGTTTCTTTTGAAGGACCTATTTTTCATGGTACTTGTGCTGATTGTTTTCATAGTGTTCAAATCTGTATTTTTGTATGTAGAGGGAAATAATTTTCTCAACACTAATCGCTAATAAATATTGTACTAAATTGTCATGAAGGAATTGTTTAATAAATGGACACATAAAAGTGGCATCGTCTCCTTCTTGGCCCCCACTTCCTTCCGCCGCCTGGAAGGCTGAACGCAGCCCGCGTCCGTGAGGGCGGCCGGGGTCGGGCTGTCAGGCTGCGTGGACCAGAACCCCGCCGTGTACCCCGCGCCTCTGCACGCTCCGCTGTCCCGCAGGTTTTCGAATGTGCACGAGAGTTGGGGCAGAGCGCCTGGGCCGTTTGCACGGAGCCCCGGCGTCCTCCCGGGCTTCAAGCCCGAGGCCCCCGTGCGACCAGCGCCCGACCACGAGCGCCCCGGGTTCCGGCTGCCTCAGGGGGGCCGTGGACTGTGATCCTGACACCCCAGTGAGAGGCTCCCGGGCCCCTCAGAGGGGCTCCGGGGACCGGGCAAGTCCCCGAACCTTCTGTTAGTTTCCTGGGCCGTGACACGGGGTTGTGTGAGGAGCGGGTGCTCCCGTGCGGCAGACGCTCGGGGTGCCTGGGTGGCACAAGCGCGCGGCCGCTGAACCGGAGCGGTGGGGACGCCCGGCGGACAGGGCCGCTCTGCGCAGCAGGCCTGGAGCGCGCTGCCTGGGGCTGAGGGTTCTCAGACACGTACACTGCAAGCACATAGTCTGGTTTAATCCACTGTGGCTTTTACATGCAAGAGACGAACAAAGGTCACAGATGCCCAAGACACGGGGCCAGGTGAGGCCTTTTGGGTCACAGAAAGTGTCATGTAAAAAACTACTTTTGTGTAAAAAAAAAACAAAATTACATAAAGTTACAAAATCCCGTTGAACATACACACACAGCACACGTCCTTGGGGGCACACAGAAGGCACATCGGGCCCCTTGCCTGCCGGGGGGCCCCGGGGAAAGAGGGTGCGGCCGGGCCTGCCGGGCCACCCAGAAGGCTGTCAGCGAGTTCACGGTTAGGCACGCGGGTCTGCGCCCCGGTGAGCCAACCTACAGCTGCCCCGTCCCCGAGATGTGGCTCCGGAGCGTGACAGGCGCCTGTTAGGGGTGCCGTGGGAGCAAAGGTCGGTTTTCTCCCTGTTGCAAAGTAAAGCGGGAACTGGTGCTCCCTGAAGGAACCCTCGGAAGGATGGTTCTCGACAAAGTGCCTGGCACGAGTGGGACACCAAATGCAAACGAGAATCCTTGGGGCCCAGCAGGTTGGCCTGGGGTGGCTTCTAGTGCGCCACCCCCCCCCCCCCCCGGTGCTCCCTGCGACGGAGGTGCAGGCTCCATCCGCTCTGTCCCCTTGTGCTTATTTTTGGCAGAGCGCTTACAAGGCTTCAGGTCCGTGGCAGACACGAGGACACATGGCCCGACGTGCACGACGCCCCGGGTGCCGCGTTTGGTGGCGCGTCGTGTGCCTGTCACCGGGCGGCCAGCAGCTCCCACTGCTGAAGGCCCCGCCTCCCTCCGACGCCCCTCAGTCGGAGTCAGAGTCGGAATTCTCTTCTGGAAGGAAGACAAAGGGGATGCTTGGCGGGAGTTTCTAGGCCCGGGTGCCCGGGGAGACCGGCTGGGTTTCCGGCTGGAGCCCCGGGCCGGGACCCCGCTTGGGCAGCCGCCGTCACCTCCAGGGTACGGCCACGCGGAGGGTGCCCACATGCCCTTGCTCTAGCCTCTCTCAGGTCTCCCTGGGCTGTTCTCCCCTGGGGGTGTCAGCGTGGCAAATCCGCACCCCAAACCCTGCCACAATTCAGCAGGGCACAGTGGGCACAGCCATTATTCTGGGACAAGAAAGTAAAATATGCTAGAAAATCAGGAATCCTCTCTTCAGCCACCTTAGAGTTTCAATCCCCTTGGCCCGAATCCTAATTTTATATGGTGATCAGACACATTTTATGATGTTCAGGGCCTACCTAAGGTGTGATTCAAGGGCTCCTAGAAGCCCAGCCCCCCAGAGTACTCTGTAGAGCCTTCTGCAGGAGGAACAGCATTCAAGTCGCTAACCCTCGCTCCAGCTGCAGTGCCAACTGCTATTTTCAGGGAGGGACCCCCCCTTCCCTGGCCAACCCCTGACTCTTGGAGCCCCAGTCAATCCTCATACTGTTGGGGTCACAGGTGAGCTCCGAGAGCCTCCAAACACCCTGACCCCCTAGCCCTGTGCCGAGGGCTAGACTGGTGGGATTTTGTGGTTTTGCTGTATTCATTCTAACACATGAGCTAGGAATCATTTTACCACCAAAAAAAAAAAATTTCTATCTCCAAATATTAAAGCCCACAATATTCAAACACATGTCTGCACTGCCACTCCCTACTTGCTGACTGGTTATCTTGAAGAACGCATGGCAGGCAACTGGTAGCAGCTCACAAAGGCCTGGGGAAAATGTCTAGGGACGTTAAACCTAGGGTTGGTCCAAGTCCAGGACGGGGAGAGAGGAGCCTCATATTTTTAGCAGAAGGATGGTTTCTGCTGGCTCATAAATCTGAGCTTGCTGGCGCCGTGGAGAAGGGTGGGAGCTTGGTTCTCTGGCCCCTGAGCCATGGGCCTGGGACGCTGGGCAGGTGTCGTGGGGGTTCAGGGGATGTGATCAGGGCAGGTGGCCACTTTGCAGCTCAGTGACTGGCTGCCTTGGGGGCTCATCCGGGAAGGTCCCACCGAGGAGGAGGTGCTAGGCCTGCCCTCAGCTTGCTTTTCCTGGAGAGGCAGAGGCCCTGGGAAGCCAGCTGGCTGCATGATCCGTGCCCCGTGAAGGGACGGGAGAAGCAGGCTGGGAGAACGCTTCCTGCCCTCCTGGGGGAGGACGCACTCCTCCAGCTTCACACTGGCCAAGTATCCCTGGGGGCGGAGGGAAGGGTCCCCAGCAATAGCCCTGGGTCGGCAAGCTGGGTCCCCGGGGAAAAGCGGGGTGGCCACCCACCTTCTGCCTTGTCGGCCGTGTTCTCTTCTGTGGAGTCCCCTTCTTTGAGGAATTTGGCCACGTCGTTAAAGATCAGGTAGAAATCAACGGCAAACACGATGGTGGCAAAGAAGCCGAACACCTGTGGGACGGGACAGGGCGCATGGCACCCATCACGGGGAGCTGGGAGTCTCTGGGCCGAGGGCCCGGGACAGGCAGGGAAGCCGCCGCCCCACTTGACCCGCTGAACAGGCGGTACGGACGAGCACAGCCGCCTCCCAGGACCGGCAAGTAGGAAACTGCACTGTGGCCTTGGTGGGCAAGCAGCCCCCCAAACCCGGGGCCCACTGACACTCCGCTCAGGGACTCTGCAGTTGTGGAGACCTGCGTGCAAGCCCAAGGGCCTATGCAGGGACAGACTCTGCCCCAGACACTGAGTGTCCAAAGGGCATCTGGGGCTCCACCAGGGGTGGGGTGACCTTGAGGGGGCATCGCCGGGCAACCCCTTCCAGGGCTCAGGGGGCTACTCACCCCAGCTGCTTTGGAAGCCGCGTCTGAGTACTTGGCGACAGCCGTGATGGAGATGGCGAAGTAGATGAGAGCCGCAGTGACACAGCGCAGGAAGTCCTGGGGAGGCGGGGTGTGGTCACTGCCCTGGGCTCCCTGGACTGGGGCACAGCGGAGCCCAGAAAGGGCCAGGGCCTCGGAAGGGCAGCAGGTGGCAGGAACGGGGCTGGAACCGCCGTTCCCAGGGGACGATGAGCCTGGCAGGCTGGGCACTCCCCGGACCCGCAGCTCTGGCATCCCCCGGGCTCCCGGCCTGTCCTGGTCCCATCGCACTCCCTGACCCTTCTCCACCCGTTCCTGCCCCTGTCCGGGTGCCCCCGGAGGCTGCCCTGTGCCCGGTCCAAGTGGCCGTGCCCTGTCTGGTGGACAACAGGACGTGGGCCAGGCTGCAGCTTGCTCTGTGGCTTCGCCCACATGCAGGGCTCCCTTTTTGATGAGAAAGACATTGAAAACCCGGTCACCTGCCCCCGGCTGGCTCTCCGAAGGGCCTCGCTGTGCCACAGACTTGCGGCAGGTCCATTTACGTGTCCTGGTGTCTGCTCACCTGTCCCCAGACACGGGGACACAGAGTGCAGCTCATCAGGACGCGTACTGGTACGAAGTCACGAGACCAGGGTTCAATTGCAGCGTTTTTGTCCCTCCTCAGGCAGTTTGAGGTGGGGTTTTGAGGGCTCCCAGGTGACCAAGCAAGTTGCCAGATGGCTGAAGTCTGGCTAAGCCCTGCGAGCCCTCGGTTAGCCTGTCCTGCTCTGGTGGAAAGGGCTAGAATGCCCGCGGCTGGGAGCACCGGCGCCACCTGGTGGCCAGGGCCAGGACGCCGGCTGGGGTTCCCGGCGCGGGGAACGGGGGCTGCGAGGTGAGGCAGCCTGCGGGGGGGGGCACAGGGAGGCTGAGAGCCGCCGCCTGCAGCTGCACAGTCCCCCCGCGCTGAAGGGCGACGGCCCCAGCGCAGCCACCCCTCCGGCCGGGGACGCAGCCTCACCATCATGGGCCAGCACAAGCCCTGCCACTTGTCATTCAGCTGCATGGCATCAGCGAAGAGGAAGTAGAGGGCCAGGAGGAACTCCAGCAGAGGCGCTGCCAGGAAGGCGGATGCCGAGGATGCCACATAGCAGACAAAGGTGATGAACGAGAGGCCCTGCAGGTGAGAAGGAAAGTCACACCCCTCGCACGCCCGCGCCCAGGGCTCTGCATCCAGGGACAGAGGCTGTGCCAGCAGGGGAGGTGACCCGCCCACGGTCCTGCAGCTGCCAGGATTGGAATCCGTCCCGGGCCACCCCCCTCCAAGTCCCAGCTCCCCACTTGCGCCCAGCCCCCCAGGAGGCTGCATCCCAGCCCCCACCCCCCGCAGGCTCTCGGCAGAATCCATCCAACCCAGATGGGGCCCAACAGGGCAAATCAAACGTCTCAAAGGCGGCGCGCTGAGCAGGAACCAGTTTCAACAAATTACACCCAACGCCCAAGAATGTAAATTTTAGCTGAAACACAGCTTATGAATTTTGAACTTTAGTGACATGCGTGCTGAAGTGTTCGGAGTTGCAAGGTGCCCATGCGGGCAATTTATCCTGCATCAAACACTAAACCGCCCTGGTGCCCAGACAGATGCGTAAGATAAAGCAAATCCGACAACATGTTCACAACTGCGCGATCCAGGCGGTGGGTGTTGGGGCCTTACAGTGTAACTCTGAGTTTTTTACAGGTTTGCCAATTTCCCCAGGAGGAACAAGGCCTCCCGGGAGGGGAGTGTTCACTGAGGCTTCAGGCCCTGAGCCTACCGGCCCAGCCAGCCCTGCAGCCCTGCAGCACGCCCCCGCCCCGCCCAAGGGCCGGCTTCCGCACTCGATGGGTGGGCACCGATGCCCCACGATGCTGCGGCCCTGGGGGTGCCCGCTGCAGGGCAGGACAGACCAAGATGGGGGGCTGTCCCCTGGCCAGGGCCCGCTGAGGCTTGGGGCGGCCTCGCAGCCACCTGTGCACAGGTGCTGCTCACGGCCCACTTGGCAAACGAGAAACCGAGGTGCAGACAGTGAAGTGGCTGCCCAGCGCCCCGGGGGACAGGCATGTGGCCTCAGGGCTGGCTGACAAGTGGCCCTGCCCGAGTGTGGGCCGTCTTGCGTCCTGATTTGTCACCGTGGCTGAGTAGCTTGAGTGGGGCTCAGGGGGCCCCGCAGGGACTCCCGGGTGCCCCACAGGAAACACTGTGGCTGCTTAGACAAATGAGCCGCAGAGATCCCAGAGAGTCCCCAGGGCACCCGAATCTGTCTTGAACGAGCCCATGGGGGTAGCTGAGTTCAACTCAACAGATGGGAAATTGAGGCACAGAGAGGGGCCTCCAGGGAGAGCCAGGCCGTGGGACCCTGACCCAGCGCCGAGCCGGCTCCTGCTGTGCCTCCTCCACAGGGGCCCCTCTGCTGCCCTTCCCCTTCCTGTCCGCCACCCCCAAAGCCAGATTCTGAGGAGCCCCCTCCCACGCCTGCTCCCCCATTCCCTGACTCCTTGTGGCTGCTTCCTCCCCTTTCCTGTCCCTGTCAGCCTCCCCCTCTCAGGCCTGGAGCAGCCAGGGGTGACCAGCGTGGCTCCCCTGGGATCAGCCCTGAGCCGCTCTCCGCCCCCTACTCCTGTGAGCGCCTAGATCTGGATTCCTGACTCCTGTGGGCTGAGGGCCGCTGGGGCTTAAGGCTTCTCTGCAAAAGCGCTTCCCATCAACCTCTGGGCAGGGCCGGGGCCAACCAGAGGTGACCCCTGGAGTGTGGCCCGAATCGGGGGGCCTCACCTGGGGGTTGGGCAGGCCCCGGGCCGTGACCTCCAGGCTGACCCTAGGGGCAGGAGTGGCAGCCAGGTCCCGTCCTGCCAGCGCCAAGGGCAGGTCTGGGCCAGAAGCCTCGGATCTCACTGATGAGATCCCGCTCTCACCCTTGCTGTCACCCAGCCCTCGAGTGGCCCACCTGTCAGGTCCCCCAGGCTCCTGGCCTCAGCCTTCTTGTCCGCAAAGTGGGAATAACGACGGACTAGGAATCTCCCGAGGGCTCCTCCGCACCTCGCCCCCCTGCGCCGCCCCGCCCCGCCCCCTCCCTGCCCGAGGCCCAGCACCGGCCCCGCCGCGCGGAGTCCCCCAGACAAAGGCCTGTCGGGCGGGGGTGGGGGTTGCGGGCAGGAGGCAGGAGGCCGGAGGCCGGCGGGGCGGGGCGGGGCGGGGCGGGGCGGCGGGATCGCAGCGGGGAGGGCCGCGGAGGGGGATGAAGTCACCGCCGGGCCGCCCCCGGCCCCCGGCCCCCGGCCCCCGGCCCCCGGCCCCCGGCCCCCGGCCCCCGGGAGGGCTCTGCTCGCGCCCCCCGCCGTGCGTGCGGCCTCACCCGTCCCGGGGCCCTTCCCAGTCCCCCGGTTCCTCCCGGTTCCTCCCGGGCGCAGGCGGGGGCGGCGGGCCGGGGAGCGGGGAGGGCCGGGGTCGCGCCCCCGCCGCCCGCGAGCCGGCCCTGCTCGGCCCCGACGGCGCCCGCCCGCACTCACCGACTCGGCCAGCAGGAGGCGGCCTTTGCGCGAGCACAGGAAGGCGCGCGCGGGCAGGAGGGCGCGGAGCCCGGGCCCCGGGGCGCCGGCGGGGGGGCGGCGGGCGCGCGGCGGGGCGGCGGGGGCCGGGGCGGGCTCCTGGTCCGGGGGCCACATGGCGGCGGCCGCAGGGAGCCCGCCCGCGCCCGGGAGGGAAGCGGAAGCGCCGCGGCGCGGAAGGAGAGAAGCGAGGCGGGGGCGCGGGGCGCGGGGCGCACCCCCTCCCCTCCTCTCCCCGCCCCTCCGCCGCCCCTCCCGCCGCGGCCCCTCCTCCTGCCCCGCGCCCCGCGCCCCGCGCCCTCTTCCGCCCGCCTTCCTCCTCCTCCTCCCGCCCCGCCCCGCCCCGCGCCGCCTGGGCCTCCTCGCGCCCCCCGCCCGGCCCCCAGCCCCGCCCGGCGCCCCGAGGCCGCCTTTCGGCCGCCCCTGAACGCCCCGTCGGGGCCGCGTCCGCCCGCCTGGGCCTGGAGCGGGGTGTGCCCTCGCCGCGGCGTCGCCTCCTGCCCGCGTCCCCGCGCGCGTCCGGGGCCCGGGAGCCTCGGCGTCCGAGGGCGAACCCCGTCGGGGCCTCCTGCGCCTCGCACCGCGGCGCCGCCCCCTTCTCCCCGGGCCACGCCTCCCGCCTCCGGCCGCCCCAGGCTCCCCGGGCTCCCCCCACCCGGAGGCCGCCGGGTGGCGCCTGGGCCCCGGGCGGGGCGCCGCCATCCACCCTTCCCGCCGGGATCCGAGACCGTGGGGTGCCCGCCCGCCCTCGCCCGCCCCATCGGTCCGGCCCCAAGGCCGGCACATCTTCGCCTCCTCGAGCTTTCTTTGTTTCTGCTCACGTGTCACCACCGCCAGGGCCTCCGCTGGGTCCCCGAGTCCCCCCCCACCCGCGCTGCTGTGACGGCGTCTTTAAGAGGCTGCTCTGCTTCCTCGTGCAGCCCAAGGAGGCTTAAGGTCTCCATCAGGATCATCTCCATCTCCCTTAGGCCTCAAACCTTGGGAGTTTCCATCTTGCCCGGAGTCTTGGTAGAGACACTAAAAACATAACCCCCTTGGTGTCCTCTGTCCCTGTGTCTCCCACTCACAGACCTTCTTACAGTTTCGTGAACAAACCATGCTCCCTTCCCACTATAGGGCCTTTGTGCCTACGGGGCCCCGCTTTCTGGAATGCTCTTCTCCACCTGGTTCTCTGATGAACTTTTTATTTATTTATTTATTTATTTATTTATTTATTTATTTATTTATTTATTTATATTATTTATTTATGATAGGCACACAGTGAGAGAGAGAGAGGCAGAGACACAGGCAGAGGGAGAAGCAGGCTCCATGCACCGGGAGCCCGACGTGGGACTCGATTCCAGGTCTCCAGGATCACGCCCTGGGCTGAAGGCAACACTAAACCGCTGCGCCACCAGGGCGTCCCTCTTTCTTTTTCATGAGAGACACAGAGAGAGAGGTAGAGACCCAGGCAGAGGGAGAAGCAGGCTCCATGCAGGGAGCCCGACGCGGGACTCGATTCTGGGGCCCCAGGATTACACCCTGGGCCGAAGGCGGCGCCAAACCGCTAAGCCACCTGGGCTGCCCAAACCCTCTGTATTCTTGTATTCTTACCTTTCTTTCTTTCTTTCTTTCTTTCTTTCTTTCTTTCTTTCTTTCTTTCTTTCTTTCTTTCTTTCCTTTCTTTCTTTCTTTCTTTCTTTTTTTGATTTTATTTATTTATTTTATTTTGAGAGAGAGAGAGCCAGAGAGAAAGCACGAGTGGAGAGGAGGTGCAGAGGGAGGAGCAGACTCCCCACTGAGCAGAGAGCCTGCAATCCAGGGCTTGATCCCAAGGCTCTGGGATCATGACCTGAAACAAAGGCAGACAGTTAACCAACTAAGCCACCAGACATCTTCTTCTTCTTCTCTTCCTCCTCCCCCTCCTATTTTTTTTTTTTAGGATTTATTCATTTATTTGAAAGAGAGAGAGAGGGAGAGAGAGGAAGTGCGTGATTGAGCAGGAGCTAGGAGAGAGGTATAGGGAGAATCTTCAGCAGACTTCCCCGAGTGTCGAGCTCACCACAGGGCTTGATCTCTGGACCCTGCAACCACCACCAAACTGAAACTTGTGTGATGCTCAACCGACTGTGCCACCCAGGCACCCCTATATTTATCTTCTGTTGCTTGATGTATTGACTTACTAAAAGAGGTTATTAAACTCAACACCAAAGAAACAAACAATCCAATCATGAAATGGGCAAAAGACATGAACAGAAATCTCACAGAGGAAGACATAGACATGGCCAACATGCATATGAGAAAATGCTCTGCATCACTTGCCATCAGGGAAATACAAATCAAAACTACAATGAGATACCACCTCACACCAGTGAGAATGGGGAAAATTAACAAGGCAGGAAACAACAAATGTTGGAGAGGATGCGGAGAAAAGGGAACCCTCTTACACTGTTGGTGGGAATGTGAACTGGTGCAGCCTCTCTGGAAAACTGTGTGGAGGTTCCTCAAACAGTTAAAAATATACCTGCCCTACGACCCAGCAATTGCACTGTTGGGGATTTACCCCAAAGATACAAATGCAATGAAACGCCGGGACACCTGCACCCCGATGTTTCTAGCAGCAATGGCCACGATAGCCAAACTGTGGAAGGAGCCTCGGTGTCCAACGAAAGATGAATGGATAAAGAAGATGTGGTTTATGTATACAATGGAATATTACTCAGCTATTAGAAATGACAAATACCCACCATTTGCTTCAACGTGGATGGAACTGGAGGGTATTATGCTGAGTGAAGTAAGTCAGTCGGAGAAGGACAAACATTATATGTTCTCATTCATTTGGGGAATATAAATAATAGTGAAAGGGAATATAAGGGAAGGGAGAAGAAATGTGTGGGGAATATCAGAAAGGGAGACAGAACGTAAAGACTGCTAACTCTGGGAAACGAACTAGGGGTGGTAGAAGGGGAGGAGGGCGGGGGGTGGGAGTGAATGGGTGACGGGCACTGGGTGTTATTCTGTATGTTAGTAAATTGAACACCAATAAAAAAAAAAAAAAAAAAAAGTTTTTTTTTTTTTAAGTTTTAGTTTTATTACTTTTCCTTGGATTTCTAATAGTCTTTTTTATTGTTAGATGAACAAAAGTTAACATTTTTAAATTTTGTTTTTTTAATTTATTTTTTATTTTTAAAAGTTTTTAATTTATTTGACAGAGAGAGAGCAAGAGCACTCTTGCAAGCAGGAGGAGTGGGAGAGAAACAGGGAGCCTTATGTGGCGCTTGATCCCAGGACCCTGGGATCATGACCTGAGCTGAAGGCAGTTGCTTAACCTACTGAATCACCAGGTGCCCTTGTATTTTGTTTTGTTTTGTTTCTTTTAAATATTTATTTATTTATTTGAGACAGAGAGGTTGAGGAGGGGCAGAGGCAGAGAGAGAATCCCAAGCAGACTCCCCATGGAGTGTGGAGCCCACTCCACACTGAGATCTCACAGCCCTGAGATCACCACCTGAGCAGAAACCAAGAGTTGGAGGCTCATCTGACTGAGCCATCCAGGTGCCCCAAAAGTTAACATGCGTTTTGTTCAGTAGAGTGTAGCAATGGAGAGCATAAATACTGGGTTTAAATCCTGGTTCTATTGCTTTCCTAACTTCTCTGTCCTCAGTTTCTCCATGCACAAAGTGACAATAATAAAATTACCTAAGTCATATAATTATTGTAAGGATTATATGAGTTAGTATATAAAAATGTCTTAGAGCAATGCCCAGCAAAAGAAAAAAATAGAATAATGCCTGGTGTATATTTTTATTAAGTATCATTTTAACATCTCTGTTGTCCCTAGTGAAAGCTTTGAGCTTTGAATTCTATTTCATTTAATATTAATTTTACCACACCCACTTTCTTTTTTCTGGCTTTTATATTGCACATGTTGTTTATGCTTTTCTCATATAAGCATCTAATACTATAAATATCTAAGTACTATTTTTGTTTCATCTTATAAATTTTGATATGTTGTATTTTCATTTTTGTTTACTTCCAAATATTTTCTAATTTCTCCCAAGACTTTATCTTTGAACTGCAGATTATTTGGCAGTATATTGTTTAATTTTTAAACATTTGGAGGTTTTCCAGTCTTCTTTCTGTTATTGATTCCCGGTTTAATTCCATTATGGTCAGAGATTATGTATGATTATGTATGATTTTAATTCTTTTAAATTTAGGGACGTTTGTTTTATGATTCAGGATATGGCCCATCTTGATGAATGCTTTCTGTGCACTTGAAAAGAAAGTGCATTTATTGAGTGAAGTGTTTTATAAATGTCACTTAGATCCAGTTGATTGGTGGCGGTATTTCTTTTATATCCTTGCTGGTTGTCTGTGTACTTGTTCTACCAATTACTGAGAGAGAAAAAATGATGTCCTTAACAATATGTATAGATTTATCCATTTTTCTCTTCAGAGCTCTATCAGTTTTTGCTTTATGCATTTAGAGGCTCTGCTATAAGGAACATCTAGCATTGTTGTATTGTCATAGGATAAATTATTTTTTCACTATGTGGTGTCTCTTTTATCCCTGGTGATTTTCTTTATCTTTGTATGATATTAGTATAACCATTCCAGTTTTCTTTTGATTGATATTTTCATGGAATATATTTTTCTATTATTTTATTTCTAATATACCTATACCATTATTTTAAAGTAGGTTTCCTGCAGATAATTGGGTCTTTAAAAAAAAAATCCATCTAACAATCTATGTATTTTAATTAGTTTGTATAGACCATTTATATTTAGTGTAGTTATTTGTATATTTGGATTTAGGTCTACAATTTTGTTTTGTTTGTTCTGTTTTTGTTCATCTCTTCTGCCTTCTTTTGGATTAATTTTTTTTTTTTTAGTATTCTAAAATATATTGAGTTTTTTACTCTCTTGGTACAATTTGGTACAGTGTTTTCCATAGGGATTACTATATACATGCTAACTTTTCAGTCTACTTAGAATTAATATTTTACCACTACAAATGCCATACAGAAACCTGACCATCATATAGGTCATTTTATCCTCCTGGCTTCATGCTGTAGCTGTTACATATATTACATCTACCTCTGCTGGAAATCCCATCAGATAATGTTAAGATTTTTTTTTTTAGAATTTATTTTTTAAGATTTTATTTATTCATGAGAGACACACACAGAGAGAGAGGCAGAGAGACAGGCAGAGGGAGAAGCAGGCTCCATGCAGGGAGCCTGACGTGGGACTTGATCACGGGTCTCCAGGATCAGACCCTGGGCCGAAGGCAGGTGCTAAATCGCTGAGCCACCCAGGGATCCCTAATGTTAAGATTTTTGCTTTCATTGTCCACAATAGCCAAACTGTGGAAGGAGCCTCGATGTCCATCGACAGATGAATGGATAAAGAAGATGTGGTCTATATATACAATGGAATATTACTCAGCCATTAAAAAGAATGAATACCTACCATTTGCTTTGAAGTGGATGGAACTGGAGGGTATTATGCTGAGTGAAGTAAGTCAATTGGAGGTGGACAATCATTATATGGTTTCACTCACACAGGGAATATAAGAAATAGTGAAAGGGATTATACGGGAAAGGAGGGAAAATGAGTGGGAAAAATTAGGGTGACAAAACATGAAAGACTCCTAATTTTGGGGAATAAAAAAAGGGTGGTGGAAGGGGAGGCAGGCAGGGGGATGGGGTGACTGGGTGACGGGCACTGAGGGGGGCACTTGACAGGATGAGCACTGTCATCCTGTTGGCAAATTGAACTTCAATTAAAATATATATATATATATATAAATATAAAAAAACATGTTTGCTTTCAAACATCAAACATATTTTAAAGAACTTGAGAAGAATATACTATTTGTCCAGATATTTACTATTTTTCCAGTTTTATTGAGACATAATTGACATACAATAATAATTGACATATAAGTTTAAGGTGTATGGGATCCCTGGGTGGTGCAGCGGTTTGGCGCCTGCCTTTGGCCCAGGGCGCGATCCTGGAGACCCGGGATCGAATCCCATGTCGGGCTCCCGGTGCATGGAGCCTGCTTCTCCCTCTGCCTATGTCTCTGACTCTCTCTCTCTCTCTGTGTGTGTGACTATCATAAATAAAAATTAAAAAAAAAAAGGTGTAGAGCATGAGGAGATGACTTATATGTATTGTGAAGTGATTAACACAGTTTAGTTAACATCCATCATCAAATACAAATACAAAAAAAGGGAAAATATGCCTTTTAATTTGTGATGGAAACTTTTAGGATTTACTTCCTTATCAGCTTTTAAATATGCTATATAGTGGTGTTAACTATATTTATAATGCTATACATTATATTTCCAGTAGTTATTTTTCTTATAACTGGAAGTTTGTACCTTTTGACTACCTTCATCTAATTCCCCCTCCCTCCACCTCTTGCCTTTGGTAACAACATATGTAATCTCATTTTCTATGAGTTTCACTTTTTCTTTTTTCTTTTAGATTCTGCATTTATGTGAAATCATACAGTATTTGTTTTCTCTAACTTATTTCACTTAGCATAATGCCCCCCATCTTGCCACAAATGGTAGGTTTTCTTTTTTTAAGGCTGAGTAATATTCCATTGTGTATATATGTCATATTTTCTTTATCCGTTCATCCATTGATGGACACTTATATTATTTCCATATCTTGGCTATTGTAAATAATGCTGTAATGAATTTAGGGGTGCAGATATCTCTTCAACATGATGTTTTTATTTCCTTTGGATATATGCTCAGAAGTAGGATTGTTGGATCATATAGTAGTTGTTTTTTTTTTCATATAGTAGTTCTGTTTTTAATTTTTAAGATATTTATTTTTTTCTTTTTAATTTTTAAGATATTTATCTTAAAAATTCTCTCTCTCTCTCGAATAAATAATCTTTTTTTTAAAGTAAAAAATAAAAATAAAAATTTACTGAATTTCTTGAATCTGTAAACTTATGCCTTGCTAATTTAGAGAGATTTTTCTACTTCTGAATACATCAAGTAATTATTGGTTGTATCTTGGACATTTTTTTTTTTTATTTACGATAGTCACACACACAGAGAGAGGCAGAGACACAGGCAGAGGGAGAAGCAGGCTCCATGCACCGGGAGCCCGATGTGGGATTTGATCCCACGTCTCCAGGATCGCGCCCTGGGCCAAAGGCAGGCGTCAAACCGCTGCGCCACCCAGGGATCCCGTATCTTGGACATTTTGAATATTATACTATGAATTCTGGATTTGTTTAATTCCTATAGAGAGCACTGGTTCTGTTGTTTTTAAGCAGGCAATCAACTGGTTAGATTTAGATCGCAATATCCTACCCACCATTGAACTGTGGCTCCAATGTCAGTTCAGTCTTGAAAAACTTTGCAGTGCTATCTGGGATAAATCCCACTTGGTCATGGCGTATAATAATTTTGATATGCTGTTAGAGTTGGTTTGCTAATATTTTGTTGAGGATTTTTACGTCTATAGTCAAAACAAATACTGGTATATAGTTTTCCTTTTTGTGATATCTTTATCTAGCTTTGGTATCAGGGTAATGCTGGCCCCATAAAATGAGTTAGGAAGTGTTCCTTTGTCTTCTCTTTTTTGGAAGAGTCTGAGAAGGGTTGGTATTAGTTCTTTTTTAAAAGTTTGGTGGAATTCACCAGTGAAGCTATCTAGTACTGGACTTTTATTTGTTGGGAGGTTTTGGTTACTATTTTGATCTTTTGAGATTTTCTATTTCTTCTTGAGTCAGTTTAGGTAATTTGTGTGTTTCTAGTGTGTATGTCCATTTCATCTAATTTTTCAGGATACAACTATTATAGAGTTATCCTGTAATTCTTTTTAATTTCTCTATCATCAGCAGTTATGTTCTCACTTTCAATTCTGACTTTAGTCCTAAAGGACTATTCATCTTGTTGATATTTTCAAAGAACTAACTTTTGGATTTGTTGATTATTATTTTTCTGCTCTGTGTTTTATTTCTGCTCTAATCTCTGTTGTTTCCTTTCTTCTCCTAGCTTTGGGTTTAGTTTGGTCTTTTACTGGTTCCTCAAGGTGTAAAGTTAGGTTATTGGTTTGAAATCTTTCTTCCTTTTGAAGATAGGCATTTACAGCTGTACATTTCTGAGCACTGCCTTTGCTGCATCTCCTAAGTTTTAGTATGTTGTGTTTTAGTTTCATTCACCATATTTTCTAATTTCTTTTTCTGATTTCTTCTTTGACCCATTGCTTGTTTTCCACATATTTGTCAGTTTTCCAGATTTCCTTCTGCTATTCATTTGTAGCTTCATTCCATTGTGATGAAAGCAGATACTTTGTATGATTTCAGCGTTATTAAATTTGAAACTGAAAAAAAAAATTGAAACTGAAATTTCTTGGTTTGTGTCCTAATGTCTGGTCTTACAGACTGTTTCATATGCACTTGGGAAGAACATGTATTCTGGTGTTGTTGAGTGTAATGTTCAACATACATCTGTTAGTAGATGGTTTATAGTGTTGTTCAAATCCTCTATATCCTTACTGACGTCCTGTCCAGATATCCATCGTTGTTGTAGGGCTATTCTGATCTGTTCTGTGTGTGCCCGAGTGTTCAATCTGAGACCTGGGTCATGGGCATTCCCTGGGGTCAGATCCATGCATCCACTGCTTGGGGGGTGTCCCAGGAGTTCATCTACAGCTCGATGGGATCTTTCTCTTGAGATCTTTCCTTTTCATGGTTTCCTTGACACTTTCAAGTTCTGAGGGGTCCTCTATAAAGCTTGTTTAGGTTCTCTTTTTCTTTTATTTTTATTTATTTTTTTTTAATTTATTTTTTATTGGTGTTCAATTTACTAACATACAGAATAACACCCAGTGCCCGTCACCCATTCACTCCCACCCCCCGCCCTCCTCCCCTTCTACCACCCCTAGTTCGTTTCCCAGAGTTAGCAGTCTTTACGTTCTGTCTCCCTTTCTGATATTCCCCACACATTTCTTCTCCCTTCCCTTATATTCCCTTTCACTATTATTTATATTCCCCAAATGAATGAGAACATATAATGTTTGTCCTTCTCCGACTGACTTACTTCACTCAGCATAATACCCTCCAGTTCCATCCACGTTGAAGCAAATGGTGGGTATTTGTCATTTCTAATAGCTGAGTAATATTCCATTGTATACATAAACCACATCTTCTTTATCCATTCATCTTTCGTTGGACACCGAGGCTCCTTCCACAGTTTGGCTATCGTGGCCATTGCTGCTAGAAACATCGGGGTGCAGGTGTCCCGGCGTTTCATTGCATTTGTATCTTTGGGGTAAATCCCCAACAGTGCAATTGCTGGGTCGTAGGGCAGGTATATTTTTAACTGTTTGAGGAACCTCCACACAGTTTTCCAGAGTGGCTGCACCAGTTCACATTCCCACCAACAGTGTAAGAGGGTTCCCTTTTCTCCGCATCCTCTCCAACATTTGTTGTTTCCTGCCTTGTTAATTTTCCCCATTCTCACTGGTGTGAGGTGGTATCTCATTGTGGTTTTGATTTGTATTTCCCTGATGGCAAGTGATGCAGAGCATTTTCTCATATGCATGTTGGCCATGTCTATGTCTTCCTCTGTGAGATTTCTGTTCATGTCTTTTGCCCATTTCATGATTGGATTGTTTGTTTCTTTGGTGTTGAGTTTAATAAGTTCTTTATAGATCTTGGAAACTAGCCCTTTATCTGATATGTCATTTGCAAATATCTTCTCCCATTCTGTAGGTTGTCTTTGAGTTTTGTTGACTGTATCCTTTGCTGTGCAAAAGCTTCTTATCTTGATGAAGTCCCAATAGCTCATTTTTGCTTTTGTTTCTTTTGCCTTCGTGGATGTATCTTGCAAGAAGTTACTATGGCCGAGTTCAAAAAGGGTGTTGCCTGTGTTCTTCTCTAGGATTTTGATGGAATCTTGTCTCACATTTAGATCTTTCATCCATTTTGAGTTTATCTTTGTGTATGGTGAAAGAGAGTGGTCTAGTTTCATTCTTCTGCATGTGGATGTCCAATTTTCCCAGCACCATTTATTGAAGAGACTGTCTTTCTTCCAATGGATAGTCTTTCCTCCTTTATCGAATATTAGTTGCCCATAAAGTTCAGGGTCCACTTCTGGATTCTCTATTCTGTTCCACTGATCTATGTGTCTGTTTTTGTGCCAGTACCACACTGTCTTGATGACCACAGCTTTGTAGTACAACCTGAAATCTGGCATTGTGATGCCCCCAGATATGGTTTTCTTTTTTAAAATTCCCCTGGCTATTCGGGGTCTTTTCTGATTCCACACAAATCTTAAAATAATTTGTTCTAACTCTCTGAAGAAAGTCCATGGTATTTTGATAGGGATTGCATTAAACGTGTATATTGCCCTGGGTAACATTGACATTTTCACAATATTAATTCTGCCAATCCATGAGTATGGAATATTTTTCCATCTCTTTGTGTCTTCCTCAATTTCTTTCAGAAGTGTTCTATAGTTTTGAGGGTATAGATCCTTTACATCTTTGGTTAGGTTTATTCCTAGGTATCTTATGCTTTTGGGTGCAATTGTAAATGGGATTGACTCCTTAATTTCTCTTTCTTCAGTCTCATTGTTAGTGTATAGAAATGCCACTGACTTCTGGGCATTGATTTTGTATCCTGCCACGCTACCGAATTGCTGTATGAGTTCTAGCAATCTTGGGGTGGAGACTTTTGGGTTTTCTATGTAGAGTATCATGTCATCGGCGAAGAGGGAGAGTTTGACTTCTTCTTTTCCAATTTGAATGCCTTTAATGTCTTTTTGTTGTCTGATTGCTGAGGCTAGGACTTCCAGTACTATGTTTAACAGCAGTGGTGAGAGTGGACATCCCTGTCTTGTTCCTGATCTTAGGGGAAAGGCTCCTAGTGCTTCCCCATTGAGAATGATATTTGCTGTGGGCTTTTCATAGATGGCTTTTAAGATGTCGAGGAATGTTCCCTCTATCCCTACACTCTGAAGAGTTTTGATCAGGAATGGATGCTGTATTTTGTCAAATGCTTTCTCTGCATCCAATGAGAGGATCATATGGTTCTTGGTTTTTCTCTTGCTGATATGATGAATCACATTGATTGTTTTACGGGTGTTGAACCAGCCTTGTGTCCCAGGGATAAATCCTACTTGGTCATGGTGAATAATTTTCTTAATGTATTGTTGGATCCTATTGGCCAGT
This sequence comes from Canis lupus baileyi, assembly GCF_048164855.1. NCBI lineage: Eukaryota > Metazoa > Chordata > Mammalia > Carnivora > Canidae > Canis > Canis lupus. Next base: position 6,287,340 of record NC_132840.1, on the reverse strand, counting down.
ATCTTGTTGAGAATTTTTGCATCCATGTTCATCAGGGATATTGATCTGTAATTCTCCTTTTTGGTGGGGTCTTTGTCTGGCTTTGGAATTAAGGTGATGCTGGCTTCATAGAACGAATTTGGAAGTACTCCATCTCTTTCTATCTTTCCAAACAGCTTTAGGAGAATAGGTATGATTTCTTCTTTAAACGTTTGATAAAATTCCCCTGGGAAGCCATCTGGCCCTGGACTCTTGTGTCTTGGGAGGTTTTTGATGACTGCTTCAATTTCCTCCCTGGTTATTGGCCTGTTCAGGTTTTCTATTTCTTCCTGTTCCAGTTTTGGTAGTTTGTGGCTTTCCAGGAATGCGTCCATTTCTTCTAGATTGCCTAATTTATTGGCGTATAGCTGTTCATAATATGTTTTTAAAATCGTTTGTATTTCCTTGGTGTTGGTAGTGATCTCTCCTTTCTCATTCATGATTTTATTAATTTGAGTCTTCTCTCTCTTCTTTTTAATAAGGCTGGCTAATGGTTTATCTATCTTATTAATTCTTTCAAAGAACCAACTCCTGGTTCTGTTGATCTGTTCCACAGTTCTTCTGGTCTCGATTTCGTTGAGTTCTGCTCTAATCTTTATTAACTCCCTTCTTCTCTTGGGTGTAGGATCTATTTGCTGTTTTTTCTCTAGCTCCTTTATGTGTAAGGTTAGCTTTTGTATTTGAGTTCTTTCCAGTTTTTGAATGGATGCTTGTATTGCGATGTATTTCCCCCTTAGGACTGCTTTTGCTGCATCCCAAAGATTTTGAACGGTTGTATCTTCATTCTCATTAGTTTCCATGAATCTTTTTAATTCTTCCTTAATTTCCTGGTTGACCCTTTTATCTTTTAGCAGGATGGTCCTTAACCTCCACGTGTTTGAGGTCCTTCCAAACTTCTTGTTGTGATTTAGTTCTAATTTCAAGGCATTATGGTCCGAGAATATGCAGGGGACAATCCCAATCTTTTGGTATCGGTTCAGACCCGATTTGTGTCCCAATATGTGGTCTATTCTGGTGAAAGTTCCATGTGCGCTTGAGAAGAATGTGTATTCAGTTGAGTTTGGATGTAAAGTTCTGTAGATATCTGTGAAATCCATCTGGTCCAGTGTATCATTTAAAGCTCTCGTTTCTTTGGAGATGTTGTGCTTAGAAGACCTATCGAGTATAGAAAGAGCTAGATTGAAGTCACCAAGTATAAGTGTATTATTATCTAAGTATTTCTTCACTTTGGTTAATAATTGATTTATATATTTGGCAGCTCCCACATTCGGAGCATATATATTGAGGATTGTTAAGTCCTCTTGTTGAATAGATCCTTTAAGTATGATATAGTGTCCCTCTTCATCTCTCACTACAGTCTTTGGGGTAAATTTTAGTTTATCTGATATAAGGATGGCTACCCCTGCTTTCTTTTGAGGACCATTCGAATGGTAAATGGTTCTCCAACCTTTTATTTTCAGGCTGTAGGTGTCCTTCTGTCTAAAATGAGTCTCTTGTAGACAGCAAATAGATGGGTCCTGCTTTTTTATCCAGTCTGAAACCCTGCGCCTTTTGATGGGGTCATTAAGCCCGTTCACATTCAGAGTTACTATTGAGAGATATGAGTTTAGTGTCATCATGATATCTATTCAGTCCTTGTTTTTGTGGACTGTTCCACTGAACTTCTTCTTAAAGGGGAATTTTAAGAGTCCCCCTTAAAATTTCTTGCAGAGCTGGTTTGGAGGTCACATATTCTTTTAGTTGCTGCCTGTCTTGGAAGCTCTTTATCTCTCCTTCCATTTTGAATGAGAGCCTTGCTGGATAAAGTATTCTTGGTTGCATGTTCTTCTCATTTAGGACCCTGAATATATCCTGCCAGCCCTTTCTGGCCTGCCAGGTCTCTGTGGAGAGGTCTGCTGTTACCCTAATACTCCTCCCCATAAAAGTCAGGGATTTCTTGTCTCTTGCTGCTTTAAGGATCTTCTCCTTATCTTTGGAATTTGCAAGCTTCACAATTAAATGTCGAGGTGTTAAACGGTTTTTATTGATTTTAGGGGGGGATCTCTCTATTTCCTGGATCTGAATGCCTGTTTCCCTTCCCAGATTAGGAAAGTTTTCAGCTAGAATTTGTTCAAATACATATTCTGGCCCTCTGTCCCTTTCGGCGCCCTCGGGACCCCCAATTACACGTAGGTTTTTCTTCCTCAGGCTGTCTTTTATTTCCCTTAATCTATCTTCATGGTCTTTTAATTGTTTGTCTCTTTTTTCCTCAGTTTCCCTCTTTGCTATCAACTTGTCTTCTATGTCACTCACTCGTTCTTCCACCTCGTTAACCCTCGTCGTTAGGACTTCTAGTTTGGATTGCATCTCATTCAATTGATTTTTAATTTCTGCCTGATTAGCTCTAAATTCTGCAGTCATGAAGTCTCTTGAGTCCTTTATACTTTTTTCTAGAGCCACCAGTAGCTGTATAATAGTGCTTCTGAATTGGCTTTCTGACATTGAATTGTAATCCAGATTTTGTAACTCTGTGGGAGAGAGGATTGTTTCTGATTCTTTCTTTTGAGGTGAGGTTTTCCTTCTAGTCATTTTGCTCAGTGCAGAGTGGCCAAAAGCAAGTTGTATTGGGAAAAAGAGAAAAAGAGAGGAGAGAAAGAAGGAAAGAAAAGAGAAAGAGAAAAAAAAGGGAAGAGAAAAAAACGAAAGAAGAAAAAGAGAAAGAAAAAGAAAGGAGAAAAAAAAAAGGGGTGGTGGTGGAAGGAAACAAATCAAAAAGCAAAACAAAACAAAACAAAAAAACAAACAAAAAAACAAACAAAAACAAAAACAAACAAACAAAAAAGAACCACAGGGGAGTATCTTCTGATTCTGTGTTCTTTAAGTCCCTTGGCTTCTCCTGGAAGTTGTCCCTCTAGCTGGTGTTCTGGGGGAGGGGCCTGTTGTGCTGATTTTCAGGTGTTAGCAGTTGGGGGAGCTGCTGTGCCCCTGCCTGGTGCAGGGCTCAGTGGGGGTTGTTTACCCCGTGAGGCCGCAGGAGGAACAGCCCCAGTGGCGGGGCCAGCTCTGGAGCCCTGGATTCAGCTCCGGCAGGAACTCCGTCTGCAGGGCCTGGAGGCTCCGGGCGGGGCCGCTGATCTGCTCAGCTGGGGCAGGAGCGTCCTCGCTGTCCTGGGCCCTCCCGGCCTCTGCCTGTCCCGGGGGAGGCCGGATCCTGGGCTGTGTCCCGGCGCCCCTGTGCTCCGGGGCCTGAGCTGTTGGATTCGCGCTCCCGGGCTGCGCAGCCCCCTCCGCGGAGCCGCCCCCGAGCCCCCCGGAGCTGCTCCGGTCCCGCCGGGTCCCGCCGCCCGCGCTGCAGCCCTTAGGGAGCTCGGCGCACTCTCCTGGGCGCGCAGTTGCTGTTACTGTCCCGGGGAGCCCGAGGGCATCCCCGCCCTCCTGGGTCCTGCTCCAACTCCCTGCGAGCCCCTTTCCCCCGGGAAGGTCGGTGCAGCTCCTGCTCCTCCGGGACGGGGCTCTCCTGTCCTGGGGACACTCGCCCCGGCCTCAGCCCGGCTCCTCGCGGGGCCCCTCCCCCTTGGAGGCCTTTGTTTCTTTATTTCTTTTTCCCCGTCTTCCTACCTTGATAGAAGCGCGAACTCTTCTCACTGTTGCATTCCAGCTGGTCTCTCTTTAAATCTCAGGCCGAATTCATAGATTTTCAGGATAATTTGAAGGTTTTCTAGGTAGTTTGGTGGAGACAGGTGATTTGGGGACCCTACTCTTCCGCCATCTTGCTCCTCCCCCTCTCTTTTTCTTTTAAAGGTTTTATTTAGTTGAGAAAGAGGGAGAGAGAGTACAAGTGGGGAGGAGGATCAGAGGGAGAGAGAGAAGTAGACTTCCCACTGAGCAGGGAGCCCAATGCAGAGTGCAATCCCAGGACCCTGAGATTATGACCTGAGCTGAGGGCAGAGGCTTAAATGACTGAGCCACCGAGGTGCCCCTCTCTACTCTATTTCATATTTCCTGCCACTGCTTTGGATACAGAGAGAAGAGATCAAGGGATTTTCTCCATACTCTTGGGACCATGGTTCTTCTGGTCAGAGAAGAAGCTTTCTATATCTTGGAGTTTGAATTCCTGCTTGTTTGGCTGCTTCTATCACTGCCATTGATGCTGTGGTGTTGTCTGGAGGCTGGGGTAGAAAAGAATGGTAAAAATGGTAAAAAACAAAACCCCAGGGAATTATCCCATTCTTCCTCATCTACAAGGGCTCTGTTTCTTGTTTCTTGGGCTAGTGTGTTAGTCACCTTGGGCTGCCATAACAAAACACCACAGACTGGGTGGCCTGAACAACCAGAATTTATTTTCTCATAGTTCCCTAGGCTGGCAGTTTAAGATAGAGGTACCAGTACATTTGGTTTCTGGTGAGAGCTCTCTTCCTAGTTGTCAAAGGTCACTTTGTGTCTTTATATGACCTTTCCTCTGTGCACTTGTATAGAGAGAATGTAAATGAGCTGCTGTCTGATGTCTTATAAAGACACTAATCCTATTGGGTGAGGGTCCCACCCATATGATCTCATTTAACCTTAATTTTAAATTTAAAAAAATTTCTAATGTTTTTAAAGTAGGCTTCATGCCCAGTGTAGAGCCCAATGTGGGACTCGATCTCATGACCCTGAGATCTTGACCCGAGCCAAAACCAAGGGTTGGTTGCTTAACTGACTGTGCCACCCAGGTGCATCCCCCCCACCTTTTAAAAAAAGATGTCTTAAAAGTGAGGGAAGCAGAAGGAGAGTCAGTGCAGAGCCCAACATGGGGCTCAATCTCACAACCCTGAGATCACAATGTAAGCTGAACCAAGAGTAGGCCACTCAACCATGCCACCCAGGTACCCCTTCCTTGTCTTCTAATATCCAGGTGGCCTTTGATGTTTGGCTTTGTTCTCATGTCTATAATACCTTTGTGCTATTTCTCTTGTTCTGAAAGCTTTTAGGATTTCCTCTTTATCTTTCAAATTGGTGTATTTTACCAAGCAATGTGGACTTTTCCATATCACTGTCCCTTCTGTTAAATTTTAAAATCTTTCTCATAATCCCTCCTCCTCCTCCCCCACTAAGTACTGTTGTTAACTTATTGTCTTTTTTACAGTTTTTAAGCACACAGTATCCATCTGAATGTGCTAGTTAGGATTTTTCAGGATCTGCATTTTGACCAGATCCATAGGGGATGCATTCTTTACTAGCAGATACTCACCTGATATAGTTTTGCTCCAAAGAAGCATCCTCCTGAAAGCTCTGGTGACTACAGCCCTGTCCCAGGATCCCCTTCTCATCAGGACAGGTGGCTGCATCAAGTTGCACTCCATACCCAGCCCAGTCCCATGGCACCCTTCTCTGTCTGGATGTGGAGAACCTCTGCCTGCCCGGAGAGCCGCCTCCAGGGATTGAGAGGAATGGCCACACAAAGGAGTTCAGCAAGTTCTACCCTTTTCCATTAGATTCTGAACACAGTCCTATTTAGCTTACATTTTTAAATAAAATATACCATATGATGAAATAGATGTATACAGTTGTTTTGACAAATGTATACACCTGTGTGACCACTTCCCTTAGTGAAAATAATCAACTTTCTCATACCCTCAGGCCCCTTTGTAATCGGTCCTCAAGCTCCACCTCTTTAGGCAACCAGTGTGTCCATTTCTTTCACTGTATTTTTCCCTGTTCTTGAACTTCATAGAAATAGAATCATAGGGCATGTCCTTCTTTTGTGTCTGCCTTCTTTCACTCAATATAATGTGAGAGTCGTCATTATGAATCTTTTATTTTTATCATTATTCATCATCATGTTGTTTCAATATTCTTATTGCTGAGTTGTATTCCATTTTGTGAATGTAGTAGCACAGTTTACCTCCTTTTGAACATTTAGGCTCTTTTTTGCCTTTTGGCTATGATGAACATTCTAGTCCACCATTCCTCTTGGCTTCGTACCTAGCAGAGGACTTTCAGGTCACACGGCAGGACAGGGTGCACTTTTGAGTTTTTCTCTACAAGGTACTTCCCTCTAGTTGCCCCCACATTGTGACTCATCCTGCCCAGCCCACAGGGAGTACTGTGGGGGCTACAGAGGGAGTATGACTAGAGGGGTGGGGGCCATCCAAGCTCAGGCTTTGCCTGCTCCCCACACCCCAAACGCCATGCTGCATCCTCTTCCCAGCCTCACTTTCTGCTCTGCAGCAGCCGAGTATGTGATCTCCTGGAGGAGTAGACCCTGCCACTTCAGGGATGCCCTGTGGTGCTCAGGGCAAAGGCCCGAGTCAGGACCACGGCTCCCAAGGCCCAGTTGAGCCTTTCAGCCTGTTCCTCACCTCGTTCCTGGCTGGGCTGGGGGGTGCCTTGTTACTTCTCATCTCCTGCCCCACACCTGTCTCCTCTAGCTCCTCATGCATCAGTTTGGGACCTTGTTTTCTTTCCTCTCATGAGTATGACCCTTCTTCGGCCACATGGCTGGTCTGTTCAGTGAGCCTGGGGCCCTCACTGAGGCCTGCGTGTGGGAACTGTGGCTCCAAGGCCCAGCTGAGGGCCTTGTTCAGGTCCTCACTGAGGGAGATACCGCAGGTCCCAGAGGCCTGGCTCCCTCAGGCCTTCCTGTGCCCATGCCGCCTGACTCCCACTCTAGGAGGCCCTGAGCCCTGAGGGGATGATACCGCCTCTTTGCCCTCCTCCCGAATGGACCTCAAACGAGCACCCATGCTAAAGTGCAAAGAGTAAGGAAGGCCAACAGCCTATTTTTCTCATAGCGACTACCTGGATGTTCTCAAAAAATGGAAAATAAAAATATCAATATGAACAAAATGTTCATTTTGTTTTCCAGTCTCATGTTTTCCTCTGGCCCTTTTGGCTGGTCACTGTTGACAGCCGCTGTCACCCACACCGCCGGTCCCCCACACCTTGTGTGCCCTGTGGCCTGCAGGGGGCCTGAGAGGCCCAGCTCCGGTCTTGCCCTCTGCATCAAAACTCTTGGGAACTTTTGTTGAATGAACAAAATAATGTTTACGTCAACTTTAGGCTTTAAAAATCCATTTAAAGAAGAATTTCTTTTCCAAGCAAAGGTGGTTATTAGGATGGAAAAGAAAACCATTCTAGAGAGAAGACAAGACACATAGTGGACATAAGTTTTGTGGTAAAACACATTGCCAGTTCTGACAGCAGGGGTCTCCTTCCCATTATTTCTTGCCTCCCTTTTCTTTATCCTTGGGCTTTTCTGCTTTTTCTGCTGCCTTTTCTGGTGGTTTTTCTCCTTCCTTTGGCTTTTCAGCCTTTTGGTCCTTTCCTGGAGGAGGAGGAGTCAGCACATTCCTTTTGATTCTCTTGCCTTTGAAATGTTTTCTTTGAAGACATATATCGATTAAAGCAAAAAGTCCAGCCACACCAATAAGGATCTGGAAGACAAAAGGATGCTGGTTACTTTTGCTTTTCATTCCAAAGCTGGCATAGTCCCTCTTTGTTTCTTATTCATCAGCAGGTGCTGGTTATCACATCCCTTGCTCCCCACAAACTTCCAGACCAGAGACATTCTAAGTTTGCCCCTCCCTTCACCTCAGCTTCCCAATCCCCAGCTTGGGTGTGGCCCTTTGCCTCAGAGGACAGCTAGGAAGAGGGAGCCCTGACCTCGGCTGGCTCCCTGGACAGCATCTTTAAGCGGCTTCTTCATTGGAAACATTTACCAACTTCACTTTTAAACTCTGCATGGGTCCCGAGATTTTGGAAAAAGAAAAGAAGTCCTCTCCTTAAGTCAGAGGAAAACACTCATTCTCCAGAAGAGGTGATTTCTGAGCAAATAAAGTACCCAACATGAAAGACTCACCACAGCAATGAAGTAGTGCATGGGCATGGTTTGTCGGCTTTTCACAGCTATGATCACGGCCCCCACAAGAAAAATGAAGGCAAACAGATCATTGAGAAGGTCCTGAAAGTGTGGGAGACAGGAGAGTCAGCCTCAACCAAGACCCCCCTCAGCACCCAACCTGGCATAGACCTCCTCCAGAGGTGATGGTTTCCAAACTTCTGCCTGATTTAAAAAATATATATATGTGAAGATAAATATACATCAGCTGGGTGGCATGCTGTGGCCCCCAGGGCTGGGCTCTTTGAGTTGAGACCCAAAGCCCAGGGTGCTTAGCGGCCTTCATGGGCCCCTTCTGCTGCCACTTTCTCTGAAAGGACACATTTAGTGGCTAGTTACACTTTAATTTCTTTTTTCTCCCCAATACTCATTTAAGTGAATGCACAATGATTCAAATTAATGGTGAGTACAAACCCCATCATCAGTCTGGGGAGGGGGCCAGCTCTCCCCTCTGGATCCCGGGTGGGCTGTGCTGCTTGCAGGAACTTCTGTTGGATTCTGGCCTCTCTGGTTATGACCCTGGCAGCCTCCTCGACCCCTGTCCCCACCCCTCCCGCCTTACTTCCTAGACACTCCCCTCTTTGCAAGTCCACACCACTTCCTCCATCATCAACCTTCCTTCTCATCCCTTCTGGCCTCCATCTTACCCTTGCCCCATACTTGCTTCCCTTTCCTTCCTGACCAGGTCCAGATGTTCCCAGACTGAGCAGAAGGGCTGCTTTCCCCGCAAGTACCACACACTGCCACCCCCTAGCATAGCCAAGCTTAGAGTTGGCCAAAGCATGACCACTGTAAGCCAGCCTCCTCCCCTATCACTCCTGGGGTAATGGTGGTCCAGAGCTTGTGGACCTCTTAATCCTGTGGGCAACAGCCAGCTCTGCAGCCCTGGATGAGGCCCGCCCTTCCCCTTGGTTGCCGTGATGCTGTTTTCTCTTAACTGTCTTTCCCTGGTTGCTTGTCATGGGCCTTTTCTTTTTCAGGCTCTTAAATTTTATTATTTTGAAAAAGATTTTGTTTGAGAAAGAGAGAGAGCGTGCGTGTGCATGAGAGGGGGGGAGGGGCAGAAGGAGAAGAAGAAGCAGGCTCTCCACTGAGCACAGAGCCCAATGCAGGGCTCGATCCCAGGACCCTGAGATCATGACCTGAGCCGAAGGCAGACGCTTAATTAACTGAGCCACCCAGGTGCCCCTGGTTTTTGAATTTTAATACATTGCAAACATCCCATCCCTACTTCCACCTCTAGCAGCCATGAACCACTGAGATTAAACAGATTTTAACATTTTGCAATATTTGCTTAGATCTCTAAAAAAAAAAAAGAAAAAAAAAAGCCAGAAGTAAAACTTCATAGAGCCACAGTATCCCTACTCTGCCCTTTCATGCCCCTTGCTCAGAGGCAGCCACACACATTGGGAGCTAATGGGTACTCTTCCCAAGAGTGTATTTGTATTTTCTTCCATATTATATATTCAGAAACAGTATATACTAGTTTGTGCATTTTGCAAGTTTAGATTTAAATTTAAATAAAAGATATCTTCTAGCATTGACACCCCCCCCGCCTTTTAAAGATTTTATTTATTTGGAGAGAACATGTGCATGAGTGGTGGGAAGGAAAGGGGCACAGGGAGAGAGAATGTCGAGCAGACTCTGTGCTGAGTGCGGCACCCTACCTGGGGCTTAATCTCATAACCCTGACCAAGCTCTTCCAAAAAATGAGGAGGGGACCACACCCAAACTCATTTTATAAAGTCAGCATTTTCGTGATACCAAAGCCAAAAGAGGACACTATTGGAAAAGAAAACTTCAGGCCAATCCCTGATGGATGGAAATGCCAAAAGCCTTGGTAAAATGCCAGCAGACTGAATTCAGCAGCACATTAAAAGGATTATCCACCATGATCGAGTAGGCTTTATCCTTGGGATGCAAGAATGTTTTACATTTATGCAAATCAATCAGTGTGGTAGGTCACATTAGTAAAATGAGAGAAAAGAATCATATGATCATCTCAATAGACAAAAAGTGTTTGACAAAATCCAACATCCATCCATCATAAAAACTCCCAACAAATTAGGCATAGAAGGAATATAACTCAACATAATAAAGACCATATATGACAAGCCCATAGCTAACATCATATTCAGTGGTGAAAGGTTGAAAGCTTTTCCTCCAAGATCAGACACAAAACAAGGGCGTCCTCTCTCACCACTCCTATTCAGCATAGTATGGGAAATCCACGGTTCAGCAGTCAGACAAGAAGACAAAGGTATCATCATATCCCTGATCTCATTTTTCTATTGGTTTTAAAATTTTTGTTTATGATATCTTCTGCTGTAAAGTTTTAATTTTAATTGATACATAGTTTCTCCCTCTCTCACACACACATTCCCAAGGAGGTTTATTCAATATTCTGTTCAACCGATTTATAATGCCACCTTCGCCATATACGAAGTTGCCATACGTATGTAGGTCTGTTTCTGAGTTCTCTTTTTATTCCTACGTTCGTTTTCTCAGGTGACCTCAGCAAAATTGCATAGGCTGGGTGGCTTAGACAACAGACATTTATTTTTCTCACGGTTCTGAGGGCTAGAAGTCCCTGATCAAGGTGCCATTATATTCAGTTTCTGATAAGGACTATTCCTGGTTTGCAGATGGCTGCCTTCTTGCTATGCCCCCATATGGCTTTTCTGTAGTGTGTGCAAGGTGGGGTTGTGGGGGGAGGCAGGGGGAGACAAAGAGGGGAGAGGAAGAGGGAGAGAGAGAGCTCTCTATTGTCTTTTCTTACAGGGACACTTCTATTGGATTAGGGTCCTACTCTTTTGACTTCATTTAATCTTAAGTATTACTCTAGAGCCCCCATCTATAAGCATAGTCACTCTGGAGGTTAGGATTTCAGCCTATGAATTTTGGGGATACCCATTCAGTCCATAACAATTCCATTACTCTTTTTGTCAATCCCTAAGCTAGGACCAAAGCTTTATAGTAATTCTGGCATCTTGTTGAGTGAGTTAATCCTCGTAAGAATTTTAGAATAACCTTGTAAAGTTCCAGGAACAACCTCTGTCAGATTTAAATTTCATGTAATTTATATAGATTATTATGGAATTAAATCATCTTTATGGTAGTACTTCTTCAAATCTGTGAATATGGGGTATTTTTCCAGTTATGTAGAGTTTTCTTTTATTTCCATTAATAAACTGTGATCTCTGTGTAAAGTCTTACACATCTTTGAACAGGTTCATTCTAAGTTTCTTGTAGTTTCTGTTGCTGTTTTATTTATTTATTTTTTAAGATTTTATTTATTCATGAGAGACACAGAGAGGCAGAGACATAGGCAGGAGGAGAAGCAGGCTGCCTACAGGGAGCCCAATGTAGGACTTGATCCTGGGACCCTGGGATCACAACCTGAGCCAAAGGCAGATGCTCAACCACTGAGCCAGACACCCGGATACCCAGGAGTCCCATCTGTTGCTGTTTTAAATAGTTTATTAAAAGTCACATTTTCTCATTGTTCACTGCTAGTATTCAGGAACTCTATTGTTTGTCTCTGGTTACTTTGTTGTACTCAAGCAACTCTGGTAATTCCACTGTCGATCCTCTTAGATTTTCTATGTAGAGAATCATATCTGTGAATGATTCTAGTTTTTTTCCCCTTCCCAATCCATACATGTTTTTTCTTGTTACACTGTGACTGATTTAAGATCTCCAGCACAGTGCTATACAGAAGGAAGGCTAGTAGCACTGCGAAGGAAACGCTTCTAAAGTTTTACCATGAAATGCAATGGTTATTGTAGGTTTGGGGAGGTACCTACTATTAATATAAGTTCTCTTTTAAAGTAGTTTGCTAAGAGTTTTCTAAAAATTAATATTGAATATTACTTAACAGTTTGTATGAAGCTCATGAGATGATGATGTGGTTTTCTCCTTTATTTTTTTTTTTTAAAGATTTTATTTGTTTATTCATGAGAGACACACACAGAGAGAGGCACAGACACAGGCAGAGGGAGAAGCAGGCTCTCTGCAGGGAGCCCGACGTGGGCCTTGATCCTGGGTCCACGCCCCAGGCCAAAGCCCCAGGCCAAAGGTGGCGCTAAACCGCTGAGCCACCTGGGCTGCCTGGTTTTCTCCTTTAGATACAAGATTGTGAATTATATTAGTAGAATTTTGCAGACTAAACCAGCTTTGCATTCCTGACACATTCCCTGCTTGATCATGATGTATTACTTGCTTGTATATTACTTGATTCAGTTTGCTTATATTTTACTGAGGATTTTTATAGCCATATTCAGATAAGCTAGGCATATATACTTTACTTTCCTTAAAATCAGACATTATAAGATCAAAAGCCTACTAGATAATACAACATATTATCAAGACTTTAAAAAATGGGAAGAAAAAAGGGACCAGTGAAACTAGAAATAAAGTCTAGAAATAAACCCTGCATTTGGGATTTTAACATTTAACAAAAATGCCATTTAAAATCAGTGGGGAGGGGCACCTGGGTGTCTTAGTCAGTTAAATGCCTGCCTTTGGCTGAGATCACGGTCCTGGGATAGAGCCCAGTGTTGGACTTCCTGCTCAGAGGGGAGTTGCTTCTTCCCCATTCCCTCTGCCGCCCCAGCCCTTTCATGCTCTCTCACTCTCTCTCTAACGCTCTCTCTCTCTCAAATAAATAACATCTTAAAAAAATTAAATCAGTGAGGAAAAGATATACTGCTTAATAAATGAATAAATTGAGTGATGGGGCAGAACAACTGGATAGGCATAAGGATAAGCTAGAGGGGCGTCTGGATGGTTCAGTCTGTTAAGCGTTAACTCTTGATTTCAGCTCAGGTCATGATCTTGGGGTTGAGACTGACCACCACATTAGGCTCTGCACTGAGCATGGAGCCTGCTTAAGATTTCCTCGCTCAGGACGCCTGGGTGGCTCAGTGGTTGAGTGTCTGCCTTTGGCCCAGGGCATGATCCTAGAGTCCCGGGATCGAGTCCCACATCGGGCTCCCTGCATGGAGCCTGCGTTTCCTTCTGTTTACTTCTCTGCCTTTCTTTGTGTGTCTTTCATGAATAAATAAATAAAACATTTTTTTAAAAAAATTTTTATTTATTTATGATAGTCACAGAGAGAGAGAGAGAGGCACAGAGACACAGGCAGAGGGAGAAGCAGGCTCCATGCACCGGGAGCCCGATGTGGGATTCGATCCCGTGTCTCCAGGATCGTGCCCTGGGCCAAAGGTAGGCGCCAAACCGCTGCGCCACCCAGGGATCCCTAAAACATTTTTTTTAAAGATTCTCTTTCTCTCTCTCATCCTTTGCACACTGCCTCCCCCCCCCCCCCCCATTGGCTCACATGGGTACTCACTCTTAAAAAAAGGTGGATATAAAGCTGGAGTTATGGTTCACACCATATGCCAAAATGACTCCAAATGAACCAAAAGATTTAAATGTAGAAAGTGAAACAAGTGCCAGATGAAAATATGGATGAATTGTTTTATGACTTGTTTTTCTATTTCTTTTTGAGTCAATTTTATGTTAATTTTTCCTAGGAAATTAACTATTATCTCAACTTTCCAATTTATTGGCATAAAAATTCATATTTTCCCTGTAATCTTTAAAAATTCACATTTTCCCTGTAATCTTTAAAAATCTCTTCTTGATCTTTATAGTAGTATTTTTCTTTGCTCATTCTCTCTTTTCCCTCCTGGGGATCCATCTACTTTATT